>NC_135860.1:24516180-25116180 GCF_031162955.1 Sander vitreus | reverse complement strand
TTTAGAGATGTATGACTGCATCACATTACTTCACATGTTGTAGTTGTGTTTTGTCATCATTGAGTAAACCATACTGTATGAGCACCAATGTTTCTTGTCGTATAAAAGTGATGAGTCTACTTCTGTGTGTGCTGACAATGTTATGTCCAAATGATGCCTCTAGCATATGTTGAGATCAGAGAGTTGTGACTTAATATCACAAAATAAGCCTCATCATCATCAAAGAGAGCGGTAGGAAGAGAGAGAGAGAGAGAGAGAGAGAGAGAGAGAGAGAGAGAGGGAGGCTTGTGTATGTACTGGGTGTCTCTAGGGGCCGAGTGTAGCCAAGTGTCCTGCCACAGCTCTTCCATCAGTTTCTAACTGTGACACTGTGTGATCATCTGGCTCTGGTGGATATTTATAACCCTCAGTCAGTTCCAGCCCGCTCCCCCCCTTACGGCCACCCACCCCTCTCAGCCCTCTCTCGCCCCTCGCCCCCTGCCTTGGCGTGTCGTCCCTCCTCCCCTGCCCACGGGAGAGCAGGCTGACGGATCCGAGCAGCAGGCGCAGCCTGTCAAAATTCAATACAAGTGAGAAACAAGGCAGTTCAGAGCAAACAACAAACGGGAGCTTCTCCTGTCCTCTTCATTCCCGCTCTGTACGGTAAAGCGCTCTCCTTCTTTGCCCTCGTCCTCCTCTTCCTCCCTGTACCGTCTCTTTAGATGAAGATCATACCTGGTAGGTCCACAGAGTGGGGTTGCTGTGGCGTGTCTGTCTGTGTCTAACTGCGTTTGTCTGTCTGTCTGGCTGCTGACCGTCAGTGAGTTTTTTGGCAAACGCACCGTGTGAAATGTTGTTGTGTTTCCCGATCGGCGCTCATACTCAAACAGGACAGACGCACACATTTAGAGTAACCTTCAGCTACTGCAGCACAGATTGTATTCCACATTTAAACCTGTCTACGACGTGACTGATTGAATTGTGAGTGAGGTCGGCTGCCTTGTATATTTCCCTTTATTTGATGGTATGTAGATAGAAGTGGCTGAGGGCAGGGGTTGAGTTGTGAAATGTCACCCCCCCCTCCCCGCTCACTTCCTTCAGGAGGTGTCCCTCCTGTCAGTCATGACATCTGATGGACATCAACAAGCAGAGGAGACTTATAAAGAGTGTATTTTATTTAAAACCTTTTAGTTAGTCTGCGTGTGAGAGACAGCCGTGTGTGTCCGTCTCGGCTATTTCAGATTGCCACAAAACCGCGACCACCTGCTATCGTATCTATCCCAATGCATCTGCTGATGTGTGTGTGTGTGTGTGTGTGTTATTGTTGTCAAAAATAAATGTAGGGCTTTTTAAATTTGTAGTTTGTATTACCTTATTGCAGTGTCACCTGTCTAGTTGTGCTTTTTTTAATGTCATACAAAAAAATCTTGACACTAGAGCTGCAAAGATGATTCATTTAATAGATACGATGTCAACTATTAAATCAATCGTCAACTATTTTGATTATCAATTAATCGGTTTGAGTCATTACAAATTCTCTGATTCCAGCTTCTTAAATGTGGATATTTCCCAGTTTCTTCACTCTCTGAGACAGTAAACTGAATATCTTTGAGTTGTGGAAAAAAACATTTGAGACATTTGAGAATGTCATCTTGGGCTTTGGAAAACCCTGATCGACATTTTACAGGCCCAACAACTGATCGATTAATCGAGAAAATAATGAACATATAAAATAACAATGAACATAATTGGTAGTTGCAGCCCTACTCGACACAGTCATCATTTGCTGCTTCAAGATAGTTAATAGTAGCACCGTTGAAGGGTGTTGTAATAATCACAGAGGTGCTTTCAGATAGACTCTATCAAACAGAAGAGAAGAAAGTTGGACACGCCTGAGTACCGTATATTAATGCCTGTGATTGCTTCACTGGGTTAAAAATGATTCTCCAGAAATGAGTTATCTGCCAAGAATGCAGCTATCGAGCCCATCCTGTGTGACAACATCATGTAGGTGTTGCAGTTAGATGGAATGAGTCACAAAGGTGCATCAGATAAGCCACAGAAACACAATAGTGCTTTTTCTTCCTGCTTAATTGACACAGAAAGATGCCTAACTTAATGGATGGAGATATCTATAACCTGGATTAACAGCAAAACTTGGATCAAGAAAATACAGACAAAATCATTTGTTCTTTTAATGCTGGGTTTTGGAAAAGAAACCCACATATTTTGTAATGCGACAAGTAATCTGATTGTATAGAATACATCAGACAGACATGTGTTTGAAAGCAGCCAAACAAATCAGGAGAAGCGGACCAGAAGTCTTTCAGTAATAGCTTCAGGCAGGAATTTCTGCTCAGGACGTCCTTTTTTTTTAAAAATGTCCCTGCCACACCCAAACCAGCACACTCCCCTCTGCCCCCTGCCCCCTCCCAGTAAAGGCCCACCTGTCACCACAGCCCGGACTCATCCCCTCATCCCCTACACCTAATTTCTATCGGTCCCAACAAATGCCTTCCAGCCCCCTAGGACCCACTTTCCCCGCCCTGGTGGTTTTGGGGCACTTAGTCACTCTGATTGTGTTCTGGCGCTTGAGAAAACACAAGAGTCAAGGTAAGAGAGCTGCATGTTGCAGGATATAGAAACAGGGTGGTTTTGTGAAGGCTTAAAAAGCAATGAGAGTAACATCAAAGTCTCAGATTAGCTGGATGCTAGAGGGCTGCTTTATCTCTTCCTCTCTCAGTCTAACTGGAGTTTAACCCGCTATATGCTGATTTAGGTGATTATACTGTGTTAGCAGTTCTAGGGATAGTAGGGATATTTTTGAATATTTAGGATTAGATATTTATTCTTTAATCTTATTTATTATGGTTATTTGATCTATAAGTGTACATGTTATATTACCAGGGATTCTGCAGAATTGTCCACAGATGTTCAGAAACTCTGAATGTTACCACATCTCCCCCCCAAGCAGAAAAACAGTCTGCTAAATTCTTCAGATTTTCATTCTGGATCACCGCTGTAAACGGTCAAAAGAAATTTGCGGATAGCATGTGGCTCTGCATATTACTATAACTCTGTGAGGTCACACACAGCTTTACGTGTGGTGTGTTTACCCTGTATATTAGTCACATCCATGTGTAACCTTGAAACCTACTGTGACCGGTCGAAGGTGCCACCAGGCCTTTCCGTGCCAGTTTCACAAAGTGGCTGTTCTTACTTGCAGCGGCACAGAGATTAGCCCTCGTTGCTCATTGCTCCGACAGCGTTGGAGGCCTTCTATTTGGCCCACGCTGCAGTTGCCCCGAGACTGACAGTCTGACATGTCAAAGTGTTTTCATCCAAACCAGTCCAGGCTCCACTGAGCTGAACTCGGCTCATATTCTGTGCTGCAGAAAGGCTGATTAGCGCAGTTGGAACAATGCCTTGCTAGGTCCTCCAAAACCTGCCTAGGCAAGTTTGATTATGGATCAAAGGCCTGTCTGTCTGTGTGGGTGTGTATGTGTGTTCTTGCTTGAGGGTGTCCTAGTCTCTTCAGTACCAGTCCCTAAACTGGCTGCCAGCCTTTGAATCAACAGACAGGTTTACAAAAGATATGCTTCCATGTGTCTGTTCAATAGCAAGACTTTGATGACTTTAGCTTGGATTATCCCTGGAGAAACATACAATGTACAGAACTCCCTTCCAACAGAGAGTAGATAAACAATAAGCTGCTTGTTCCTACTGTATGACTTCACATAAGTATTTGATTGCAACAGAGTTTGATGTTTTACTCACAAGGTTCTCAATGACTCTTGAGTTTTTAGCCATGCTAGCAGCGTGGCTCAGTCTGTCTGCTGGTCAGTCCACTGCCTTGATACAGACTGAAATATCTCGACAACTATCAGATCGATTGCCATGGAATTTTATGCAGGCATTAATGGTTCACAGAGGATGAATCCTACTGACGTTGGTGATCCCCTGACTTTTCCTATCGCACTCTCATTAGGTCAAACTCCACATTTGACCAAAACCTGCTAAACTAATTACATTTCCATCAGACTTAGCTGTGTGTTTATTAGCATGCTAACACATTAAACTAAGATGCTGAATGTGTTTAACATTATGCTTGCTAAAGATCAGAATGTTAGCATTGTCATTGTGAGCATTAATGTACAGTACAGACACACATACAGTATATCTAAAGAGAAGGGGCATCACTTAGAGAAAGCATTGGTATGTTCTTACCTAAGATAGCTGCAATTAAAAGGAAGTTGACTGTGGTGAGGGACTATGTATGAGGAAACAAGGCCAATACAGTTTGTGGGGTAACAAAATCAAAACTATTTTTGATAGACATTTGCCAGTCTGTGTAAAGGCAATTATATGATCAGTGCTGACCGAGAATAGGAAGATATTGCTGTAGATGCATTTTGACCCGGTTGAAATGATACTATGGGCAACGTTTACAATAAAGTGTACAGTACATTGTGTCATTTGATATTTCGCACACATATTTTTCCTAAAATGTCCACATTGAATCGCCTTGATATTCTAATCATTGTCAGTCTAATCTGTGATGATTACATTGGCTCCATATTAGCTGATGTACTGTTGACCCTGACATTGTCATGTTCTATCCGCAAATGTTTTATTGTCTGAGATACTGAAGATTTAAATGCAGCTGCCGGGCCTGGTGGTGATCTGTGCTCTTCCTGGGGCTTTCTGGTCTTAGCTGTCCCCTTTCCACTGGCATCCATTCTGCATGATAACAATGCTGCCCTCTAGTTAGCTCCTCAGCTTGAGCTGTCACTTATTACAGCAGTGAGAGCCACTCCAGCTTCTAGGCAGAGCATAACATGCACGCTGTGCTGTGCATGCAGAGGTGAGAACACAGATCTTAACATACTCCCCCGACCATGTTGGAATGAAGTCAGTTCAAAGTTCACGAGAAAGGTGCCATGGTTGAGTTAGACTGTAAATACTCCCTCAGGCAGATATTCCAAATCATATTTTCTTACTCAATCTCACAGTCGTCAATTCAAGTGTTACAGTAACATCATATCTGACTTTACATCCATATTAAGTGAAGGATGTTTTAGAACTCTGGGTTTTTCCCAGGCTGTTAATGGGGCATTTCATTGCTTTGCATAATCCGTTTGTGAAGGATATCCATAGCCGGTTATCTCGGACACAACCAGATGAACAGGTGGCTCTATTATTTGAAGTAAGATCACACTCCATTTCTCTTATACAGGAGCTGAGAGTTCAGAATGGCCATTTAGTGCCATTTATTCACACACATTGCCAAAAAAAATGCTTTGAGAGATGAATGTCAGACACACACTGAGCTGTGTGGGTTGTGGTGGTTGAGCTCTGGCTCTTTGGCAAGGTTGGTGGAAAAGCCAGCATTCTTCCTGGAAACTACAGCTACTCACACTTAGAAACAATCCAGCTACTTTACTGCACACCAGTGTGTGTGTGTGTGTGTGTGTGTGTGTGTGTGTGTGTGTGTGTGTGTGTGTGTGTATGTGTGTGTGTGTGTATGTGTGTGTGTGTGTGTATTTTTTCCAGGACTCATGAGTGTATAAAATAGCCTAGATGGCCCACACCACTGTGACTGCCATTGGTAAACCATGTGGACATGAGTCATTACATAAACAGTGAACTTGTGTCTAAAGGGCTCCAAGAAACCCAAAGGGCCTGTTGATACAATGTGTATGTCTTCTGGGAATAGTAAACAAACTCCAATGAGAGAAAAAGACACATGGAGCCCATTTCACTTACTGGGACTGTGGAAACGCATCCGGTCCTGTGCTGGGAGTTTATTTATACCCCTTGTGACCTCCATGAGGGATTTCTCAACACTCCTTGGGCCACATAGTATACAGTGTCATCAGCAGTTTATCTAAAGATCTTGATGTACATCTTATGCAAGTGCCACTTTGTGACTATAGTCTTTGTATGAAGTTATACTAATGAATAAACCACAGGAAATATCAGTTCTGAGTCAAATAAACAAAGTGTGATTGCAGTTACATGGAAAGGTTTCTTGATTCATTTTTCATTACTCAGTTTTTTTTGTTCAGACTGTGTCTCAATCCAGTTTTCCTTTCCTTTAGTCTAGAGGACCAATCTGTCAGTTCTGCTCAGTTACTGCTGTCAACAAACCATAATTCTGACTTCAGTACAGCTTTGGTACAAAAACATGATCACATTTGTCTAAATTAAAGTAATGTTTTGACATTTTGGGAAATTTGCTTATACACTTTCTTGCTGAGAATTAGAGAAGAAGAAATTATTTGTACACTCATATCTGTTCTTTCAATATGAAGCTACAGCCAGTTAGGTTAGCATAAAGACTGGAAACTGGGTGAAACAGACAACCCGGCTCTGTCCAAAGGAAACTTAATCTTGGCCGGGCACAGTGTTTTTCTTTAGTGTCACCATGAGGCTGTAACCAGCGGAGACTGCAGACTGCAGTAGTCGCTGTGCCTGGCCAAGAAAAAGTCCTGCACATGGCCCTCTGTGAAACAAACTATATAAAATGTTAATTAATGAGCTTTAGAGATGCTTGGTAGGCTGATTGTCTTAACTTATGGCAGAACCAGGCAGTCACTTCATATTAAACTGACAGATAGGAAAGCATATCAATCTTTGTCATCTAGTGCTCAGCAAGAAAGAAAATAAGCATATTTGGTAACACTTTACTTGGAGGGATCTACATAAGAGTGACATGACACTGTCATGAACACATGTCACAGTCGTGACACATGAACCCTAACCCTAACTCTAACCCTAACTTGTCATGACAAAAACCTGAATGACACTTAATGACAGAAGCGTTATGTCATAAACGTTTATGACTTTATGTTTATGTTTATGACACGTTCATGACAGTGTCATGTCACTCTTATGTAGATACCTTCAAGTAAAGTGTAACCGCATATTTCCTAAAATAACTTCCTTCAATTTATTTTTAAAGTGTAAAGGAAGTGAAGTGTCTCACATCAGTTTATTATATATTTCAGATGAACTGACATCCAGTTCCATGTGTGGTTTACTAGTGGTGGACGATATGATATATGCTGTACTTTGAGACAATGTGAATTTGTTAACCATCAGTTACTTTGGTATGGTTTATAGTTTTGCAGCTGTATTATCTATGGTTGTATTAGGCTATCACAGTAATATTGCAGTACAGTAGGGCTTTGTGACTCTACTTGGACTTTTGGGTTTGGGGGATCTTTTGTTTGTCATGTATTCAGCTCAGCTCACATCTCAAATTTCAAATGTGAATATAAAAATTTCAGCTCTGTCCATTTTGAGGTTGCATGGATTTGATGCCAATTTGAGTCCTGGCACTAATAAACTTAATACAGTCTTGCAAAGTCTTAAATGTGGCATTTTTATCTCAACATGTATTGTATCAGTAACCAAAGTCTGTTAACTTTGAGTCAAAAAGGGTGATATTTGCGGTAAAAAAGACTCCAAGCATCCGAAAGTTCTGCTCTGTGAGTGATTGTGGTCAGTGCAACATGTGAGGAGATCAGAAAGCATCCTGTCCGGCTCTGGGTCAGAGGGCAGTGTCCTGTAAGAAGAGAACGCAGCATATTTAGGTCAGCTGTGCCCTGTCGTAAATTGTCACATGTGTGCGCCAGCTGGAGCAGACTGCTCCTTTGACCGCTCATATAATCATTTCTTGGTGATCTTAACACAATCAGGGTTTATTGTTTGTGGTTTTATTGCAAACATATACTTCCTCATGCAAGGAGTACAGCTGAGAGTAGGTTATGCTCGTAGATTTTTTATTTGGTTCTAGAAAAAGCCCAGAGGTGACTTGTCTATGTTGCTTCAGGGCTGCATTTTAACTGCCAAGAAAAATGACAGCAGTCACATAAACCAATACACCCAGAGGATCTCAAACACCTTCCTTTTATAAAGCTTACTGCAAAAAAACCTGATTTGACCAGACAAATGATACAGGTCCAGGCGACAGAAACTGTAAAAAGATTCTAATAACCGGAATAACGTTAATTTTGTAGATGTTAATATAGTACAAAAACAGAGTCCAGTTTTAAATTGTATAATAGTAAATATAGAACAGGTGTGCATCACTGGTTTAATCTGTTGCTTTTGCATGAAAAAGCATGAATTAATGCATGAATTAAAAAGCAACAAGCTTCCTGTGTATGGATGGTCGAGTATAGAGGTTGATACTTTTTTTGGGGGGCATTTTTATTTTTTTTAGGCCTTTATTTGTATAGGACAGCTGAAGATGTGAACGAGGTGAGAGAAGGGGAATGATATGCAGCAAAGGGAAGCAGGTCGGAGTCGAACCTGCAGCCGCTGCATCGAGGAGAAAACCTCTATATATGGGCGCACGCTCTACCATGTGAGCTACCCAGGCGCCCGGAGGATGATACTGTTGCCGTGAATGTATCAAAGGACAAAGTGCACGAGCAAAGTGAAATGGATGTTGAATTACCTGTCTGTTGTCTTTTGTTTTTCCCATTAAAGAGGGGTGGAGGTGGGGCGGGGCCAACTATCTGGCTTTCATCTGTTAGAAAGTGGTTCCTGTTTCTTTTTTTAAGTCCCCTCACACCAGCTGGCAGCTGGTGTCTGGAACACAGAGGGCACACGGGGATCTTCCCTCAGGCTCATAATGTCTGCATCACGGAATCATGAGCAAAGGCATTATCTGCATGGGATGAGCTCATATGGAGAAAGAAGCAGATATTTGTACAGTAAGATGTGTTTTGCAGGTGAGTGGAGAGCCATGTCGTGTACTGTACGGACTAGGTACAGAGGAGTTGGTTTGATGTTCTGTAGTGTTTTTAGCATCGTGAAACCACATGTTACTACCCAAGCCTTGCACAGCACAGAGAGACTGAACAGAGGGTCAAAGTTTTTGGGTGAATCTACTTTATTGTATTCTACTATTTCAGTAAACATATTATGCGTGAAAAGTTGTGAGATATTTTAGAATGTCCCGTTCACACATTTTATATTATGATATAGTAATAATACTGCTCTGTAAATCATGAATGCACTAACGCTAAAGCTACTTCCGCTGATCGACAGTTGGTGGTGGTAACGGGCCAACAAAGGCAGCGAAGAAGAAGACTGAGCGCTAGTAAACATGGCTGTGAATGATTTTGTGTAGTCTGATTTAGACACACAAAGGTTAAAGCAGTCTGTACGTACCGCCTGAGATGTAAAACCCAGTGTAAAAAAAGTCCACGCTCTAGTCGCTGCTGCTCATAAAGTGCACTGAACCTTGGAGGAGAGTTAAGTGTGATGTATGCAAATGTATAAAAGACATAATTATAATCTGGTATATTGTATAATTAATATATTTTATCTCGTAGAGTAAACATGCTAACAAATGTTTCCTTTATAGTAGACTTATATTTAATTGCTTTCAGCTATTCATGTCAGGGTACATTACATGCACTATCTCTCATTTCTCTCTCTTTCTTTTTGATGGTTCAGTATAAATATGGTTTTAAAAATACAAGATTAATTTGTATAAATATTCCTACTTGTACACTGATCATGTCGTTTTATGAAAGAGGAATGAATGAATCGGTTAGATGGATGGAGAGGATGCCCGTATTTGTGTGTGTCTGTCGATGACTTGGCTGTCATTGTGTTGAATGTACAATACTTATGCATTAATACTTAAGCATTAACATTGGCGAATTGAATCAGACAGTCCATTCCATACCCGTGAAAGACGTAAACAGAGAAATAAGTGAGACAACACAGCTAATTGTTAGGTTAATACACTTTTACACACACTCAAACACACACATGTAAACGCACAGAGAGCTTCTTTTTATACTTTATTTCAGTCCTATGGGGGGCGCTCTCCCACAAGTTACAAATATTGGTTGAATTCAGTTATAGGGAATATGACAATGTTTCAAATTAAATAGAGAGGAATACTCCGATATCTTGGAAGTTATGTCTAAAGTGCAAATGAAAGCCACAGAACTTCTTTGCTTTGCAATAAATCCAACAACAAATCAAACATGAGTCAAGAAGATGTAGCTCACGCAAGCATACATTACGACCGTTATCAAGCACTTTGGCACGCCTGTGTTGCGATGGAGGGGAGGCAACATACCTAAGGGAACTGTCTCTAAAGACAAGCTTGGAGGTGTTGTAACATGTGTCTGAAGATAATAAAAAGTAGGTGTTATCTCAAAGAAATGCAGTCCTTTAGATTGGCTAGAGGTTGCAGTTGTTCGATGCATACGAGACTTTATAGTTTGAAGCAGAACCTCATAGTATTGGCTTGACTAAAAAAAGTAACTACAATAGATATGAAGTGGCCGTTAAAGTGAGCATTATCTTTATTATGTAGTTGAAAAGCAGCATCTCCACCCTGATAGTGTCAGGTTTTATCTAAGAAATGTTATATGTTGGCTGGGAAAAAGATACGTGAGAACAATGCATTCACGTAAAGCATAACCAACAGTCTAATAAAGTATGATTGATCATGGTAAACTATACATTGGGCGATCTTTCTTGCCAGATATTGAAAGATATTTCATAATTCTATAATATGGCTAAAGAGAGTAAAGGACGTCAGTGTGTTCATTTAAGGTATGATGGTATCAATCAGACAATCCTTCCTAAATCACATTGTTGCTGTGTAACATGGTGTCATAAAAAGAGGTTATTATTTGTATTCTCTATCTCTAACTACTGTACAGTCTGTGAATTAGTTTTTTTGTTGATGTCTTTTTTTGCGAGGAAGGATCTCCATCCACAGATGTGTTATTTAAGTAGTTATGGTATTTAATCTTATTCCTACATTCCTATATATTTTTGACATATTGTTTTTTCAGTCATGGTAATAGTCCCATTAAATCTCAAAAGAAAAGTACAGTTTTCTTTATGTCAGATTCCCATAGCATGCTTACAATGTTATTGGCGGAAAACTATTTAATTTCCTTTGATATTTATGAATGTTATTTTATAAAAAAAAAAAAAATTGAATTAACTTCTTTATTGATTCCATTCAGCATTGTCCCATTAGCATTTAACATCTCACACATATGTTTTCCACGTATACAGAGCATACAAATATTTCACAACAGAGATCATACACATGAATAGGCACAAATTCACAATGAAACACAAAACTCTGTAGACTCAAAATGACATTTTTCACTTCAATCCACATTTTCATTCCCCTCTTGTAAAGACCTTTCTCTCCTGGTGGAGAATAATGCCGAACACAATCTTATGAACAATTGAACAGTCAAAATTTGTAGCAAGAACCAAGGGGATCCTCAGTCCAGATTCTTATATGGAAATTGTTCTTCTGCATTGTTCACACTGTAGCCTCATAGTTGCAGCATCCGCTGAGGGAAGAAGTTTGGGCGTGGTTGCGCTCTGGCGCCATCTAGTTGTGAGAACAACGCATTGCCTTCTGGTGGAAGGAGAGAGCAGCGTGTTGGGTGGAGGACGGGGTTTTCCTTTCCACGTCGAATCGGTCAGTAAGGGGAGACTCCGCTGTCTGTGCGTCTAAAAATACAGCCATGAGTAAGAGTCACTCACAGCTACCGCTGCACATGCTTCTGTGTGTTTATAGCTGTTGTCATAGAAACATTGCTCAAGTTCTCCTTTCCGCATTTCGGGTAACTTGGCTTATGGAAATACCAAATTTAATAATAATGGGTTAAATCAAACACAAGATGAAAGGGGAGCCTACAATATGAGTTTATTATAAGGGCTGATATTCCTTATAGTTCTTGTTGCAGTTGAAGACAATCCAGATGTGTCTGTGCAGTTTGTCAGTTCTAAAGGTTGGAAGCAACACATTGCTCTTGTGACTGAAATTGAGTGGCTTTTTGTGCACCTTTACTCATTTCTTTTCTCTTTTTAAGATCAGTGTTTAAGTTTGATTTAAAGTAGGCTAATACTCCACAATATTTCCATTAAAAAAAAAAAAGAAAGAAAAAGAAATCCATTTTGACACAATTTATCACTGATTAATTGATTCACTCTTTTCGGTTAAGAGCTAATGATTAATTGATAAGTCAATTTACAGAAAAGTATTTGAGTAAACTATTTCGTTACTTGAATAATCGTCATTTTCAAGCAAAAAGGACTTTATTAAAAACAAACATGACCTCGTTAGAGCTTCTCAACTGTCAGGAGGTGCTTTGATTTATATGAAAACCTTTTTTGGGTTTCCAGTTAGTTTGGAATAGGAGAAGAAGAGGTAATAGCCCATGGCTGAACAGCACAGCAGGGTGCAAACACACAGCAATGAGACGTGAAGAAGGAGACAAAAGTCAGCATGCATATTGTTATATATTAGTTAGTATTTATTAATATATATTCACTATGGAGTGGACTAAACAAGGCATGATTATGAACATGGGCATTATCAGTAACAAACTTCCAGTTATGGCTATTTCAGTTTTGTAGCTCTTGCTGAAAATGTCATTTTGAGTATGACACCAGATCTGTTCACGAAACACCACTCATACAGTTTTTTTATTTCTTTTTTTAAGATTATGTTTTTGGGCATATTAGGCCTTTATTTGATAGGACAGCTTAGACATGAAAGGGGAAAGAGAGGGGGAATGAAATGCAGCAAAAAGCTGCAGGTCAGGATTGAACCGACGGCCGCTGCGGCTAGGACGGAGCCTCTGAACATGGGGCGCACGCTGCCCAGGCACCCCCGCTAATACAGTCTTAAATATTTGCTGACTTACACTTTATTTAGGCCCGTCACTTTGTCAACTGCTGATAAAAACTATTGTTACACCTTCTGCTCTAATTCAAAGAAGTAAAAAACATAATGCTGTTTTTTTATTTTTTTTTATTCAAAACAATGAGCTAACTTCTCCTGTCGCGTGAGTTGTTTATTTGACGTCTGCGTTTTCAGGAAAGTGACAGAGCCTAAACACATTTCCGTTGCTCACACCTGCAGAGGGAGACACATGCGGCTTTAAGCGTTATCCTCTGTACCATCGAAACTGCAGCAGCTATTTCCCCATCGCCCTGTTGCATTTCAATCCACCAACTTCAACATTATCTGACACAATCCCAGATGTTGAGCTTTCTTCAGAGGCTTCTAAAGCTCGGCACTGAGCTATTTAAAAACTCAGCTGCTGTGGCTAATCCAGAGGCCTGTTGAGTCGGAGTTAAAGCGTTCCATAGTTGGATCTAATTCTGACAGCATCATCTAAAGTCCGCTGACAGGTTGGAGATTGTTGTGGATAATAACTGGACAGCGCATCACGGCACAGTGATGACACACATCGCTGTGAATAGATATGTTCAGAGACTCTTGTGTCAGCTGGATCAGCATATATCTAAATCATCCAAATTATAACAGCATGGAAGTATTAAAATGTCAAATATAGAGTTGTCTTTTAGTTTTCTCTTTACAGAACAGGTTTAAAAAATACACCACATCGTACCTGATCTACTAAACACAGTTATCGGCTAATTTAACACAATTATATTTATATTTATATATTTATATATAAGAACAGCCTTTGTGCTTTCATTAGCTCAGCTTGAATGACAAACAGGACATTCTTGACAGTGTATTTCCAGGGAGTGTTTTCTTCTGTTTGTTTGATTTTTATATAATTTTGAATGGAATCATTTATCCAGGTCACATTAAACAAGGCTTAAACATGTTTAAAAAGTGGTGCGCAACATGCCAAATGCATATGCCATGCATAAGCTGCTTATGATCTTAATGAATCCTTACTTTCAAAAGGACAGTCATGCTGCCAAGGTATCTCTCCTTACAGGGCTTGAGGTTGTTGTTTTTTGGGGGTTTTTTTTTCCAGCTGGCTTTGTATGCTAAGCACAGCAGAAATCTGATCTGTCGGCACTATGATTCAGGTGGCAGCTATCCTGCCTCCTCCTCCTCCTCCTCCTCCTCCTCTTTACGGAAGCACTGAGATGATCATCCAGGGTGTGTTTATAGGCTGCTCCTTTTATCAACATTCTTTTCCCGGTGGGGTGTGGTGGCCAGATATTGCAGAAAATAATCAGAATCAGCTTTTATTGGCCAGGTTTGCGTAAACAAACAAGGAATTTGACTCCGGTTGATCTTTGCTCTCAAAGTACAACACTCACTTAACATATAAAGTATAAAAACAGAAAGGACAGTAAGAAATATAAAAAAAATACTGTTAAGTATACGGTATAACAATACAATAGAATTTACAAAAAATATACAATAACAATTGAAGAGAGGAAGGAAGGAAGGAAGGAAGGAAGGAAGGAATAGTGCAATAGCACTTTCACCTAGACTTGACCATGGAAGACTATGGGGTTAATGGGAGGGATGAATAAAAATGAGAGAAGAGAGGTATGGAGCACAATCATCTCTGCAGCTTTTTCATCCTCTACAGTGAAATGTGTTGTCCATCCTCCCTCTGTGTAAACCCTTGAAATTGCTCTGCGGTTCAGCACTTTCAAAAACCACAATGACATATTCTTAGAACTCTTTTGTCCTGTAATGTGTTTGCTTCGTTTGGAAATAGAGTCCCCAGCGCTTAAATACAGGTTGTTCTATAGCCGTAAATGGCTGCAAGCTCAACAGTTTGTTTGTCAGTATTAAAGGCTTTATGTAGCTATAGTTTGATGCTACATGATAGAGTCAAAGCTAATTGGTTTTAGCTTTTGTTACTGCCAGATCCATATTCTCTGCATAATAAGTGTGGACTGGATTTTTTTTTTCTACTCTACCTTTACTGCAGTAGGCTAATAGCAATAAAGAAGTTGGTGGACATGTCATAGGCAGAAATTAGTGATTAGAAATTCAGTTATTGTAGATATATGTGAGATTACTTTTAGACATTTGCAGGATCTCTACAAACAAACATTCATTTATTTTTGGCCCAAAACAAAACAAAAACAGAAGAGAAGACAGCAAAATGGTTTATGGGAAATGTGGTTTTCCGAACCACAAGCACTGGTGTGGGATAGAACCAAGCCATGATGTTGGTGGTCAGATATGTTTATGGTAATTACAGCAAACCATTTTCACAATGATGCAGTATCTTGTTTTTTAACAAGTCTCCAGCCATGCTAACTGCTCTGTAAACACCGCTCTGCATTAATGCACAGCGGTGTTTTGAGCTAAAAGCTAACATTAGCAAGCTAACATGCTCGCAAAGACGGTGCCAACACGCCGATGTTTAGCAGGTATATTGTTTAGCTTAGCATATTAGCATTTGCTAGTTAGCAATACACTAGAGCTGAGGCTGATGGGAATGTCTTCAGTTTTATCTTCATCTGAATATAAATAGCAAGCATTCAGCATGTAAATAGATAGTAGCCTAATGCTAACGTATGAGCTAATACAGTTCATTGTTTCATAGTCCAAATGTCTGCTGGGTAATGCAACATGAGTGGGAAGAAGAAACCCAACTTCCCTTTCACTTCCATCGTGAAGAAATGATCAAACCTCAAACTTTTTGAAAATACTTTCTCCCTTTTTATTTTCCCCAAGCGGTCTCTGCTCGTATAAAAAGCCCAACGTGTTCCATCTGGTTTTAATGAAGCCAGATGAGGGAGCAGTGTAATAAGCATGTTGAGACCTCAATGATATGTCTCCTTTTTGGTGGAAAGATCTCATGACTAAGACGTTCCACACTTTCTGCATCCTCCTCCCTTCTTCCCACTTGGGTCCCCCTGCCTGTGTTTCCCATGAGGTTTAGAAATCCATCTCTAGTGGGTGTCAGTGAATGCTTCACTGCCAGAACGTCACAGAGTTCTCAGTTACCATCTACTGTTGCTTCTGCATCTCAGATAACCTGGAAAACCATTAGTATCTTGTTCGATACCATTACAATATATCGTATTCTACGCTGTATATTGTCAAAGAAAACCTTTTAGAAAAATCTTTATAGACCTTTTGCTTTTCTCATTATTTAAAACCTGATATGTTCCATCTGTTTGAATCCAGCTACTGCATGTATTAAATACAGGCTGTATGGATAAATGGAAGTTTTTCAGTTCTTTAGAATAAATTCTGCATTTGCTATGATTCCTTTCCTTTTTCTGAGTTAATTGCCTTACCACATACCACTCCTTAATTCCTTCGCTTGCCTAGACATTGTATAGAGCTGTAAAGGTGTGTCTCGTATTTGCTAACGTGGCTCGAAATGAGTCAACACTCTCACACACCCACAGGAACACACTTACACTGATACATTAAGTACCTTCATGTTCATACAGGTCGTGTTCAATAAATACCCAGCACCCTGGAAGGAAAAAGTGGTTTTAGATGTCTGATAAAGTGAAGCCAGTTAGGGTGGGGAAATGAGATATTTACTCAGCACTTTCTAGCCATATAGGGACCATTACGGAGGGACATTGTGTAAATAAGCCCCAAAACTCTTTCAATAAACTCTAAATACATCGGATAATGTGGGCTGGAACTTTAAAGCAAGAATAACGTTTGAAATAAGAATTAACACAATCTTTATTTTACAAAAGAAAAGTTCATCATAAGCGATACAAATGCACCATGCTGCTACAGCCTCTCTTGGTCTGGTTAGCACTGTACTGGCTGTATGACTCTTTTCTACTCGTGCTACGCTACATTTTAGCATTCACCCTTAGTCAGTAAATGTAACTTGTTGCCACAGATGCTGCTGTTTAGCAAAAGGTACGTGTTGCTGCTTTAAATGAAATTAGGTTAATGACAGTGCCAAACATTCATTCATAAAAATCATTTGGATTTAATGACAGGGTGTGATCCTATTTAGAAATAATCCTAAACAGTGTTCAGGTAATGCCTGTTGTATTGCATTTGCTGTTCTAAACACTGTCTGCCTGCCTGCACCTCCCTGGCAAAATTCTCCGGGTAACAGGATGCATTTGACAGTCTCCAATTTGTTAGGATTACATACCACAGAGCAGCAAATGTGAAGCCATAGGCTGAGAAACAAGGGACTGTACAGCCAAAGAAAGGATCTCTGGCAAAAAGTTACTTAAACTTTATTAAAGTGCAGAAGATCTCACAGAACTGGACATCAAAAAGTGCTAAATGCATTGCAACAATAAAAACCTAAACACGTGTAGACAGAAATCAAAGTCGCAATGGTTCAGCGTCTGTATTCACTTAGGTCATGTCTGTTGACCTAAGTGTCTTCAACACATAGCACACAAGCATTCTCAAACATCCAAGCCGCTATATATTTCTCAGTACATCAGTGATGTTCAGGGTGTGGTCATTCGTCACTGTCTGGAATCCACAGCAGCCCTTCCCAAAACTATCTCACCCCCCAATCTCTTCTCTTTGTCCGTCACAGTGAGTAACTCCTAAAGTGAAATGTCCGAGGAATGCTGTGAATGAGTATGTGTGCATGTGGAATGGAAGCGTTTGACTTTTGTAGGCTCTTGTTGGATATCTGTTACTTCTGGGTGTAATTGGATGTTGTCCATCAAAGTTCTATTCAGTGCAATACGGTATAAAAAAGAGAACCCGTACAGCCTTTTATGATGTTTTATAATCCCCAGTGACTAAGCTTGGGTGTTCTTGTGAAAATGAAGCAATAAAGAGATAGTGCATGCAGGTTACCACACCTCGTCCTTCCTTGCCTCAGCGAGGCACAGCATGTTGTGAGAGGAAAGGGGTGTGTTCAAGGCCCTGCCCACCATGTCGTCCACACTCTAGCACCACTAAATACACACTCGCTCATCACACACAAGGACAGGCCCAGACTTCAGCGCCCACAGGCACCAGTTTCTATGAAAGGAATAGAGTGAGCGGCGGTAAAAA
The DNA here is from genome assembly GCF_031162955.1 of Sander vitreus. NCBI lineage: Eukaryota > Metazoa > Chordata > Actinopteri > Perciformes > Percidae > Sander > Sander vitreus. Next base: position 25,098,440 of record NC_135860.1, on the reverse strand, counting down.
AAAAAGGAGAGAGAAAAAAAAACATCAGGAGGAAAAAGAAGGGCAGAGTCAAGCCCAGTGAGGGAGTGAGGAGTTTGAGAGGCAAGAAGGGGAGAGAAATCATAGGTTTGTGAAGTGGATTGTGGCCACAGGACTGCATACTCTGGGACAAACCGAGGGCCAGAGGGACAGATAGACGCGAGAAAAGCAGAAGTTGCTATCAAGGGGGAAACTCGCCAAGGATTATTATTCTGTGCGCGGACAAACAGTGACAATGAATTCTCAGCAGCAGAGGTACAGGAATTTCTCCTCTGACAGCGTGGGCAGAGTTAGAACGCCCTCAGACGAAGCCTATTACCAGGGGATGCTGAAGGCTACCGACGGCAGGAAAGGTACCAGTATGGTGGCAGTTGATGGAAAATAGCTCAACTGCAAGCCTTGATCTTGATCTATTTGTTGCCATATTTGTGTGCTGGGCAAGAATTTAGTGTTTTTCCAGGAAGATGTGAGAGCGGCGCTTAAAGTCATTCTAGCATTTGAAATTGTTCAGGTTGTAGGCTTTTCTGCCTGTTAGAGCTTGGAGAAGTGTATGTGGTGAGGCTTGATGGGTTAGCATGTTGTAGCCTACGATGCATGATTTTGTACATAGCTCATCAAGATTGAATGTCATAACATAATCTGCAGCAATCTGACATATTTACAGACATGAAGCAATTCTAAATGCACTGTACTGTCCAATGTGTCTGCTCTCTGTGACTTAAAGGAGGATACTCCCCTTTTCTAATGCATCAGCAGCTTCCTCACTTTGTATTGGTCAGCAAAGCCCATTCACAATTTCTGTTGTGTAGCATGCATGTGTTTTGGGGTGACTGAGGGGTGACTAGCTGCAGTACATTTGCCTTTAGTTGTGCTGTAGCCAGAGTGAATGGTGTGTTACAGTTTCTTCTCTTTTTCCAATACGTTTCTTCCTCTTTTTTTCCCTAAAAATTATAATGCCCTGCTTTACCATGCAGTGGTATACAGGAGATGACTTCATCAACACACTTTAGAATCAGTCATTGTGATTGTGTGTTTGCTCTTCCAGCCTGAAGAACTATTGATCCATAGTATATCCATATCCATCCAAGTACTCATCATGCAGGGAAAATGAGCCTAAGAGTGTCATATCTGTTAAAGTTGGAGCTAATTTTAACAAGACTGTTGGATCCTACTTTATACGTTAATCATGTTTTTGCATGTCAAATCTTAGGCAAGTAGTAACTAGAGCTCAGATAAATGTAGTGGAGTAAAAAGTACCATATAAGTAATATAGTAGTATAAATGGGTTGAAGTATAAGTATAAAGTAGCATAAAAAGTAAAATGAAGAGTACAAGTACCAAGTAAGTAAATGTTCTTGGTTACACTAGTAATCAATGTTTGGGCTGTATATTCCACAACTCAGTGAAACGTGTTTGTTTCAGGTGATATTTGATACTTGAAGTTCACTCACCCTTTATCCACTCGCATACCAGTCACTAATAAAGAGCAAAGTCACAAAAAGAGTTGCAGTGGTTGAAACCGGATTAGGTAACGTGGTGTGAACGGAATGCAGAGAATAGGTCAAAGTGCAACACCTCTGGGAAACTGCTTTGTGTGTGTGTGTGTGTGTGTGTGTGTGTGTGTTCTTGTTTAACTATATTTGTGGGGTCCAAAAACCAGGAATACAGTATACTTGTGGGGTCCGGACAGCTTTGTAGGGGCCAAAATGCTGGACCCCACAAGTTTAAAGGGCTGTTTGAGGGTTAAGACTTGGTTTTAGGATTAGGGTTAGAATTAGGTTATGGTTAGGCTGAGGGTTAAGGTTAGGCATTTAGTTGTGATGGTTAGGGTAAGGGAATGACGGGTCCCCACAAAGATAGTGTCACGCACTGTGTGTGTGTGTGTGTGTGTGTGTGTGTGTCACCAATCATCATGCTTCCACTCGGTGACATGTTGCCCCCTTGGCAGGAAGTAGAACCACAGAGGTTACGTTTTAAAGCTTGGTCCCCTGTTGGTTTGAATGATAAATGAGGAGGTTAAAGGTCTGTGGTGTCTATATATAGTTTCCATGGAAACATAGTTGCATATACTGTAGCACATTTGCAGAAGTCATTGCTCACTCCCTCCTGAAAAAAGAATGAGCCTATGGGCGCCTATTTTGTTTTAGCGTTGAATCACAGCACTTTGCTTTCCTTCCTGGGTGTGTCACTAAACAGTTACATCACTCCTTTAAAGCTGATAAGACGCAGGACTCTGTGTCGGTGTCCATAGTTCACTCTGGCATAATGTGGATGGAATTTATTAGTGTGAGTCGGTGAAGGTGGGTTCCTCAGTAAAAAAAACATGAAGTGGCATGGAGGGAAGAAATGCTTCAGTTGAAAAACAAAAAACAAAACGATTGGTGTCTTCAGTCATCAAGGCGCCACTTTAAATGGCTGAAAACAGACCGATCCATTCCCTGTGTTCATAATAAATGTTGCAGTGCCACACAGGGAAAATGAGCCTAAGGGTGTCATATCTGGTAAAGTTGGAGCTAATTTGAACAAAACTGTTGCATCATTTCATCGAAAACATTGGATCATATTTTATACGTTAATCATGTGTTTTGGATGTCAAATGTTAGGCAAGTAGTAGCAAAAACTCAGATAAATGTAGTGGAGTAAAAAGTACTATATATATATATATAATTTAATATAGTATTATAAATGGGTTGAAGTATAAGTATGAAGTAGCATAACATGTGCCACACCTTGTGGGTGCATGCAGGTTTGTTTTCTTAGTGGGTGTTGCCAAGATCTTGTAGTTTCTTGTTGGGAAAATTGCTCTAATAGTTATGCCATGTCTTGTGCTAATCCTGCAGAGTATCTTCACACTTCAAGAGCATTTGGCCTTTATGGTGGAATCCTTTTCATGAATGTGTCTGTCCAAGAGCACAGATGGCAGTGGTGTCATATAGAGAGAGACGTGACCTCGACCAATACAAAGTGTCCTAGACAATAATGGCTGATCTGTGCACAATGAATGTGCTCTGATACGCTCTGACTCAGATGCAGGTGTGAACAGTCGAGAGGCCTTTTTTTTAACCCGGTGATGAATCTTTGTCCTACAGCAATCAAACAAGTCTGGTATCTTGGGGATTTCCTTTTTTCTTAACTGCTTTTATGTCAACTACATGGAACTTTTAATTGCTGTTCTGAAGATCCATCAAATGCTGTTATTTTCAACTTGCCACTAAGCGACACCACATCTTTTAAATGTTTAAAAATCGATTCCAATTTTTCCTTTTCATACGTGTCTGACGCTTAACTGTGGCTTCTCTATGTTGCAGATGAACGAGATCGAGTACAGAAAAAGACCTTTACCAAATGGGTCAACAAGCACCTGATAAAGGTAAGGACCCATCCCTGACTTTTACTGTTTCATATTGTACTCTAAAGGCACATTCCTGCTCACGCATGCCTACAGGGTCATCTTCCATATTCATTTACACACGAACAAGGCACACTAAAATAATAAAATGTTCACCAAAAAGTGTTCACAAATGTCACTTTCTCTGAACAACATGAACATGTGGTTGACTGCTTTCTTACCTAACATCCACAGTGCATATCAAAAAGTAGAGTAAAAGTGGTAAGCAGCAGATGTTCTCTCAGCCAATCATCACACTGATTCGCCACAGGATGCTATGTTGAGTGTTTAGTAAATCAGTGGCTCCCAAACTTTATCACATCAAGGACCCCTATAATTACACAAATTAGTTTTTGCTTTTACAGTAGATGTTACTTATGGATGGAATTAATGTGAACATAATATATTCTCCCTTTTGTTGGGGACCCTCTGAAACCCCCTTTAAGGACCCCTGGGGGTCCCCGGACCCTAGTTTGGGAACTACTGTAATAAAGTGATTGGTATCCACCTTTAGAATGAAGTCCAAGCACTATAATTGCAGGTGCAAATAGTTGGACTTTTGATGTCATGTTAATATGTTACACTCTGCATAATAATGGGTGATTAAAACAATAATCAAGGGTGATAATATCATTAGAAGGAAGATAATGTTTTGGTTTGCAGGAGGTTTGTGTGAAAAGCGGTTCCCCCCTCCCCCCACACACAAAAACAAACATTAGCCAGTCGGTTATTGTCGCACACTTGGTCTCTAGCATTGCACCGTTATGGGGAGGCTTACCAGAAGTCCAGTCTGTCATCAGCTGTGAGTCTGTGTGAACCATCCGTCAGCGCATGTCCACTCTCACCTACCTCACTCTCTGTGCTCAAACTACGAGCTGAAAGCCCTCTAATGTCAGAGAGGTAAACCGATCAGGATGGGGGGTAAAGTCAAACAGGCCATACTCCTCACTCTGGAGTTTCTCATTAGGGGTGAAAAATGACTTTTTTTCTGTTCCAGGAAAATCTTATTGGCAGCAATGCATTTACAGCCTTTATGACATTCAGTGCATCCACATTATTTTGTATATTCACTCCACAGACACAGGGCCATTCATTTTTTTTATTATTTATTTTTTTTTTAGAAATGGAACAAGAAGGAAAAAGTAAGCACAACGAGTGTTTTCCTTTCCATGAATGTGCAGTGCTAACCTATTCTGCTACCACAGTATGAGAACACACTGTAGGTTCTCTTAAGTGATTTTTGGAGGGTGAGTCACAGACATCTGGACTCACTAAGCTCCTTCTGAGAAGGCAAATTCTGGTCTCGGCCCAGAGCCCATAGTGGTTAAGGCCAACGGTAGCACATGTGCTGCCCAGACTCCTGGGTCTGGGTGGCTACCTGCGTTCATGCACGGCCTAAACTGACAGGAATGCATTGACGCGTGGGAAGTTTTTTTCTCAAAGGTTTGAAGGTTTGCACGTCAATATCCCTATCAAAAATTTATCTTTTAACTAAGAGGAGCATCGAATAACAAGAAAAGGAACATCGCCTCCACAGTACTACAGTCAGCTATTGAAAATGTCATTGAAGAAGAAAGGCACATGTTTGGTTAAATGTGCAAGACTGCTCCTCTAAGGTTAAACTGATGTTAAAGTGATTTATTGGCGTAATGGTTGGCTTGACAAGGGTAGACTATAGGTTTGGGTGCAGCCATAAAAAGCCGTAAAGGGCCATAGAGTGGTTTCCCCAGCTCAGTAAATCTTTTTATACTGTGCAACGTCAGAACAGCTGCAGAACAAAAATCAGTTTTCTAGTAGGATCTTGCATTTGATTAGATTAAAAACTACAATTGTTGCTTCGCTGCGAGGATCCATGGATTAATCACTGTACTTATTGTATAATCGCTGTACATATTGTAAAAGCCCTCCAACACTCACAACCTGCACTACTGTACATACTGTAGAGTTATTTATTCTGTATTGCCATAGTCATAGCCTGTCCATACCTTTGGTAATAGACACTCATATAGACACATATGTATATATACATATATATATATATATATATATATATATATATATATATATATATATATATATATATATATATATATATCATTTATACCTTGCACTCTGTATATACTGTAGCATATGTTATTTATTCATACTGTAGCACGTTATTTAATATGTATTTAATCACTGCTTAAGCACCTGGTTAGACACTGACTACATTTCGTTGCTCTGTACTTGACAATAACATTGAATCTAATCTCATCGATTAGTTTTCAACTATTGAATTTATTTTGATAATGGATGAAATGGTTTGAGTAATTTTGTATGAAAAAAAACAAAGATTCTCTGATTCCAGCTTCTTTCTTCACTCCTCTGTGACAGTATAACTGAGTATGTTTTGAGTTGTGGACATAACAAGACATTTGAGGACGTCATCTTGGGCTTTGGGAAACACTGAACCACCTTTTTTCCCCCTTCTTCTGACATTTTATAGACCAAGCGAGTAATCGATTAACCGAGAGAAGAATCAACAATGAAAATAATCATAAATTGCAGCTCTGTGTCATATTATACCTGGTTATTCATTTAAAGGATCGCTTTAAGAGTTTAGAGGTATCGCACAACATTACGTTAAACCCGAAGCATGTTAAGAGTTTTGTTTCCAGGCAGTAGAACAGGAGCCGGCTGAGGGGCTGTCAGCCATCTGCGCTAATGACTTTCACTTTTTAGTTAGTTAGTTTACAGAGCAGCTCTTTTAAAATCTGAGAGGGCAGTTTGTCGCATAACACCTACCTTTCAGCTGCAACAGTGTGGCGGACCAGCCTCAGAGACCACAGCTTCTTCAATACAAAGTAATTAAGGGGTGACGATAGATGGAGTACACACTAAGAAGATACACTACAAGATAAGCACACAATTCAACATTTAAACAAAGGAAATGTGCAATAAAAAAATGCTTAATACGTTGTAATAAAGTTGTATTTAATTGTGTGCAACTCAAGAATGCAGATATTTCTAATACATATAGGGCTGTGCAATTAATCGACATTCGAGCATACGATTTTGGCTCCTACTGATCACAAAAACAGATTACTTTGCAAATAAACTATTTTTTTTGTCTTGTGTTCTGAATGAAAAAGAAAGTTCAAATGGGAAAAGTATTGGTTACACTTTACTTAAAGGTATCTACATAAGAGTGACATGACACTGTCATGAGCGTGTCATAAACATTATAAACAAGTCATAAACGTTTATGACATAACGCTTCTTTTAGTGTCATTCGGTTTTTGTCATGACAAGTTATGGTTATGGTTATGGTTAGGGTTAGGGTTCATGTGTCATGATTGTGTCACTCTTATGTAGATACCTTCAAGTAAAGTGTTACCAAAGTATTTAAGGACATTTCACAGTTGAAGGGGTTTTGAATGTGGATTTTTTGGAGTTTAACTGTTTCACTGTTTTTTTTTAAGTTCAATAATTGCAACATCTTTCCAAAATGAGTAATCGATGTTAAATAATCGTGATTTCAACATTGACCAGAATAATCGTTTTTTTTTCTTCATATTCGAGCAGCCCTAACAGTACACAATGAAAGTTGAACAAGACCACACAACACACGCCTCTTGAGGATGTTTTAAATGCGTAGACAGCGAACCCTAGTGGTGGCAGGGTTGGTTACCTTGACTACACTCAGATCGCCGCTGTGCTGTGCGTCTTCGCTCTGCAGGAAGGGAGGGGCATACAGTATGTCTAACGTTTGGATAACTGGGTTTGAAATTCTTGCCAGCATAAATGAGACACTGTTGTAACTTGCAAGAGAAATGTGCTTTCATTCCATTTGAGGGCCGAGGTCTCCTTCACCCACATGACCAAACACACACACACACACACACACAGGACAGATGCGTGAACTGGATTTTCTCATGACATAAATTGAATTAATGAATGTGTTTTATCTTTTTGTCTCTAACCCTAACCCTACCATCATGTCCGCCATCTAACTTTCCATTTCATCCAAATCATTGCTCTTCATTTCATTGTCCTCCTCTTCTCTCTTCTTTGTTTCCACTCTTTCCGTTTCTCCATTACTCATCCATCCGTGTTCTTTTTTTTCTCCACCTTTCGTCCCTCTTCACCCAGAATCAGAGGGCAGAGGTAGGTACTGACACGTCCCAGCAGGACTGTACTAAATGTCTGGTCATGGGCGCTTTTTTTGCATGGACACCTTTCTCTTATTTGTTTTTCTATTTTTCTCCTCTTATCCTATCTATTGTTTTACTGGCATCACCACAACATCTTCCCTCACTGTCTGGGTGCAAGTACACCACACCACCGTTATATACTGTAAATACATGAAGTATATATTGTTAAGTTTAAGTTGATTTTATGGTCCCCAGCTCCTCCTACTCCTTTTTTTTTTAACCTCACTGATCTGGCTGTTATTCGTTCCCATCTATCACTTTTCAGGGATGACAGCTGACATTTGGCATCTGCATTAGGAGCCAAGTTTGGCTGCTCACGGCTATGCATTCCTGACCTGTGTAGAGTTGTACCAGCGCAGAGAACGCTCTGAGCACTGTCAAAAACTAACCAACACTGCTGGGTAGCAGTTTCAAAATCAGAATTAAACACGTCTGTTTCTGAAAGCTGAACTATTCAAAGTCATCTTTCGCCATCATATTTGACTTCTCATTAGCAGGGCCACACGAAATCTGCGGGCGCAGATTTTAATAAATACATAAATCAGAATGTTAATACATCTCCACCTCGAGCTGAAAATCAGTCAGCTAAATTCCATAGTTTTTTTTTTTATTATGGATCACCGCTGAAAAAAATTCCACAGATTCCGTTTGGGTCTGCTCATTAGGTTTCACAAAAAAACTGCGCCACATGTTGTTGCCGTTGATTTTTAATAAAATGCTTCTGAGAGCTTTTGTCACATAGAGACCATCAGCAACAACGGTCATCAAAGAACCAGTGTGTTGATAGGATGCGAGACAACTAAACTGAATTAAATACTGCAGCACTGCTTTTGTGTTCTGCTTCAGTTAGTACTAAAACAAATGCACCAGCTGTCAGTCTTGTATAGCTGTCCTGTATATAATATGGGTTGTTTGTGTAAATCATGGTGCTCGCATCTTGAATCTTTGTGCCATATCTTTCCTCTGTGACATGCGTTTTCCCTTTTGTCCTGGCAGTCGCAGCGTCACGTCACAGACCTGTATGAAGACCTTCGCGATGGACATAACCTGATCTCGCTGTTGGAGGTCCTCTCTGGCGAATCACTGGTGAGTATTGCCATGGTGTCTGATTTCTGACCCAACTCTGCTTCTTTTACCTGAGTCTATACTATTCTATTCCGCCGGATGCGTGTATTTTCCGCTGATGTCCGTGACCTTCCTCTTTCTTTGTGTTGGCGTTCTAAACTCCGGTGGATTTATGAGGACTATGGTTAGCTGCTCCTCAGATCTCTGCAGGGTAAATCCAGACAGCTAGCTAGACTATCTGTCCAATCTGAGTTTTCTGTTGCACGACTAAAACAACCTTTGAACATACACGTTCCACAGTGTTGTAGTCTAGGTTTTCGTAGTGAGTATACTCTCATTTTTTCCCTCCTAGCATTAGACTATCCCGTCCCAGAGCAACGCGTTCCAGAGCGACAACCCCATAGGTTTTTTGTAACGTTACCGCATAAAGCATCAGCCTCATCTGGCTCATTTTCTGTAGTTTCTGTAGGCTAACGTTAACGTCTGCTGCAGTGTCACTCGAAGCAGCAGTAGCTTCAGGCACCGGCATACCAAAACACTGCAAGAGTGTAATTTACGTTTTGTAGTTTAGTTTGCTTTTGTTTCATATGTCTACTTGAGTGACTCACATTAGTTAATTTCAAATTTGCGCAGAGAATGATGGCCAAGCAACTGTGTTATTGTTCCTAGGCCACTCGCAACACGGTGTGACAGTAACCACAGTGTAACCAAGTGTGACAGTTACGTAACGTTATCCTTGAGTTTTTGTAAGTGGGTATACAGAAATCCTTGACCTTTCCTAGTGGGTATACTCCGTATACCTGCATGTCACATAGACTACACCACTGACCAAAACCAGTTCTTTCCCGACGCTATTTTAACAGCGGCTCCGTGCGGAGCTTAGCGCCGCCCATGACGATTGTGATCGGTTTAAAGAAATGCCAATAAACCAGAGCATGTTTTTCTCCCATCCCAGAATGCTGTGTGGAGTAGCCAGACCCTCCTCCGCTCCGCAGCGTGTTGATGGTCTGGCAAAGCGAGACTGTACTTTTATCTCAACCATCCTCCAAAAGCAAAACCTTATCCAGACAAATTACATGGAGAGAACTTATCTTGTGTCAACCTGGAATATCATCCCCCTGGCAACAAGCTGTAACCAATCGCTGCCAAGTTGTCAGTCAAAGGCTTCTTTACCCTGAGCTGAACTCTGCTAAACAAAGACTTGTTATGTACTGACTTTGGCAGCTCTTGAGTCTTTGAATCCATATTTCTCCGTCTCAACTATCTATGAAACTTTTATTTATTGTTTTAGATTTTTTAATCAAATGTTTTATTTTTATTTTTATTTGAGCATTTCAAATTCAACATGAAAACAGCAGTTGTTGAAAACATATCCAACAAAATAGAAAAACAAGGTCAAAAGAGGAAGAGATAACATAATTAGTTTCATTAGCGAAATTCCCTTAATTTACATTTACACACGAAAAGGAGTAGGAAGAAGCATAAACTTATTTAATCCCACCTCTTAATAATTACATCCGTAATGCGACTTCTCATACAACCTTTCTATGGCTTTAACTAAAAACATGAAGTCCTACCCAGGCCACCAGGCTCATTTCAAAGCCAGCGTTCTTTATTTTACACCCCGGGGCATCAGATCTCCATACAGAAGCTTCTCTGCTGCTGTAGCTCATTGCTCCCTCCACCAGCTCCAGCTCGGCTCATCTTCTCCATAGCCTTGACACATTACCGTCACTTTGGCCTGTGTGTGCATGTGTATGTGAACTATATTTCTATCTGATGTACGGTTCTCCTTCTCTACTGCTTCTCTTCCTCGCCTCTTATTTTCCTTCCTATTACCTTGGTCTGTGTGTGCTGATCTTTGGCCCACGGCCTCGGCCTCCTCTCTCTGCTCTGTCCGGGGCTAGCTGAGGGTGAGAGATGTGGGCAGGAGCGCTCGGTTGGTGAGTGGCTCCATAACTTAAGTAGACACCTTTTTTTTTTTGTTCTCTTCATTTTTTTCTTTTTAATTCATCCGCGCTTTCTCTGTGATCTGGCTGTGCATGGTATCCAGATTAAGCATGGGCCCGTGTGAGATTCTGACGGGATGATAACCTTCAGCAAAAACAGCAACGGTATTGCAATTACAGCTTTAAAAATGTATTATTTTGAAATTCCTGGGTAAAAAAACTTTTTTTCTCCATTGAACACAATGTATTTTTTATTTTTTAAACCCACTGCACACTGGCAGGGAGAGGGATTTCTAAACTGCACTTTCTGCCCTTGACTCAAAAAACCCCCCCAAAAAAACAGCTCACACCACAGTAACGGTATGACGGAACATTTCAGTGGTTTTAAAACTGTAATTTTTTCAAACCGCGGTATCCCTTAAAACCCAGCCCATGCCTAATCCAGGTCTCCATGGCGAAGTGTTTTGTTGCCTTTTTTCTTTCCCATTAATGAGTACGTTTACATGCCAACCAATATTCCACTATAATTCCGAAAATGACAATATTCCAGCATGCAAAATCCTGTTTTGCACAACTACATGTAAACGGGAATATTAGTAAAATATTCACTTTCATTAGCCATGTAAACAGCTTAGTCGGAATATCGTCTTTTTCGGAATTAAGGCAAAAACCGGAATATTATGGCTTGCTTTAGGCGTGTAGGCCTACTGTAGCTGCTGGATATTTACATAAATATCCAGGTAAGCTGACACTTACAGGACCCTTTTGATAAGCTTGGCAGTTTTTGGTGCAAGCAATACTTGATTTGATATGTTTGTATTTGTTCAGGAACTTTTTTTTTCTTTTAGTTCAGCATTTGCAATTCAAAGGACACGGCATTATGCATCATGAGGCTCTTCTTAGCTTGCTGTCAGATGACTTGAGTTATACCACACCGTGGCTCAGCCTGCTGTAATTAGTATTATAAAGGGTTTATTATTTCCAAATATATCCCCCTTTTGTCCCCTCATGTGTCAGATAGTGGTGAACAATCGGTCTGAGGCAAAGAAAGCAGTGACCTGTTAGATCAAATATTCAGCATGGTATCTCTGTGGGAATACTTTAAATCAAAATACATACCCACCAGAATGAATTCCTTGAAAAATACCCAAGATTCACCGGTTATTAGCCTACTACATTTATTCTTTCTGTTAAATGTCTTGCCACGTGATTTTTCAGTTGTCCTTTGCATTCATTTCTCTGTTTGGATTGAATGCTTTCCTTCTCCTTCACCACGAGTCTACCAAAAGGATCGTCTCTGACAGCCGAGTGTGTGTGTGTCATGTAACTAAACATGTCTCTGTCTCTTTCCTCTCCACCTCAGCCCAGAGAGAAAGGCCGCATGCGATTCCACAAACTACAGAATGTACAGATCGCTCTGGACTTCCTCAGACACCGGCAGGTAGGACCCACAAAACCATACCTTGAACCTTGACCAAACAATTAGGCCTGAAACAATTATTACATAATTGTCTAATCGCAATTGTATTGCTAACATTAGCTAAGGTCCTAAGTGGTATGACTGTTGATGGTAATTGTCAGTTTTATGTTCATTTAAGAAGAAAAAAATATGTGTAATGTTAATAAAGAGGCGTGGTTCACTTCATAGGCTGTGTACTTAAATTATCTGGGTCACATAAGAGTGATATATTTCAAAAGATGTCATCCGGAATTCATTCATTTCATTTGTTTGCAAAAATAATACATAACGTACATATTTATTTTTTTTGACTGAAGGAGACAATTACATTTTTAATCGCAATTATTTCTGAGACAATTAATTGTTCCGAACAATTTGGAGTTGTTACAGCTCTACAAACAATGGCAGTGCCTTGTCTCGTTGTGTCTGTGTATTCACGCAATGCTGCCGCGTTTTTGTTTTCTCAGGTCAAGCTGGTGAACATCAGAAACGATGACATAGCAGACGGGAACCCCAAGCTGACCCTAGGGTTAATATGGACCATCATCCTCCATTTCCAGGTCTCCTTCTCTGTCAGTTTTGCGTTTTATTATATTATCGCTCTATACCTCTGTCTCTGGGATCTGCACCTGTCAGCTGATGTTTCTCATCTCCCTGGAACCAATCAGAATGGACGCTACTCTTCAAAAGAAATTACTCTCAATAGAAGACCTAGTTTCTAATCAGCAATCACAAATGAGGATACTTCTTAACCTATTTCTGAAAGCATTCATGGCTGACATAACACACTATGTTTTTGTTTTTATGAATTCATGAACAGTATAAAAACCAATCACCAGCAGGGTGTGTAAGTATGAGTCACTCCCTCGCTGATTCCCAAGAGGAGGGTGTGTCAGGCAGAGTGGACAACATGCTGTAATGCTACACTCCCAACCACATCCCAGATAGCCAGGCCTTTTCCTGTGTATGCCAAGAGCTGCCAGGCAGAAATAGGCAGGGCCACACCTTCTAATATCAGATGTCGGGTTGCTAAAGCCGAACATTGGAAATAAAGGAGACATTAATGGTGATATGGTGAAGGTGCCATTGTGCCCTGTAGATATAAACACTGTTCCCAGAGTCTTTATACTTGTATATAATAGAGGGGATAATAGCTGGGTTGTGGTTGCTAGTGAGTCATAGAGATCAAAGTGGAGAGGAAAACTCCCCTCTTATTATGTAATTTAGTGTTCAATCTCACAATGTGATTATCCTAAATTCATTTAATTTACAGAGAAAAAAAGTGTGATTAAGTGTGCTCTGAAGTAAGTGCATGTAGGATCTGGATTTAAATAGTTACTCTAGAATAGTGTATGCTCTACATGCTTTTCAATGAAGTAGGTACAAAAAATCTGCAGGAGGGGTGACATAACTCCATTTGTTTTCAATTGTCGATTGATCGATTTCGATGTATCTAAACAGTACTCGTTCAAAAGTTTTTTGCAGATTTGCAGGGCAGAGGTGTGAGAAAAAGTTAATTTGAATGGCACGCACACCCGTTTGTACACGCACACACAAAATGGAAAACCTGATGCCTATGACTCATCTTTCCTAACCCCCAAATCTCAAAATGAAAGGTGATCTGGATGCCACAGCCGCAGCTGCATTTTCCCAGACAGAAATCCTTCTGCATCCTGTGAGCCAAGTCATAAACAATAACACTTCAATCTACTGAACTCCTAACAAATACGTAGCATAGACAGCCAGGAAAGATATTAAGTCAAGGAGTGATAAAGGTGTTAATTGAGACTAATGATGATGATTCACATTTTATTTTGAAATTAACCACGGGTGTCCTGTGATTCCGATCAAAATTGCATCTTACGGTTTCCACTAATGACTGATTTCCTCCACATTCCTTCAAAATGGATTCTTCTGCGCATCATCCACCTTCCTAACACTGTATTTATATATAACATCCCAGATCTCAGATATTCAGATCAACGGCCTGTCAGAAGACATGACGGCCAAGGAGAAGCTGCTGCTCTGGTCCCAGAGGATGACGGACGGCTACCAGAACATCCGCTGTGATAACTTCACCACCAGCTGGAGGGACGGAAAGCTCTTCAACGCCGTCATACACAAACACCAGTGAGTGGGGCATTTATTGCTGATTAACTGTGTGATTGGGAAATGATAACAGCACTATAAAAAAGGAGCAAAGAGTATATTGTAGTTATTGCACTGGCACGTGAATCATTTTGCAGAGTGCACAAAGACTCAAATATAAACCATTTAGAAAAATGCAGGGCTTCTGTAATACGTCTTTGAGTTTTGTTAAATATAGAGTGCACTGGCAGGGGCGATTCCAGGACTTTTTTAAGTGGGGTGGCACAGAGGGGGACGGCATTTAATCGGAATACAGAATAGAAAATATGCTTAGAAATATAGGAAATATTGGATAGGTTAGAACAACATAATGTAATTCTGCTAAATAAACATCACATGCACAGGCAGCCAAGTGACAGTACTCTGATCCAATGGAAATCACAATTGTCGGATAGCACTCTAGCTAAATGGTTTGGTGGGGGGGCATATCATATTTCGGGGGGGGGGGGGGTGGGGCCACCCTGTGCCCCACTTCTAGCCGCGCCCCTGTGCACTGGAGCAGGAGTGGCACACTTTCAAATGTCAAATTACACTCCATGATGCCAGTCTTAACCTGCTCTGTAATTAAATCCCACTCTCAGTATTGACAAGGTGTATCTTTTCTAGTCTAAATCATTTTAGACATAATAACCGTGGCATGGCTATTCTTATCGTATTATGATTTATTTTAATGGAAAGACAATAAGATTAGTGACAGCCTCCATAGTTGCACTCGCAGTGCTCAAATTAATTTATGCACTCTTGTCTGCTTAATCAGGTTTTAAAGCCTGATATTTTTGCTTTACTCTTACCATAAAGTCTCCTATTTTCTACTTGCTGCAGTTGCTGACAGTACTGCCGCTTTAATAAAAGCTGTATTAATGCATCTAGATGAACATTTCAGACCTTCAGGCTAGGAATACCAAAGGCAGGCGTTGGCCATGAGTACTGTACCACCTTAAGATGATAATTCCTTTAAACATGATTAGCTTATTAGATTGTTTGGGAATCGGTTGCTGTTGAACACCAAATTTGCTAATTCCCCTTAAGTTGTGGTGTGTTTTTATAGTAGACTTAGTGGTAAAGGATCGCTTTGTGTGGTGGCATCCTGGGAAATGAATGGGCATTTATTTCTCAGGAAGATTTGTCAATACAATTAATTTCTTTTTAGATATTTTGACAAAGGGGTTCGTGCAGAGGAGTCCAGACAGCAAACAGAAGAAAAGTGGTATTAGATGAGATAAAGTTAATGTAGTCCTTTAATGCCATTCTGTATTGAAAGAAAGAGACACCTGCAGGGGCACGTTTCCTCTAACTTGAGCGTGTTCCTGAAACTGTTTTTTTCTCTTCTCTCTCTGTTTTGGAGACACCTGAGGCTGGATTAGGGCTGCCTTTTCATAAAGGGCAGGGGTGTGGTGTGTGGGCGTAACTGTTGCACACTTTGGCTTCAACATGAAAACTGTGGCGTTACTTAGTGCCTAGGCATAGTTCAGGGCATCCAGAGAATCCAAGATTGTCCAGGGTTTATGCAGGTGTGTGGACTTTAAATCGACTCGACAGAGCTCCAGTCGAATGTAGGTTTCATGTGGCAAAGCGTGATGAAGGAGCAGTGACTTGGCTGTACCACTAGGAGGCTTTTTCATCTCAGCAACCCTGCAGAAGGATAAAAGGGATCTTCACATGATGATAGACCCCTGAGACGATGCATTGGATTGATTTACATGCAACCATCGAGCCAATGAGAGATTTGTTAGCAGGAAACTGTAAGGCCAAGCACTAAAGCAGAACCTTTTTACTTGCTACTGGACAAGGACCGTTAAGATGCTCAGTTTAAGGAAGAAGTCAATGAAGAAGAAGGGACGCCTCGGGTTCAGTGGTGAATCTAACAGTGATGTGGGCGACCGGGTGGTCATGTTCTGTGACGATATCCCATCCGAGGGATCCTCCTGGGACTCAGGGTGGGGTTCCCAAAGCTCAGGGGCTCAGGGCTCCAGCAGTGATGAACCGAGCCACGGTTGGAGGTCCCATAGTTTTCATGGAAGAGAGGGACAGAGCACGAGCAGCTCCTCAACGAAGCAGTACTCTGCTGGAGAAATCCACCATGTGGAGGCTCCTCCTGTTTATGCACAGAATGGGGGCCGTTCTGTACGCATCACAGAGCTGTATGAAGCCGCTCCTCCTGTTGCTTTGTGCACATATTGTATTTGCTTGCAGGGATATGCATTGCACATTTGAATGTGTGGATTTAGTAATGCATTTAAGACATGATATTATGACTGAAAGGATCTGTTATAGTCAAGTATGCATGCATTAAAGATAGACAAGGTTTCTGTGGTACATTCAATCGCACTGCTCTGCACACCGAACTTTTCTGAAGTTGTGGGTGGCTGCCAACTTAAAATATGTCCGCTTTGATTACGTCAGTTGCTTTATAAATTATATTCCACCTATAGGTGCTCTGACATCTGCCAGAGAGAGTCAAACGCCCAGAGGACAAAAAGGCAGGTGCTGTACAGGTCTGTCAGAAAGTGAACAGGTGGACTTTTTCATAGCCTTTAGCCATTGGCAGAAGGTCTTAAAAAAGCCCAGCCAGCGCTGCTACTATATTTAGTGTCATACCATATGAGAGAGCAGACCTGTACAGACATTGATTATGTATATGTATTAATGTCATTGGCATTTAGCATTCCATCCCATCCCAATTCTCTTGATTTCTGAGGCTGAAAATACAAAACAACATATGCAGATAGTTACAACAGTGTATTAAGGCTCTTGTAGGTGTAAACAAATATGAAGCTGTGGGAAAGGGGGTAATATTCTGAGATTAAAATTGTAAATCTCTGAGAAAAAACTCAAAAATGTACAAGAAAGATTTAAATATTCTCTGAGATTATAAAGTCATACATTTACTTCCTGACACAAGCTATCACATCATCTAAAATCAGTAGTTGTTTTCTTCTGAATAGGCTCATAGCAATGCCTCTTCCAAGTCCGGGTGCTTATGATAATAGAGAGTCTGTGCTAAAATCATGAGTATTTACTTATTGTTGAATCTGATTCCAAAGTATAATTTGATTAGTACAGCCACTCCAGGAATAATGCACGGCAAGTGGTCTGTGGTGTGATGAGGTTGATCCAGACTTGCAAAGTGAAGCGATGTAGTTCCTTGACAAAAAAGCAATTTTCTTCCATTTTTTTCCTGTAAATTTACGACTTTAATCCCAGAATATTTCCCCCCTCCCCCGGCTTTTTTATACCTACAGTGGCCCTGATATGCCGTGGTAGATTGTAGCCACTGCTGTCAATTTTTTACACTTTCAATTGTAGCTTTAAAATTGCACTTATACATTGCTATCAAATGTATAATGGCAGTGTTGTTATGGGAACTCTATATATATGTCCCTACACTGCAGGTTGTAGTCAGTCATACTATGAAACTCTCATGATACGTTTCACTAGACCACCCCTGAAGATTTACCTGGACCCTTTTTGTGTTCCCCTAGTCCCAGACTCATTGACATGGGCAGAGTGTACCAACAGACCAACCTGGAGAACCTGGAACAGGCCTTCCATGTGGCAGAGAGAGACCTGGGAGTGACACGCCTATTGGACCCGGAGGGTAAAACTGGCCCAAGGCCAATTTAATCTGAACCACCACACTTGTTTTTGATAATAGATTAATTCTGTATTTGTTATGTGCTATGTTGCATTGTTTTTCCAAGTTATTGTTGGTTATTGCAAAATGACATTAGACATGGCATATAATGCAAATAATTTGACCTTATCCTTTCAGATGTCGATGTCCCACACCCTGATGAGAAGTCCATCATCACTTACGTATCATCCCTGTATGATGTCATGCCCCGGGTCGATGTCCATGATGGCAGAGCTAATGTGAGCAGAACAATGCATCTTGGTTGATACATGCCCTTTAGCAATGAATAAATGTCAAGTCAACTTTATTGTCAATTCTGCAATATGTGCCAGACATGTTGCAGTATTGTGCTGCTTTTAACGCAAAAGTTTGCTTTAATTTAATCTGATAGAATGCTTGATCAGATGTAATCAAACCTGAACAGGCTTGTGACTCTGCTTATAAATGAGCTTTTGTTTGCAGTCCTGTGCAGTGCGTCCCAACGTTAAAAAAGAAATAGAAATCTTGTGAAACCAAGTATCACAGGAAATTAGCAACCTGTGGTGTTTACACCACGTAAGCAAAAGGGATAGGCTCATATGCAGGGTGCGATTTGTGGAAAAAGCAGAGGGGAGGGGGGTATTTTTTGATCATGCAAAACAAAACAAAACATGCAAGAATTAAATTCCCCTTTCAATACCATGGATATAGTGCCACTCGGCCAGCCATGCTAAAACACTTATTTATGAACATGTCAATATCCAATGGAAAATAATCTCAAAATGAATAGCACAGCGCTTTCACCCAGAAGAAACGCTTGTTCGTTCCTCTGGAATGTTTAAATCCAAACCTTAAAACCTTCAAACCAACTGTCACCGCCGCACGACGCTCTGGCTAAACTCCACTAACATGACCCCTGAAAGGGCCGTCATCTGGCGGTGCCTGTAGTCGGCACGCAGTCACCTATTGGCAGCTAAACAACCTCCACTGGTAGCCAGCGTCCCAGAGCTCTGTAGAGGCTAAATACAACCAGAAAATGCTCGGATTTTACCGTTCTATGGCAATAATGCTAAATAATATATAGTCTATAAAGTAGCATTAATCACATTGAGGGGGAGATATATTTTGTCCCCACCGGGGATAAAAATTATTCAGCAGAGGCAGAGATATGTAGACCAGAAAGGGGGGAAATCCCACGCACCCCACCGGAAAATGGCACCCTGCTCATATGTATTGTCACACATCATCTGTTCACATACTGTAAAAAGTAATGTGTGCATATATATTGTGTATTATTGTATGTTATGTATTTATATAAACACTCATTATACTAATAGTATGCTAGGACATTTAATGTCCTGTATAAACCAAATTCCAATCTTAAACTTGACTAATGTAAAGGTGAATACTGATACATCTTTTCTAATAAATGTCTTTAAAAACATGGGTGCAACTGCACAAACTAACTCTGGGAAAACTGGAGAAAATAATATGCTTCTGTCTGTCTCTCACCATTGTCTTCCTTCCCCTACTGTCTCCTCCACCTCTGCCCCCTTCAACAACCCTGTCTTTACTCTCTGCCTCCTTGTCCGCTCACACAAGACCTGGATTGTTTGGTTGCCTAATTGAGTTTAGCGTGGTGTGTGAGTGAAGGATCTGCGACGCAGTAGAAGCACCCTCCTGTCTGTCTGTTGTTAAACCTCTTCTTTTTCTGCTGCGTTGGCTGCAGGAGTTGGAGCTGCGCTGGCAGGAGTACTATGAGCTGGTGACTCTTCTGCTCCAGTGGATCCGCCACCATGTCATGATCTTTGAGGAGAGGAAGTTCCCTGCCAGCTACGAGGAGATTGAGGTGAGCTGATATGCTGATGATATTCTGATATTATGCCTGTGTGCCAGAGATTTGTCTTTTTTATGGGTATGTTTTAGTTGAGCAGCACTAAAGAGCACTAATATATAAAGAAAAAATGTTTCCCTTAATGCTCGCCATGAAAGTATTGTGAAAAAGTGTATTCCATTGTTAGATCAGAGAACATGCTTACATAATGTCTAGCTGTGGGTAGACAGAAAAAACTGTATTCACACACAATATTGTACTGTAGGTGGGGCAGTGCTGCTGCTGAGAAAATACAGCCAAAAGGCAGATAATGCTAAACCTAATCCTGGGGCGCATGAGCGCTGTGCCACTCCCCGTTGCAGAACAAAAGCTTAGCGTGACTTTAATATTTTTCTTCATTCTCTTTGAAGTCAAATTATCAGCAACACATGCTCATCAAAAGTAGTGGCTTGGATATGCTTCTTTAAAGCAGTTAAGTCTGGTTAGAGGGCAATTAACATTTGTCTTTAGTAATACAGGCAGTATGAAGTTATTTGACTTATTATAAGTTCAACTCAATTGACACCAGTCATGGGAATAAACAAATAATACTAAAGAGGACAGCAGCCCACATACAGACTTTTAGAACTGTGGCTGGATGTGTTACCTAATGAACTTATTCTATTTAGGAAATTAGGATTTCAAATTAATTTAACTGATCCAAGTGCATAGCAAGTCAAGCTCTAAACATTTGTTCTGTAAAGGCTGATGCTGACTATTTTTGTCTTGGAACAAAAGTACATTTTTGAGAAGAAGGAAAAATTAGGACATTATTACATTGACATTATTAATTACAAAATTAAATTGTAATAAATTTAAATTAAATTGCTAATTCAAACTTTTTTTGTGTTTTTTTTGCTTTAGCTTCTTTGGCGCCAGTTCTTGAAGTTCAAAGAGGCAGAGCTGCCAGTGAAAGAGACAGACAAGAGCCGGTCCAAACACATCTACCAGTCCTTTGAGGCAAGCTAACCCTCATTTTCTATTCTTTTGTATTTTATTGTATTCTGTTCCATTGAGTTATGACTTATGCATTCTGCTCCCACCTGCCCACAGAGTGCCGTGCATGCTGGTCAGGTGAAGGTCCCCCCAGGCTACCATCCCATTGATGTGGAGAAAGAATGGGGTCGACTTCATGTGGCCATCCTGGAAAGAGAACGGCTGCTCAGGATAGAGTTTGAGAGGTAAGGAAGGTGTCGTAACATATTCCATTTTTGATGGATCAGATTTGTAATGAACTAGTTTTCCCAACCAAGGAGTGTAGTGGTAACCAGAACAGTATAGTAATAAATAAGTCAGCATCTAATATTATTAAGCTAATAACTGAAAAATGCCAACTAGGTAGTAGCGTAGTGGGAAGACAGAGAGAAGGAGCACTTCTGTTTGGTGGTGGTTAAAAAAAAAAATCAACCGGAAGAAGGCCTGTGTGCTGCGTGGGTGCATTTATTTACTCTTTGCTATGCATTAACCATATCAATAAAGGCTTTTTAACTTTTTCTTCAACAAAACACAACAAAAAACAAACATTGCCAACTTTTGACTAAAGTTGCTTCAGTGTCAAACAACTCTGAAAGTTATTTCACCATCATAGATTTTTAGTTGCAGTCTTATTGCTTCTTGTTTCGGTAGAAGATTCTGGTTAAAGTCTGTTTGGTTTGTATCAAAACAAGAGAGATGTGTCCCTCATGATTGGACATGTAAAAATAATTAATTAGGTCTAATGAAATAGGATGAGACGTTGGTAATTGTCTGAGCATAGTGTTCTGAGAGTAGCGTTGCGTCATGCCTGGAAAATGGAATGTCTCCATGTCACGAGATTGGCCGGTCATCTTGCAGTCTGATAGCCTTGTTTATGATTTTGAGACGTGGAATGACTGAATGAGCAGACTGGATGTCTTTGTCTCACTCTGCGCTGCTATGTAGCACAGTATTTCTTTAAGACACAATGGGAGTGTGAGAGGATCTGACTTTCTCGTAGCTGGAACTGTCATCTTTATAAAAGAGTTGAGGCATGGCATTTGTGAGTGACCCTCATAAATTGGAGTATTTGCTGCAGCGCAGGTGGCCGTAAGTTGTGATCTTTAGTCTAAATGCAATGTGGCTGTCTAACATGGGTTTTTAGGCCTAGAAATGTAAAGGAGGGAGTTGATACTGTGGAAGTGGGACAGGGATTATCACAATTTGACTTTAATTTATTGATCTTATTTTTCTTTATCGATCTTATCCAGACTCGAGAGGCTCCAGAGGATTGTCAGTAAAGTCCAGATGGAGTCAGGGTCGTGCGATGGAAAACTCAGTCACCTGGAGACCCTGCTGCAAACGGTGAGTCCTACTCAGGTCTTACATTAGAAATACTACATTTTGGTGTGTGTTCACAAAAAAGAAAGCATACAAAGAATGCAGAAGATGATCATTTAGACCATTAGACTTTTGTTAATTTTATTGTGACCAAAGAGTTTGCGATTTAATTGTTTTCCCCCAAAACTTTTTAAATACTAAATCGGGCTTTAAAAAGAATTCAGCAGTCTGGAGCAAGATATGGCTGCTGACATCCGCATACATAGCACTCATATGGTCTTATTCAGTTCAAAGTACAGACTTCTTAAGCCTTTTTCCGGCAATTATTTAAAGTCAATTGTGTCAATCACTGTAACACACCTTTATTTTCCTTTCTAATTTCGTTGGCATTTAAAAAAGAAGATGAGAATTTCTATTTTCATTGGCTTTCATCCCTTCAGGACATTCGTCTGCTGAATGCAGGGAAACCGCCTCAGCACACAGCAGAGCTGGAAACTGAGCTGGACAAGGCAGACAACATGATCCGCCTGCTCTTCAACGATGTGCAGATACTCAAGGATGGGCGCCACCCTCAGGCTGAAGAGATGTACCGCAGGTGGGTCTGACGGGTATTGCATTCAAGTGAACTTTTAACCCTGTTACAAAACAGCAGCAGTAAAAAGTACTGTGTTTCTTATCTCCACAGGATTTACCGCCTCCATGAGCGCCTGGTGAACTTGCGCACCGATTACAACCTTCGCCTGAAGTCCTCTGGGACGACCATCAAGTTTTCCCAGACGCAGGTCTCCCAGCAGTCCACCGTGAAAGGTCGGCCTGAGAAAGATGATGTAACCCTTCGCTATGTCAAAGACCTCCTGGCCTGGGTGGAGGATAACCAGGTTCGCATCGATGGAGCAGAGTGGGGCTCAGATCTGCCCTCTGTGGAGTCCCAGCTGGGCAGCCACAGAGGCCTGCACCAAACGGTGGAGGACTTCCGCTCCAAGATTGAACGGGCCAGGGCTGACGAGGTAGCAGCCTTATCAGAAACACTGGATTGGATTACATACAGTCCAAAGTTGTGCTGTTGATTTTAAAAGTAACCTTTGTTGCATCTTTTGTTTTCTGCAGAGCCAGATATCTCCTGTCAGCAAGGGCTCGTACAGAGAATACATGGGCAAACTGGACCTTCAGTATGGCAAACTACTGGTAAATATTGCTATATTTCAAACTGCACTGAATGGAAAAGCTTTACGTTGTAGGTGTGGGTATCTTCAGGCTGATTCTTTTTAATCATCTGTTGGTATTTTGATCAACTTTCCTCTTTCAGAACTCTTCCAAGTCCCGTCTCAGGAACTTGGATTCACTCCACGTCTTCGTCAGCGCTGCCACTAAAGAGCTGATGTGGTTAAACGACAAAGAAGAGGAGGAGGTCAACTTCGACTGGAGCGACAGGAACACCAACATGACGGCTAAGAAAGACAACTACTCGGTGCGTTTTAGAAGAAGACTTTGTCAAAGATGTTTAGATAAATGAATTAAATGAATACACATGATTTTTTTTTTTCCCCCAAGATTGCCATTAACTGTTTCATTTCAAATCTTCAGGGTCTCATGAGAGAGCTGGAGCTGAGGGAGAAGAAAGTCAATGATCTCCAGGTCATGGGGGACAAACTGGTCAGGGATGCACATCCTGGCAAGAAGACCGTCGAGGTAATTACTCTAGTCAACCGAGCTGAGCAGTAAACGTCCACGTACTGTATAAAAGCTACTGAGTGAGCCGTCAACTAATGCACTGTCATCATCATCATCATCACGTCTCTTGCAGGCTTTCACAGCCGCCATGCAGACTCAGTGGAGCTGGATCCTCCAGCTGTGCTGCTGTATTGAGGCTCATCTCAAAGAAAACACAGCCTATTACCAGGTATGGAACAGTGATATTAATGAAAAATGATCTGCGGAATTCCAATAACCAGGGTAAAAAATTAGCACCATCGACCATCCAAATGCTGGTAAAATATGCACGTGGCTGGTAGATTTGATTCGCTCGCCAGCCCAAAAAGAACAATAGTAATCTACTGAGTGGCTGGTAAAATTAAAAAATCCGCTAGCCATTTGGCTGTTGGACAAAAAAGTTAATTTTGCACCCTGCCAATAACCCTACAATAAACATGTTCATAGAGCACAGAGTCAAATGTTCTGTACCCCATGGTGTCCTTTCCTTGCAGTTCTTTGCTGATGTGAAAGAGGCTCAGGACAAGATGAATAAAATGCAAGAGAACATGAAAAAGAAGTACAGCTGTGATCGCTCCACCACGGCCACGCGCCTGGAGGATCTGCTGCAGGATGCTGTGGTGAGTGAAGACACATGGGTATATCTAGCTGCACATGCACTTTAATGATGCCAAATGAGAATAAGAAAGACTACGAAAGAATATCAAGATGATGACAATTTTGATCCAGAAGCTAAATTGACCCACTGCCTATATTTAATGTTTACGATTCAAAAACTGGGAATTATTTTATTCTAAGCTTGTTTGTGTTATTTTTTTTTCATCAGGAGGAGAGAGAACAGCTGAATGAATTCAAGACCCTTGCGACCGGCCTGAACAAGAGAGCCAAGTCCATCATCCAGCTGAAACCACGCAACCCCACCAGCTCCATCAAAGGCAAACTGCCCATTCAGGCTGTCTGTGACTTCAAGCAACAGGAGGTGAGTGATTTGGGATTCATTCACAGCCCAGAGTGGTCATACGCGTCGCAGAACCTCAGTATCTCCTCTTTTAATGTGTGTATTTATCAAATCGTGGATTGTGTTTCAGATCACTGTCCATAAAGGAGACGAGTGTGCACTCCTCAACAACTCACAGCCTTTCAAGTGGAAGGTCCTGAACCACTCTGGACACGAGGCGCTGGTGCCTTCCGTCTGCTTCATGGTGCCTCCAGTCAACAAGGATGCCATGGACAGCGTGTCCAGGTGGGAAAAACAGTAAAATAATATATAAAATAATTTAACCTATGTGATAGCGGTGTATATATGTAAAAGAGTAATGTAGCAACTTAGCCACACACTGGGTCTTAAACCACTTCTTTTCTAATACAGTGTCAAGAAACACTGAACCCAGTAGTGAGCTTAATTCATATGGCAAATCATTCACAGATGTTATTGACAGTGGTAGAGTTAACTAGGGCTGGGTTCAAATAATTGATTCTCCGAGTAAAATCAATCTTTGTTGGAGCGATCTGATATTGATTCCCAAAATCCAGAAATTATTTTTTTAATACGTGCCTTTTCACCATGGTTGTATAAGTAAAAAAGTACTTTAAACATGAACTTTTTGTGGGACAGTTCTTAATGTAAACATTAACCTGGTGCATTATAAAAACTATTTGAGGGTTGCTTCTTGCTTGTAAAATATTCAGCATCAATTCTCTGAGAATCTCTTTTACAGTAGCCTATATCCAAGGAAAGTTGGTATTGCAGCTGAAATAACCTAATTAATATCAAATCAAAATGGGAAATGTTATCGAATCAGACTTTGTGACTCGAATCGATTTGGGAAGTCATTGGCGATTCCCAGCCCTACAGGTAACCACATTTCTATATAGTCTTGAAGCAGCAGGGTTCATTGGAAATGTGTTGTTTTTTTTTGTGGGGGGAATATGTAATGCTACAGATAACTTTTAACTGGTAACCAATTAAAAAATGCAATTCTGTTTCTGTCAACCAATCCAATCTCTGACACATGAAACCAAGTACCTAGTGGTTGAGTACTTTGTAAATAGCAAGGTATAATCTCCGGAGTACTGTCTGTTTCTTAATTCTTGTGCTGTCTGCGTTCCTCTCCTACTCCAGTCTGGATGCAGGTTATCAGCAGATGGTGTCTATGTGGCAGACGCTCCATATAGACATGAAGAGCTTGCTGTCATGGCAGTATCTGATGAGAGACTTCACACAGATACGCTCCTGGAACATCACCATGGTGAGCGTTAACACTTTAATGCAAAAAAAATAAATAAATAAGCCATTAAGAGGTGTTAGGTTAGTTTTAAACTTTAATCTCAAGCTAACCTGTGTGTGGAAGATAAAAGAACGATACAAAAAGTATAAATGGTATTTAATTTTTAAATGTATTATTGAACAACATACAATCTTAAGCCAACTGTACTTATTAGAAAATAAGACCAAACCTTCCATTAGCTGTAAATAGCTAATATAATCTAAATAAATAAATCATGGTTTTGTTTGTGCTTTAATGATTCTGTATATTTTGGTCCATTAAATAAACCTCTGAACCAGTGGTTGGGGCAGTGGTGGCCTAAAGGTTAAATAAGTGAAAGAAGTGAGCTTGTGACCGGGAGGGCGTCGGTTCAATACCCAGACCGACAGGATAAAATCTGGTTGGGGAATGCAAAAGAGCAGCGCTTGTCCCTCCCTCATTACCACCACTGAGGTGCCCTTGAGCAAGGCCCTTAACCCCAACCACTCCAGTGAAGCTGCTCAGTGGCTAGCAGATCGTACTGGGCAGCTTCCAGGTATGAATGTCTAACTGTGTGAGTGTGATCAGGGCGTTCCTGCAAAAGAGAGGTTGCCTCTCAGTGAACCTTCCCTGAATAAATAAAGGTTCAATTAAAAAAAAAAAAAAAATACATCATTAAATCGAATTATAGCATCAAGCTCTTCAGAATTCGCACTGAAGTCCCGCCTCCTAATCCCTCCCCCATTCTCCTCCACCCTGAGCAGTTTAAATCCATGAAACCAGAGGAGTACAGGCTGTTGATGAGGAACCTGGAGCTCCACTACCAGGACTACATGCGTGATAGCCAGGACTCACAGCTCTTTGGCCCCGCGGACCGCATGCAGATCGAGGAAGACTACACCAAGTCCACCCAGCATTTCGACAACCTGATTCGCTCCATGGAGAAAGGTAAAGAAAATGTCTCTCAATAATAAACTGGCTTTTCATAATTCATGGATATATAAAGGGAACATAGAATAAGTGAATAGCAGCTTTACAGTATATATAATTGTCATTCACCTTTCAGGACTAATGGTTGTTAGGCTCAAAGGTGAGTGATGGCAAGCCAGTCAAAGCTACGGCTCACTGAGATAGTGTGTATGTGTGTGTGTGTGTGTGTGTGTGTGTAAACCTTGTGTTGTCTTCGGGTCAAATTTGACCGATTTTCTAAAGTTCTATTTTAGAAATATGGATTTCTTTTTAACTACCTAATTTTTTTTACTCCAAAATAACATGGATGGATGATTCCTTACAATGCCCTTCTCAAGTACAATCTCTACTTTCATTGAACTTTGGGTGTTTTGTTAAATTTTTTAGCATTTGAAAAAAAAATTGAAATGTTTTCAAAACCGTATCCTCTCTGAAGGTTCATATAAATGAGGTTTATTGACCATGAATTCCAAAAATAAGTGTAAAACTAATAATAAGTTGGTGTGAGTGTTGTTTATACATGGTAGTCTAGTGAAAAGAAGCGTTCAACGGCAAAAAAGCACCACAAACATTGAAAAAAGTGCCAAAACTGTTGAAAAAAGGGACAACAACGTCAGAAAAACTGTTGATTTTCACCCGGGAGGACCTGTGTGCGTGGACAACACAAGGGTTAAGCTTTGGATGAGATATTCAAAGATAACCATTAGTGGTAGAGTAGAGTTCTGAGTGACTGCATGTTTTGGTTCCCACGTTGCTTTTCTTTTATTTTGCAGCTCTGCACAAATCCATATTTTGTGCGTTAGGCTACAGTTTGTTGT
Source organism: Sander vitreus (assembly GCF_031162955.1). NCBI lineage: Eukaryota > Metazoa > Chordata > Actinopteri > Perciformes > Percidae > Sander > Sander vitreus. The sequence goes on along the minus strand of NC_135860.1, from coordinate 25,070,696 downwards.
GCTTTCTGTCATGCAGCTATATCATCTCATGGTGTGGTTACTTAGGTGGAACTTACTTGCTATGCCCTTAATTTCAGTATTCCCTGAAATACACATCCAAACTATTTCCCATTTCCTGAGAAAAATAATAACGGGAAAAATTAGTTTTTGTTCTAGGCCTAAACAAAATAGACATATAGTATCATTACAGAAATACGTAAGTTCTTTACATCATCCTGAGTGGATGCAATCCTCGGAGTCGGCAGGGATGTAAAACTCAGCAGCACTAAGGTAACTTTGGCCCACCAAATTCATGCATTGTAGCTTCTATTATCTAAATTATGCTAACAAAACACAATGTCTGCCATAAGCCTTGCGTGGAAATATTTCAAAAGATTGCACCAGCAGCTTCTGAACGCTAACATAATATGGAATCTGTCTCAGCTTAATAGAATGGCTTTTAAAACGCCAAACGACTTGCATTAGCAAAGTTTGTTTGTTTATACAATGACAAATTGTCAAATATCACTTCCATGAGGCTGATCACAGGCAATGAACTTGGCATTTTATATTCCTCGCAGCTATTGCGAAGTTCAAGCTGCATGCAAAGTATATGTTATGTATATTCTACTGTTGATGAACACAAATAGTGTTGTTTTGCCTTAATAATTACTAATACCAGCAATGCGGTCAGGTTAGAAACCCTTAGATTTATTCCCAGGAGAGTGTACCTCTGCTCTCGGGACAGAAAATGTTAAGCCCTACTATATACTGTATGCTATAACAGTAGTGTATATGGAGCTGCGTGTGTTTGTGTCACAATACACAAAGAGCTGCATGTATAACCGTGCTTACGTGCACAGCAAATATGTGGTAGATGTCTAAAGTCTAAGATATCTTAGGTGTGTGATAGTATTTCTTAATCTATTCAATCATCTTAATCTACATTATTGGCCCTTGAGTGCATTAAACCTTGCCTTTAGGCTTAATTACATAGTTTATTCTGCTGTTCTAAACTAAGACATATGCTCCACAGGTCAACAGGATGAGTCTCTGTGTAAGAACTACATCTCTGAGATCAAGGACCTGCGAGTGCGTATAGAGGACTGTGAGGCTGGGACTGTGGCTCGCATACGCAGACCCATGGACAAGGAAGCTCTGAAAGAATGTGTTCAGAAGACAAAAGAGCAGCAGGTACTGCACATAGCAACATGGCCATATTAATTACAACTACTTTACCATATTAATTAGACATTAGCAACCATTTTTTGGAAACCGCTCACAATACCAGTTTGGTTTGGATTTCTCCAGTCATTTGTTTGTTTTTTTTCCCCCATGTTTAACACGTTTTGACTCTCATCTCTTTGACTTCACATGTTGCTAACTCTTGCTGTCTTCTTCTGCTGTACAGAACGTCCATGTGACGCTTGATGGCCTAAAGAAGGACCTTGGTAAGGTATCTGTGAAGACACAGGAGGTGTTGGCCTCCCCTCAGCAGTCTGCATCAGCTCCTGTCCTGCGCTCAGAGCTTGACCTCACTGTGCAGAAGATGGATCATACCTACATGCTCTCCTCGGTTTATCTCGAGAAGTGAGTCCCCAGCCGATTGTTCTTGAGAGTTAAGAGAAAACGCACTAATGGCCCTACTGTATGCCTTGCTATTTTATTTACTTTTTGTTTCTTGCCCCAGGCTGAAGACTGTGGAAATGGTCATCCGTAACACTCAGGGTGCTGAGGGAGTTCTCAAGCAGTACGAGGAGTGTCTGCGCGATGTTCACACCGTGCCCAGCGATGTCAAGGAAGTGGAGACTTACAGAACAACGCTTAAGGTAAACATATTTTATTCGGTGTTTCGGTTCAGGAATACAACATCTGTTAGAGGAGAACTTTCATCATGGAAAAACACGTGATTGTTGCGTACCTCTCTCTCATTCTCTCTCTCGCCCCTTCACAGAGAAACAGCTGATCTCAATTCAATTAAAAGGGTCTTTATAGGCATGGGAAACAGACATTTTAAGTATAACTAATATATATATATATATATATATACGCCTACAACAGGATGGCAAAAGTTTGGGAATGACTATAGCAGTGGTTGCGTACGAAGAAAGAAAATACAAATCATCCCATAAACCAATTAGGGAATTGTTTCCATTAAGTAGTTCAGACTAGTGTTAACTGGTGATTTTGACCTTGTTTGTTCACTGCTGACTGGCTTTTTTCTTTTATTTTTATGAAATGTGCAGAAAATGCGAGCTGAGGCAGAAGGTGAACAGCCAGTGTTTGATTCTCTGGAAGAAGAGCTTAAGAAGGCAACTGCAGTGAGCGACAAGATGTCACGTGTGCACAGCGAGCGTGACACCGAGCTGGACCACTTCCGCCAGCTCCGGTCTAGTCTCCAGGACCGCTGGAGGGCCGTGTTCGCCCAGATGGACATTCGCCAGAGAGAGCTAGAGCAGCTTGGCCGCCAGCTAGGCTACTATCGTGAGAGCTATGATTGGCTGATCTGCTGGATTTCTGACGCCAAGCAAAGGCAGGAGAAGATCCAGGCGGTGACCATCAATGACAGCAAAACTCTAAAAGAACAACTGGCCCAGGAGAAGGTATATATTGTGTAGCGCTTCATATTACCAGCATTCTTATTTCCTCAGCATTTATTTTTCACGTTAACAAGTTAGCTTGGCTTTTAATTTAAACCTTTTTTCAAACAGAAACTGCTGGAGGAGATTGAGAATAACAAAGACAAAGTTGATGAGTGTCAAAAATATGCTAAAGGATACATTGACACTATTAAGGTGAGCATTGAACGACACTAGTTTGCATGAATTTTTGTAAATATTGTAATTTATAGATTAATTCTTTATTGTCATTGTTTCACCACAAGAAAACACAGTTTAGCAGCTCTTAATATGACAGTTTAAATAAAAAAAAATTAGGTCTGTCAAACAATAAAATAAAATGCTTTGCCTGAGCCCGCTAGCATCAACCTGAGTCACGTTAACTGAACTACTATGCTTAGCTCGTAGGTGGTAGCTCAAGCTTGACGTGCTTAGGTGATATTTTAATTCAGCTTTACACAATGTGCATATGGCTTTCGACTTGTCTACTGAGCCGTCCGGGAGTTTTGGAAAATAAAAAGCGCCGTTCAGAATTGTGTTGCTGCTGTCTTTCTCCATCATGCCTGCAGCCTGCAGCAGCAGGATGTGTTACGAGGAAGTGGCAGCTTGATGATAAGTAAAGGTGCGGCAAAGGGTCAAAATAGTAGCCTGTTAGGCACGACGCAAAGCCGAGTGAAGTGTAAAATAAATGAATAAATGGCGGCATGCGATAAAAAAAAAATGAATGCGTTATGCCCTTAATCGCATCGAGGCTAACGCGTTAATGCTGACAGCCCTACAAAAAATCTAAAATTGAAATAGTAAAAATTTGTAAAATATAAAATAACAAGGAAAGTACAGTATTTGTGGCATAACTGATGTGTGGAAGATGTTCTTTTTTTCAAATAGGACTATGAACTCCAGTTGGTCGCCTACAAAGCTCAGGTGGATCCTCTTGCTTCTCCCTTGAAGAAATCCAAACTGGATTCTGCTTCTGACAACATCATTCAGGAGGTTTGTTTGTTAGAACCCGTGTCGGATACAGCTTCGAGAAAATAGTGAACATTCTGATAAAGGACAACTTAACCATGAACTGATTTCACTGTGAAAGACACATGCATGAAGCTGAAAATGACACGAGTGTTTTTGTTGTTTCTCCCTGTATCAGTATGTAACACTGAGGACCCGGTATAGTGAGCTGATGACTCTGACTAGTCAGTACATCAAGTTCATCACCGACACACAGCGCCGCCTGGAGGACGAGGAGGTGCGTGACAACTGGCTGAGGATCCCAAACAAACTAAATTCTAACATTAACCTAACCAACCAACCAAATATTCAACCAAACGAGATTGTCCGCCGATCATGCATGCACGCACTGTGTGTCACACACACAGACACACACCCACACACATTACATTAATGTACGGGTGACAAATAGCTCCTTCGCACTGGTTACGCTTGAAACATTGGCATGCTGTAGCTGATCTATTAGCCAAAGAAACACATATTTTGTAGCGTTTAGTAGATTATATCAGATTATATTAAGACAAAGGATTAGTGAAACAGTGAGAAAAACATCACTAAAATAACAGTTGCAAACAAATATGATGAATGAGGTTTGAGTGTGTTTACATTCAAGTGAATGCAGTGTTTAAATAGATTATTCATTTGGAAGCTACATTGAGGCCATAATTCCCAATATCAATCTAAAACTATAGTAAACAAATACAGTGCACTGTGTGTTTGTAGTATCTACTCCATCTCCATTCATTCTGTGTGGCGTTGTAGATTTAGAATGAGGGGTTCTTTCTTTCACTACGATTTTCCTTTCCTTTCTTATCCATTTGGCCACTTCATTTCCTGAGGTTAAAATCAAAGTGGAGACTCTGTTTCAGTCTGCTTATCATGGTCTTCAGCTCTCCTTTTTCCCTAAATTAACCAAGTTTAAAGTTTTACATTCTTTTCTAACCCTAATGTTTTGTTTGTTTCTTTGCTCCTCTTAACTGCTTGCCAGTGCTTTGCCATGATGAATGCTTAACTTGTTTGAGCATTAAAGAGGTAAATTATTCACAGTGTTTCAAGTACTACTGTAACGTATACTCTCCGTTCCCTCTGTCATGCTAACACCTGTGTTCCTCTCAAACTGCATTTTGGCTTTTCATGGCATATTTATTTTTTTGCTTTCACTGCAGCTTTTTATAGAATTACAGTAACTATCCGCATTCTTCATTACACTCTGTACTCAATATTCTTTTGTTTATCCCTTTTCAACTTTCTGACATTTCCTGGCGTCATAAACTGGTTTCCTAATTTTACGGTCACATCTGAACCTCTTATCCTTGACTTTGCCTTTGCTTTCCCTTCCATTTTGTAGCAAATAGTGATTTAAAGAACCCCCGGTGCATGGGATGAGATAAAAGCTAGTCTAAGTGAATAGTGTGAATAATACTGTAACATGAGGCATTCAGCCTTTATTTTCAGAAAGAAATCCCACACTGGACACAGACAATTTAAATAAAAATAATAAAATACATAACATTTTCTATGTGAAACATTTCAACAGAACCCAACCTTAAACAACTGGACATTTACATCAAACATAGCAATATTTGAATAGTCTTTATAAAATAAATGTGTGGGAAATACTTATGCTATTCAAAATTGAAATCTACATTTCAACAAATTATTTTCAATAATTTGATCATAATTAAAGTTAAATTGTAGTATATATTATTATTGGAATCACATGATGCAGTTTTTGAAAAGTTAGTGCTACAGCTACAGTTGCATGCCATATGATTTGATGTTGTGAAGTGATATTTTGTTTCCATACATTTATTCATTCACACCAATCATCCATTTTTTCCTGAATTGTCTTGTCATTCATTATTTTCATTGCATCGTGAATTTAACATCACTTTGATGAATGTGCATCTAATTTACGTCTAGTGATTGATCTTTGAGCTAACCTTAACATTAACATTGCCTGGGTAATACAGTACATTAAATTGCTCTTATTCCAGTGTGATTAGGCTGTGATTACTACAGTAATTACAATTTTAATCGACACGGTTTTGAGCTAGTTAATGTAAAGTGCTACCTTTAACATATCATGCTTGATTATAATTCTTTCTTTACCATTTGCTTCCACTAATGTAGAAAACTGCAGAGAAACTCAAAGCGGAAGAGCAGAAAAAAATGGCCGAGATGCAGGCTGAGTTAGACAAACAAAAGCAGTTAGCTGCTGCTCACGCAAAGGCCATTGCCAAAGCTGAGAAAGAGGCTCAAGAGCTGAAGCTCAGAATGCAGGAAGAAGTAAGCAAGAGAGAGGTTGCTGCTGTGGATGCAGAAAAGCAAAAGCACAACATCCAGCTGGAACTGCAGGAGCTCAAAAACCTCTCCGAGCAGCAGATCAAGAACAAAAGTCAACAGGTGGACGAGGCTCTTTACAGCAGGACCAAGATTGAGGAGGAAATCCACATCATCAGGATCCAACTTGAGACGACATTAAAACAAAAGTCTACCGCCGAATCTGAGCTCCAGGAACTTCGTAACAGAGCAGCTGAAGCTGAGAGACTCCGAAAGGCCGCCCAGGAAGAAGCTGAGAAGCTCCACAAACAAGTAAATGAAGAGACCCAGAAAAAGCGCATGGCAGAGGAAGAACTCCAACGCAAATCTCAGGCAGAGAAAGAAGCTGCTAAGCAAAAGCAAAAAGCTCTGGAAGACCTTGAAAAACTCAAGATGCAGGCCGAGGAGGCTGAAAGGCAAGTGAAGCAAGCAGAGTTAGAAAAGGAGAGGCAAATCAAGGTTGCTCAAGTGGCAGCCCAGAAGAGTGCCGCGGCTGAGCTCCAGAGCAAACACATCTCCTTTGCAGAAAAGACCTCAAAGTTGGAAGAATCCCTCAAACAAGAGCATGGTGCTGTCCTTCAACTGCAACAAGAAGCAGAACATCTCAAGAAACAACAGGAGGATGCTATAAAAGCCAGAGAAGAGGCAGAAAAAGAGCTTGAGAAATGGAGGCAAAAAGCTAATGAGGCCCTCCGTCTTAGACTCCAGGCTGAGGAAGAAGCCCACAAAAAGAGCCTTGCTCAAGAAGAAGCTGAGAAACAAAAGGAGGAGGCTGAGCGTGAGGCTAAAAAGAGAGCCAAGGCTGAAGACTCAGCTCTGAAGCAAAAAGATATGGCCGAGAAAGAACTTGAGCGGCAAAGAAGGGTAGCTGAGAGCACGGCTCAACAGAAACTCACTGCCGAACAGGAACTGATTCGACTTAGGGCAGACTTTGACAACGCAGAACAGCAGAGATCCCTCCTTGAAGATGAACTTTATCGCCTGAAGAATGAAGTCATTGCAGCAGAACAACAACGGAAACAGCTGGAGGATGAGCTGGCCAAAGTGAGGAGTGAAATGGATATACTCATTCAGCTTAAGTCCAAGGCAGAAAAGGAGACCATGTCCAACACAGAGAAGAGCAAACAGCTTCTTGAGGCTGAAGCCGCCAGGATGAGGGACGTGGCTGAGGAAGCAAGCAAGCTTAGAGCCATCGCAGAGGAGGCCAAGCATCAGAGGCAAGTTGCTGAGGAAGAGGCAGCTCGCCAGAGAGCAGAGGCTGAGAGGATTCTTAAAGAGAAGCTGGCTGCAATCAGCGATGCCACTCGTTTAAAAACAGAGGCTGAAATTGCCTTGAAAGAGAAGGAGGCAGAAAACGAAAGACTCCGGCGGCAAGCTGAGGACGATGCTTACCAGAGAAAAGCTCTTGAAGATCAGGCCAACCAACACAAGCTAGAGATTGATGAAAAGATCCTCCTACTCAAAAAATCATCTGAGGCGGAAATGGAAAGACAAAAGGCAATAGTGGATGACACGCTGAAACAGAGGCGAGTTGTCGAAGAAGAAATCCGAATTCTTAAGCTCAACTTTGAAAAGGCTTCAACTGGAAAACTTGATCTGGAGCTAGAACTGAACAAACTGAAAAACATTGCAGAGGAAACTCAACAAAGCAAACTGAGGGCAGAGGAGGAGGCAGAAAAACAAAGAAAGCTTGCCCTTGAGGAGCAGAAGAAGAGGAGGGATGCAGAGGACAAGGTTAAGAAGATCACTGCTGCAGAGGAAGAGGCAGCCAGACAACGCAAGGTCGCCCAAGAAGAGCTTGATCGTCTGAAAAAGAAAGCAGAAGAGGCCCAAAAGCAGAAAGAAGAGGCTGACGTCGAAGCAGAAAAACAGATTGTTGCAGCACAACAAGCAGCCCTGAAATGCAGTACCGCTGAGCTGCAAGTCCAAAGTGTCCTCGCCCAACAGAAGGAAGATAGCATCATGCAGAAGAAGCTTAAGGAAGAGTACGAGAAAGCCAAGACGCTTGCCAAAGAGGCAGAGGCTGCTAAGGAGAAGGCAGAGAGGGAGGCAGCTCTCCTTCGTCAACAAGCAGAGGAAGCAGAACGGCAAAGGGCAGCTGCTGAGCAAGAAGCTGCAATCCAAGCCAAAGCTCAGGAGGATGCCGTGAGGTTGCGGAAGGATGCTGAATTTGAAGCTGCTAAACGAGCACAAGCAGAAAATGCAGCCCTCAAGCAGAAGGAACAGGCCGATGCCGACATGGCAAAGCACAAAAAACTGGCAGAGCAAACACTGAAACAGAAGTTCCAAGTGGAGCAAGAGCTCACAAAGGTCAAACTGAAGCTTGATGATACCGATAAACAGAAATCTCTCCTGGATGAAGAGCTGCAGCGCTTGAAGGATGAGGTTGATGATGCTGTCAAACAAAGGGGCCAGGTGGAGGAGGAGCTGTTCAAAGTCAAGGTTCAGATGGAGGAGCTACTCAAACTGAAAATCAGAATTGAGGAAGAAAATCAACGCCTCATCAAGAAAGACAAAGACAACACACAGAAATTCCTCGCAGAGGAGGCTGAACATATGAAAAGGCTCGCAGAGGATGCTGCTAGACTTAGTGTAGAATCCCAAGAGGCTGCACGAATGAGACAGATTGCAGAAGACGACCTCAATCATCAACGAGCTCTTGCAGATAAAATGCTTAAAGAGAAAATGCAGGCCATACAAGAGGCATCTAGGCTTAAAGCAGAGGCAGAAATGCTCCAAAGACAGAAGGACTTGGCTCAGGAGCAGGCACAAAAGCTGCTGGAGGATAAACAACTAATGCAACGGCGTCTGGAAGAGGAAACTGAGGAATACCAGAAGTCACTTGAAGCAGAGAGGAAAAGGCAATTGGAGATCATAGCCGAATCCGAAAAACTCAAACTTCAGGTTTCACAGCTCAGTGAAGCCCAGGTCAGAGCTGAGGAGGAGGCAAAAAAATTCAAGAAACAAGCTGATAACATTGCTGCCCGTCTTCATGAGACTGAAATAGCCACCAAAGAAAAAATGACTGTAGTGGAAAAACTGGAATATGAGAGACTCAATACCAGCAAAGAGGCTAGCGATTTACGCAACGCAATTGCAGACCTTGAGAAGGAGAAGTCTAGACTGAAAAAGGAGGCAGCAGAACTTCAAAATAAGTCTAAAGAGGTATTGTGTCAAAAATGGCATAACAGAGCAGCTTATGTCATTGTTAACCTTTATCTTAAAACTAACACAATTCTTTCTTTAAATTTCCTCTATTCTTTCGTTTGACTAAACTAACCATGAAAACATATCTTTGATTTAAAATATAATTTTGATTTTATGTTTGTGATTACAGTGCACTGTGCTTATGCAGATCACACCCTGAATGACCCCTCATATCCTGGAATGCTTCTTCATTTTGAGACATGCTTCATATTTCTTTACATTTCAAAACTCAGTTGCAACTCAGCTCCAAAATAAATCACATCATTTGAAGTCAGATTGAAATTATTAAAATTATATTTCATTAGCAATTTAGCCAAAATGTTAATCTTTAGTGCAATTAGAGAGATTGCATTACAATACATGCACCCACAGATTTACTAGAACCCCTAAATCATAAATGTTGGCTGTATTTGCAGGATCTAAAAAACATTCAAACTCACCCATCAGTGGCTAAGAAAAAGACATGCTACCAACAATCACTCTCCTATTTGTAACAATCCCCAGTATTCATCGTGAATGCTGTATTAAGATATGCAGACACCTCCACCAAACAGGATATACCAGATATATGTATTTGTTTTTGTCAGGCATGCAAAACTCTGTCTCCAACATCCACAGGCTAAAACATTTTCCAGAGGATGTGTATGCCACCATACCTATCAAGCCCACAATCTGACATGACCATGACATGCACAAGTGTACATCAATTGACACAAAAGGCATGCAACAGACCTTACTTCCTTGTTGACAAGTGTATGTTGCCTTTATCCACAACCCCCATCAACCTAGTGGAAGAGGAGATAATTGCTATAGTATGTACCATGCACTAAAATTGAGAGCATTGTTGGTATGATCATCTTCTGTTAGACTAAACTGGTGAAGTTGAAAACATTGAATTGTTTCTTTAATGTTTAATTATTTGAAAAGGTACCACCATGCAGATTTGAGGGTGTTTTCCTCAATTATGCCCCTTGCCATTTAAAATAATAAACACATTATATGTATCTGTTGTAACACCTTAGGCTGTAACTAATACATCAAAATACAATTACTATTATCCAATAATTAGCACCAACTTCTTATGTAACAAAATTGCTCCACTGTTGCAACACTTTAAATAACACAACAAACGGTTAAATCCAAAGTGACAGCCAAACAGTAATTATCAATTTATTGACGGTTTGTACTAAACTAAAGACTTTGTCGAATCTAGATCATCATAATCCAGATTTACCGTGTTAGAGATATTTATTAACTGATGTTTAACACTTCTATGCAGAGTACTATGGTGGACCTGAGAACTCAATGCACTGCAAATGAAGAAAACACAGACAGATAGATAAAAACACAAACAACTTAAGAAAATACTTTACCAATTTAACAACACATGCACTGCTATTAGAAGAGAAAACACAACCAAATATGGAAACAGACTGCAATTACAGAAAACAACCAAATACAGAAACACACTGCAAATAGTACAGAAAACAGCCACGTATGGAGCATGCTGTAAATGTAGAAAACACAACGGAAACTGTTTCCAGGGGACACAAAAAAAAAAAAATCACGTTTATTTTAACATTTTGATCGCATTATTCAAACAGTACTGCAGATATCTGCTGCATGCACCTTATGTTAGACTTTTGTGATTATGTGCTTTTCATTTAAATAATCTGACAATATACACACGATTATTTGTGAAACATGCTATGGTAGCTGGGTAAAATTACTTTCAATTTTTTTTTAATGAAATTGCAAATTGTTTAATGGTTTAAAACAAAGCAAAATAAGTTCCATGTATTTTCCTAATTTGCAGTGTGTTGTGCATTTAGGGCCACTGTAAAGTACCCTAATTTTTAAACAAATATTTAGGATTTCAGTCCAGTGTGACCTCTTGATAAGCAACATATTACTCATTACAAATAGAAATGTATTATTGTGAACTCACTTATAGTAGTACATTATATAAGGAAACACAATCCACTCCAAGTAGCAGTAAATTACTTGGAGCATGTTTATTTTAATTCTCATGGTTGTTCTGGACTTTATAATGTCTGCGAAATTACAAAGAATGACATCAATACAACAACTTATTATCCTGAATCTGGAAACAAGGATCCTTATATAACTTCAATGAGAGATTATTGTTATCTCCATAAGCAGAGTGCATTGTACAAATGTTATCCATTACAAATTAAACAAACAAAATAAACAATTTGGATAAACAAAATATGTATAGAATATATGTGCCTCACTTATATACCTATTGTAACTTGTGTTTTCTATATTTTTCTCTCAGATGGCTGATGCACAGCAGAAACAAATCGAACATGAGAAGACAGTGCTCCAGCAGACATTCCTGACAGAAAAGGAGATGCTTTTGAAGAAGGAGAAGCTAATTGAAGATGAGAAAAAGAAGCTAGAGAGTCAGTTTGATGAGGAAGTCAAAAAGGCCAAAGCTCTCAAAGATGAACAGGAACGCCAGAGACAACAGATGGAGGAGGAGAAGAAGAAACTCTACGCTACTATGGATGCGGCCCTCAGTAAACAAAAAGAGGCTGAAAAAGAAATGCTTAACAAACAAAAAGAAATGCAGGAACTGGAGAAGAAGAGACTCGACCAGGAAAGGATACTCGCAGAAGAGAACCAGAAATTGCGCGACAAGCTGCAGCAGCTTGAGGAAGCACAAAAAGAAGTCCCTGACAAAGAGCAAATCCATGTTACAATGGTTGAGACAACAAAGAAGGTTTACAATGGTCAAACTGCCGGTGATACGGAAGTCAGTGCGGAGAAGACACCAGATCCTTTGGCTTTTGATGGCATCCGTGATAAGGTACATGCAAGCAGACTTCATGCTGTGGGCCTTTTATCCAAGAAGGAGTTTGACAAGCTAAAAAAAGGCAAGACCACTGTTCAAGAGCTTGGGGAGACTGACAAACTGAAACAAATTCTTAAAGGAAAGAACTGCATTGCTGGTGTTTTGACACCATCTAATCAAAAAATGTCAATCTATGAAGCATCAAAAGACAAGAAGATTACTCCAGGCACAGCCATAATCCTTCTTGAAGCCCAAGCAGCCACAGGTTACATTGTAGACCCAATTAAGAACCAGAAACTTTCTGTTAATGAGGCTGTCAAGGAAGGCTTGATTGGCCCTGAACTGCACAACAAAATGCTTTCAGCAGAGAGGGCAGTTGTTGGCTACAAAGATCCATACACTGGTGGGAGGACCTCTGTCTTTGAAGCTATGAAGAAGGGTCTGATAGAACATGATCATGCCATCAGAGTCCTTGAGGCTCAGCTTGCAACTGGTGGCATTGTCGACCCAATCAATAGTCACCGTGTACCCAATGAAACAGCCTACAGAGAGGGACTATATGATGTTGAAATGAACAAGATTATGGAAAAACCTTCAGATGACACAAAGGGATACTTTGACCCCAGCACTCAGGAACCTTTGACATATTCTGAGCTGATGGCTAGATGTACCACTGACCCTGAAACCGGTCTGCTTCTCCTGCCAATCACAGACAAAGCTGCTCAGTGCTCAAGTATATACACAGAGGAAGAGACCAAGGATGTGTTCAGCAAAACAACTGTGTCTGTGCCATTTGGACGATTCAAGGGAAAGACTGTCACCATTTGGGAAATAATCAATTCTGAGTACTTCACTGAGGACCAAAAGAAGGACCTTCTCCGTCAATACAAGACAGGCAAAATCACAATCGAAAAAATTATTAAGATTGTGATTACTGTGGCAGAGGAAAAAGAAAAGAAGAATGAGATTACCTTTGATGGTCTGAGAGCACCTGTCCCTGCCACAGAACTCCTGGAATCCAAAATCATTGATAAAGACATATACAACAAATTGCACAAGGGCAATAAGACAGTCAAAGAGGTGTCTGAAATAGAGCCTGTCCACAAAGCACTGAAGGGAACAAACTGCATTGCAGGTGTGGTTATCGATTCATCCAAGGAGACAATGTCCTTCTATCAAGCTATGAAGAAAGACATGATGAGAGCAGGGCCTGCTTTGAATATGCTGGAAGCCCAAGCAGGAACAGGCTATGTGGTTGACCCTGTTCATAATCAGAAGTACACTGTTGATGAAGCTGTCAAAGCAGGTGTTGTGGGTCCTGAGCTGCATGAAAAACTGCTGTCTGCAGAGCGAGCTGTTACAGGTTACAAAGATCCTTACACTGGAAAGACTGTATCTCTGTTCCAGGCAATGAAAAAAGATCTCATACCTAGAGAACAAGGAATCCGACTGCTTGATGCCCAAATAACTACCGGCGGCATCATTGATCCAGTAAATAGCTATCACATTCCTCATGATGTGGCCTGCAAGAGAAACTATTTTGATGATGAAATCAAACAGATTCTTAACAGTCCCACTGATGAAACTAAATGCTTCTTAGACCCCAACACAAAAGAAAATGTCACATACTCGCAGCTTTTTAAGAGATGTGTCACTGACAAGAAAACCGGTCTCCAGCTTCTGCCTCTTTCTGACGAAGCAATCAATGCAAAAGAGGAGCCAACATACAATGATGCCCAGACAAAGGAGGCTATGACTCAGGCAACTGTGGAACTTGACTCTGGACCATTTAAGGGCAGGAAGATGACCATCTGGGAAATCATCAACTCTGAATATCTCACTGAAGAACAACGGCTTGACCTGCTCAGACAGTTTAGGTCAGGAAAGATTACAATTGAAAAGATAATCAAGATTGTCATCACATTTGTAAATGAGAAAGAGGCCAAGAAACAAGAACAGTCCAGCTTCAAGGGACTCAGAGCTCCTGTCCCAGCAGGCTCTCTGTATGATTCCAAAATCATTGACAAACCAACCTTTGACCTCCTTCAACAAGGCAAAACAACACCTAGAGAAGTCAGTCAGAATCCAAATGTCAATAAATACCTCCAGGGCTCTGATAGCATTGCTGGCATCTACCTGGAGCCAACCAAAGAGAAAATCAGCATTTATCAGGCTATGAAGAAAAAACTCCTCAGACACAACACAGGTCTTTCACTTCTTGAGGCCCAGGCTGCCACTGGGTTCCTTGTAGATCCAGTGAGGAACCAGTGCCTGACAGTAGATGAGGCAGTAAAGTCAGGTCTTGTTGGTCCAGAGCTACATGAAAAACTTCTCTCTGCAGAAAAAGCTGTTACTGGCTATAAAGATCCATTCACGGGCAACAAAATCTCCCTCTTTGAAGCAGTGCAAAAAGATCTCATCCTGAAAGAGCATGCCATGCCACTGATAGAGGCACAGATGGTTAGTGGAGGAATCATTGACCCTGTAAACAGCCACCGTGTCCCAACTGATGTTGCATATCAGAAGAAGATTTTCAGTAAAGAAATTGCCAAGACCCTGTCTGAACCATCTGATGATAACAAGGCTTTCTCAGACCCAGAAACCGATGTTAATGTTACCTACAGACAGCTTAAAGACAAGTGCCAAAAAGATCCAGAGACAGGCCTATATATCCTTCCACTCTCCAAACCTCAGTCTCCAACTGTTGTGGAAAAGACATACCTTTACACAGAGGAACAAACACAAAGTGACCTGACCAGCACACAGATTGACATTCCAATCGAAGGGCTTGCTGATAAACCAGTGAACCTTTGGGAAATCATGAACTCAAATTTGCTTCCCGAGCAAGAGAGGCAGAAGCTCATGGATGAATATCGCTCTGGTAAAATCACAAAAGAGCGGATGATCATCATCATTATTGAGATCATGGAGCAGAGAGAGATCATTAGAAATGATAGTCCACTGTCATATAAGACTATAAGGAGAAGGATAACTATTGAGGAGCTCTACAGTGCCCGCATAATTGACTTAGAGACATATAACCTCCTTAAACAGGGCAAGAGGAACATCAGTGACATAATGGAGATGACCAGTGTGAAACAGTATCTCTATGGCACAGGCTGTGTTGCTGGGGTCACAACAGACTCAAGCTCCAAGATAAGCATATACCAAGCAATGAAGAGAGGATTTATTAAACCTGAACTAGCCCTCAGCCTCCTAGAAGCACAAGCTGCTACAGGATTCATTGTCGATCCAGTTAAAAATGAAACACTGACGGTTGACGAAGCTGTTCGTAAGGGTGTTGTCGGCCCTGAGATCCATGATAAACTTCTGTCAGCTGAAAGAGCAGTCACAGGATACAAAGATCCATACAGTGGGAAAACCATATCTCTTTTCCAGGCCATGAAAAAGGATCTTGTTCCAGAGGATTATGCTCTGAAAATGTTAGAGGCACAAACTGCCACCGGTGGTATTATTGATCCTGAATTCCAGTTCCACCTGCCAGCCGACATTGCCATGCAAAGAGGTTACATCAACAAGGAAACCAACGAGAGGCTGACTGACAAAGTTAAAGGATTTACTGACCCTGTCACCAACGAGGACCTGTCATATGCACAGCTGCTCAAGAGATGCAAGTTAGACGGTGGGTTGCGCCTACTCTCCCTGGGAGACAAGAGGCTGATGTTCAAAGGTCTGAGGAAAGAGATCACAATGGAGGAGCTGATCCGCTCACAAATTATTGACCAGCAGACTGTCACTGAACTGAATGAAGGTCTTATTTCAATGGAGGAGGTTAGCAAGAAACTATCAAGGTACCTTGAAGGCACAAGCTGTATTGCTGGTGTATTCTTAGAGTCCACAAATGAGCGTCTATCAATTTACCAGGCCATGAAGAAGAACATGATTAGGCCAGGCACAGCATTTGAACTCCTTGAGGCACAGGCATCCACAGGATATGTCATTGATCCCATCAAAAACCTCAAACTGACTGTCAATGAAGCAGTGAGAATGGGAATTGTAGGACCTGAATTCAAAGACAAGCTCCTCTCTGCAGAACGTGCAGTGACAGGATATAGAGATCCTTATTCAGGCAAGACAATCTCCCTGTTCCAGGCCATGAAAAAGGGGCTCATCTTGAAAGATCATGGTATCCGTCTCCTGGAAGCCCAGATTGCCACTGGTGGAATCATTGACCCAGAGGAAAGTCACCGCCTGCCAGTTGAGGTGGCCTACAAACGTGGCTTCTTTGATGAGGAAATGAATGAGATCTTGACAGATCCATCTGATGACACTAAAGGCTTCTTTGATCCCAACACTGAGGAAAACCTAACCTATCTTCAGCTCATGGAGAGGTGCATCACCGATCCTGACACTGGCCTGGTGCTCCTGCTACTGAAAGAAAAGAAGCGGGAAAGTAAGACCTCCTCCAAATCCTCAGTTCGTAAACGCAGAGTTGTCATTGTAGACCCTGAGAGTGGCAAAGAAATGACTGTGTATGAGGCCTACCGGAAGGGACTCATTGACCACCAAACATACCTGGAGCTTGCTGAGCAGGAGTGTGAATGGGAAGAGATCACAATAACCTCCTCTGATGGTACTGTCAAATCTGTTATCATTGACAGGAGGTCAGGGAGACAGTATGATGTTCATGATGCTCTTTCACGTGGCCTCATTGACCAGACTGCCCTTGATACATACCGATCTGGAAACCTATCCATCACAGAATTTGCTGACATGCTTTCTGGAAGCATGGGAGGCTTCCGCTCACGCTCATCCTCCTTTGGTTCCACTACTGGCTCCACCTACTCCTCTCCCATGAGCCCCATACCCTCCATTAAACCACCTGCAGTCATATGGAATGACCCAGCAGAGGAGACTGGCCCCATAGCTGGAATATTGGACATAGACACACTGGAGAAGGTGTCTATCACTGAGGCCATACACAGAAACCTGGTAGACAACATCACTGGCCAAAGATTGTTGGAGGCCCAAGCCTGCACAGGAGGAATAATTGACCCCACAACTGGAGAGAGATTCTCAGTCATTGACGCTACAGAAAAAGGCCTTGTGGATAAAACCGTGGTTGATCGCCTCACCCTGGCTCAAAAAGCATTCAATGGATTTGAAGACCCAAGAACTAAAGTAAAGATGTCCGCATCCCAGGCGCTAAAGAAAGGCTGGTTGTATTATGAGGCTGGGCAGCGTTTCCTTGAGGTCCAATATTTGACTGGTGGACTTATTGAGCCTGATGTCGAGAGCAGAGTGTCACTAGATGAATCTATCAAGAAGGGCACAATCGATGCCCGCACTGCCCAGAAACTGAGAGATGTCGGTGCTTATTCTAAATACATAACATGTCCAAAAACCAAACTCAAAATCTCCTATAAAGATGTCATGGACAAAAGCATGGTCGAGGAAGGATCTGGCCTAAGGCTTCTGGAGGCCTCCTCACAATCCAGCAAAGGCCTCTACAGTCCCTACAATGTCAGTAACCCTGGATCTGCCTATGGCTCCCGGACTGGCTCAAGGACCGGATCCCGAACAGGCTCCAGGAGAGGCAGCATTGATGCTGGCTCTGGCTTCAGCATGAACTTCTCATCCTCCTCCTTCACATCCTCTTCAACTGGCTACAGCCGCAGATTCTGATTAGCTAGTTATCTTCCTAACAAAAGCGTCTAAGAACCAACAATAATAGTGCACTTCACAGTTGCATTTTTCACAGGAAAAATAGTTACAGTAACAGAGAAAATATAATTTATTCATTCTGCCCTGCATGTGGTCACATCAAGAATTGCCTAGGCTATTGATTTTTTCCCCCTATATAACAGGTGTCTAAACATGTGCCTCATATATGGAGACATAACCAAGGATTGCTAGATATTACATTATTTTCCTTAGTACTAATTACCGAGTCTGTTTATATTTTCCAAAGCAAAGCATGAGATTTCTGCTGTTTTTTTTTTTTTAAGTGACTTTATAGTTTTCATTTTACACAGTTGTACACTTGTGCTTTCTGAAACTAATATATACTGTATGTATGTCAAAGAGATATTTTTTCAGTATTCCTTTGAAATTCAAGGATATTTGTCTATTTTTTATCTTTTTCGACAGTACTTAATGAGATATCTACTGTATGTCAACTTAGTTGTAATGTTTTTAACAGATTCTAAAATACATAGATGCCTTCACATTTCTGAAAATTTGTATAGAGTATGGACAGATTTTGTTATGTTTGTATGTTAAATGTTGCCTGGGTAACTATATAATACCCAATAAGAATACACCTGTTAGACACGACAAAATGAGACACTACAGGAATACAACAGTGAGATGTGCCAGAATTAAAATTACGCAGACCATTCAGAAACCAGTTTCACATCTGCCTATTATTTTGTACTTAATGCCCATTTATATTTAGTGGACTTTTACTTTATTTGGGTTTACCATTGTTTTACACACTCCAAGTTTTAGATTCTTTATATTCACCATCATTCAAGTGTTCCTGGTTAATCCCAAGATGATGTCAGAGTTGATCCTGCTCACCCATACGGAACTGCGTCCTGTTATTTTGGTTCTTGTAAGTTGAAATTTGCTTTTTCTCTTTTGTTTTGCTGTCTGTTTTTTTCAGTTGACATTGGTCATATCTCAGGGCCTGGATTATGCCATTTCCCCTACCCCACACACTACCATGATGATATCACTAGTAAACTATTTCTATTAAAAAATTTCTCATTTCTGATGATTGACAGTTTTTATGTTTTTGGCAGCAGCCCCTCAGAATCCAACATATCAGCAAAGATACTCAGATGGCCGGAGCATACGATCCCCTCAACTTGGATGGATTTGTGAGTCCATGTCATCCTCACGCAGTTTTACAGGTACAGTGTATAACTGTTTTTAAAAACATCTTGTCATGATCATTTCATTTGCCAAAGATTAAGCTACTTTCCATCATGATTTGTTTTGCAGGTTTTATTTAATTTGTATTTTTTTCTCGCTGCATGGTTTGGTTTATTTGGATTTTAATGCATAGTTATTTTCTTTTATTTCTAGATCTACCATTGAGTATTTCCTTTCTTCCATTGCACATCACATTTGAAGAAAGCTGAGGCTGAGTGAACCTGACACCATCTTGGGATACCTTTCTTGGAACACTCTTCATTCATTACTTTTTTCATATATTTATTATTTGAACCCTAATAGTGTTGTAATGTTTTAGAGAACACTCCCCAATCATACACACGTCTGCATGTGTATTCTTCCATTTAAATTGGGATTAACTGTGGTGGTAGAGCAGCACATCTTCATTTAGCTGCTCTTAAAAGTACTCTCACTCAGTATATTTTTGTATTATCTATCTGTAAATTCAGTCCTACCAAAGTGCTAAAATTATACATTTGGAAAAGATATATTTGATACACCACCACATTGCATGAATGTATGTATTATATCAAATTAATTCATTTCAGTTGACATTTTGCCACATATTTTCTTTTGCAAACTGAAAAAGAGCTTAAAGGATTATTTTGCTTTATTTTTCCGCAGCAAGTATTTCTGTTATGTATCTCTACTGTGTTTTACTTCTGTAAATGTTTTTATTTTGTTTTCATCAAGTTTTTGATATATCATGAATTTGCCTTGCATGTTTCACTAACTTTACAAACGAGTTTTGGGGGAAAAAAACGGTGATGTAAAATATAGACAACTGCAGATGTAACTGCTGATTTTAAGTTTAGGAATATATCAGTACACAAACTAACTGGTTTGTTTTGCTTATGGGGAAGATTTTGCTTTGATGTGGTGAGTGGATTCTGTTGTATGTTCTGAACATTAACACTATTTTGTAAATAAATATGCTCTGAAGAGGCCCTATTGTCATTCATGTGTACATCTGAAGCAAATTTAAGAGTGGAATGTTTTTTAGTGCTGCTTTCTTAAATTAAATAGGAACAATAATGCCAATGAAAATAAGGCACTTCACATAATGCCTATTTTCCATCTCTTCATGTTAAAGCACAATGTAAGAACAGTTGTAGAGCTAGTTCTATATTTTAATATATGAGAAATATAGAAATATAAGTAATAGCTGAATGTCTTGCACATAGTGTATATCAGGGGTGTCAAACTCAGTTTCCCAGAGGGCCAGACTGGAAAATGAGAATCAATCAAGGGCCAGACATATAGAGATTATTGACATGTGTTTATTTAAGAGAAAAAGTCAAATATTTTGACTGTATTATTGCATTCTCATATACTGTAGTCTTCTCACTTA
Organism: Sander vitreus; assembly: GCF_031162955.1. Taxonomy (NCBI): domain Eukaryota; kingdom Metazoa; phylum Chordata; class Actinopteri; order Perciformes; family Percidae; genus Sander; species Sander vitreus. The sequence goes on along the minus strand of NC_135860.1, from coordinate 25,050,472 downwards.
CATTTTGGGTCTCATAAAGCCCCAAAAAAGTTTGGCAAAAACGTTCCTCAGCCAGCGACAAATACGTTGAGTAAAGCGCCAAAAAAGTTTGAAAAAGGCCAGAGAAAAAGCTTCAAAATTGTCTGAAAAAAGTGACAAAAACATCATAAAAAGCGCCACACAATGTAAAGGTGCCTAAAGCATTGAAAGAAGCGCATAAACCGCCGTAAAAGGCGTCAAAAATGTCGAAAAAAGCACCAAAAATGTAAAAAAAAATTAAAATAAAAGCACCAAGAACTTTATAAAAAGTGACAAAAACTAGGTGGGCCTAAATTTAATGTGAACCTAAATTGAAATGCGGCTGGATCAAAACCTGCCAGGGGCCGGATTTGGCCCTTGGGCCTTGAGTTTGACACGTGGTGTATATAAAGGGTGATACCATTATTTTACAAGGTTTACCTTCTTTACCACTGCCTCTGTCGCTGTTGATTAAATAGTGTTAATCATGCTTCCCAGTGGTATGAATCTTCCCTCTGGGAAAAAAAAGCAGTAGTTGGCCACATGAGGGCAGTGTTAGTCTGACGTACACTCTTCCCCAAGAAAGCATATCAGGTGAAACACAGCTACTTAGTCCAACACGGGCCTTGATAACGGCGTCACCGTTCTTAGAAGATCAGGTGGAGCTCGGTAGAGAGAGAGAGAGAGAGAGAGAGAGGTGCGCTCAGAAAAGTTAAAACATTTAGAGACCGACAACCCCGTTAACATTCCCTGATGGTATTTTTATGAAAGATATGGATTTTCAGCAGAGGGAATTACGTAGGCCTATAGGCTATTTATCGGCTTGTTGAGCCATGTGTTGCCAATGCGCACATCGGTTTGAATTATATTTTTATATCATTCATTTACTCTCACGATCGCTTACCACTGCCAGGGTTGCAACTGAAATAATAGTCTAAAGCAACGACAGTTTAAGGAAAGCACAAGTGTAATTATGGTCAGATCTTGTGCCTGACTGATGGAGAAGTGATATTGATATTTGTGATTTATGCATTTACAGCGTCGGCTATTTTTTTGCCAGCTTTCCTCCTGTTTTAGGAAGCAGCGACTGTATTACGTTTTAAACAGTGTCTGTGTTCTTCATATTTATATAGAATTATAATTTGCTCTTCTTATATACAAGATGCAGCTCTGGTAGATATTTGCTGTTTGTTTAGGTTAGGTGAAGCCGGGTAACTGAAATAAATCCAGGGCATGTTGATCTTGATTCGTAGTCTACAAGTGATACTGTTATGAACCCGCTGAGGTCTATGCTTGCTATTATGATTCAGTATTTGTAGGTCAATGAGGGTGTGGCTAGGTATTTGAAGGTTGATGATTATAGAATACTACCTACTTAATACATGTTTTAGGTCCCCTTAAAAATGAGATGCATATTTTTGCTCTGTGTGTCAACATTAGCCACTAGGTTTAATGGAGGAGCCTGCCAACAGAAGAAACGGGGCATTCACCTCCCAGAATTCTTCACTCAGCTCCCTTGACTACTCTGATCTGACCCTTTCCCTCCCAGCTCTCCCTGCAGAGGCTGTAAACAGGGAGGTAAGACCACACAGAAGAGAGGTTACAAACACATCATCATATCCTACAGTAATGAACTGTTGATTAAACACTCTCAGCTCAAGCATCTGGAAATGCTAAATACAAGTCGGAAAAACACAAGAACAGATCTCTTTTTTTCTCCTTCCAATGGTCTATTGCAGGATCAAGGAAGTGCTTTGTTTGAATCACCAACACCTACATCACAGGATCAGAGATATGGGTATGCTAATATCTAAGATTATCATTAATTCTTCTTGACTTAACTTGTGTCTTTAAAGAAGTGCTAAATTGTAACATTTGTACGAGTTAAATACTCAACCTTAAAGAAATATTAAGAGCAGTTTTGGATTATGACCAATGTAAGCACTACAGGTTCATCACAAATGTAAATATTTTTTGAATTGAACTTATTTTATATTTGAAGCAAATACTGTAATCCAAGTGAGACCTGTCTGATTGAAAGTGGCCACCAACAGTCAGATTAAAAGGAAACACACAGCCTGTGACTGCAGTTGCTCAATTGTATCAGCTTTGTAGACCGTTGCGTCTGCATTTGCCAGCAACACAAAGACAAGAGCTATGAATTGTGAAGTGAGCACACAGTGTCAAACATCTAATTGAAACATACTGAAACAACAAAAACTAAGGTTGCAGCCCAGCGGCCAGAGAGAGAGAGCACAAGCCTCCCTAATGAGATATTTGTCTATGCTCCGGTTATATTGGCCTTTGATAAGAACAGTACTTATTGAAGGCTTTGTTTTACCTCTTCCTGCTGTTGTACAGGTCATGACTTTGCTTTTGTGCCTGTTCCCCCCATTATCTGCTTCCTGTCATCACAAGCATTCCAATTTCAACACTAAAGTAGGCATTTGTATTCAGAGTCCTACAGTTATTTCACAAATACACTGTATCACTAACTCAGCGCTATGCTGCCCATGATATGACACAACTAAGCAAATGCTTCTAACAGTACAAAAATATATAGATACATTACAGCAAAACATATTACCAATTTATCTCTATATAAACAAATTAATAATACGGCAGTAATTAACATTTCACTGACTATATGTTTAAGATATTGGATTGTAAAAGATGATTCATATAACTCTTTACACTTCACATTGCTCCTCTCTGTTTTAGGAGGGATGTGGAGGACTTGAGTCAATGGCAGTGTGAGTTCAGGGGTCAAATCATAGCACTGAGACAGTGGCTGAAGAGCATGGAGATGCGGCTGCCTCCTCTGGACCCCAGGGTTAGTTGGGTTTACTGTCTGTCTGCCTTCTGTTGTCTCTTTACCTTTTTCTGTTTCACTATATCCCATGTTAACGTTGTCAGAGAAGCACAGTATGTGTTTCATCAGATCCTCCACCTGAGGTGACATTACCTTTTTTTCCCACAGCAAATTTAGTTACTAGTTATTTAGTTTAGTTAAACAAAGTTACTGAATATTATAAGGCATCAGTCACTTCAGTCTAAAAACATCAGAATTAGAAAAACAGAAGCTTGTTTTTTATGATATTTTCTTATTATCTTGTATTTTTTTCTATCATCTTGTACAATGCGTAGCATACAAAGGCAGTTTTACACTGTGCATCCTGCCAAGCTAGTCTATGTGAAAAGAAATCCATCCGTCATGTCACTGCTCTTTATCTCTCTCTCTCTCTCTCTCTCTCTCTCTGTCCTTCAACCACAGTTGTTCTGAAGGCTACAAAGACACTTGTGGGGCCCCATGTTCTCATCACACTGGGAAACAATGCAACAATATTGCATTATCATCTAGGCCTCTAAAGCAAAGCTAGTGGCTCTCTACTTTGGCACAGCCATGCTTAAAGCTGAATGCTAACGTCAGCATGCTAACATGTTCCCACTTACAATGCTAGCATGCTGATGCTAAGCAGGTGTTATGTTTACTATGTTCACCATCTTAGTTTAGCGTGTTAGGATGCTAATATAAATATATATATATATATATAAAGAATATAAAGTAAAGTGTTAGAAAAATCAAATATTGACTTGAAAATGGTGCTAGAAAAATGTATCATGTGCAGAACATAAATGTCTACAAAATTGCATGTCAATATAGTTGTTTAAGACATTGCACTCGAAACTGCAAATCAACCTCATGGTAGCGCTATTTGATAAGTCAGGGGATCAACAAAATCCAACAAAATCCTCTGGGGACCATGGCGCAAGTCATCTACTAGTTGTTACGATATTCCCTTCTGGGCCAAAGTGGTAGACTAACAAAAGACAGCCGACATTGCTAGCATGGCTAAAAAAAAACAGAAGGATTACAATGGCCCATTGTGAGGTAAGACAGTGACCAAACAGACTGAAAATGCTCCACTTGAAGATGGTTTAAATCTTGCACAGTGAAAAGAACGTGCACTACCACATGTTGGTTCAACTATTGCGTGGGTAGTGAGGAACCTGAATGTGACTCCAAATGTAGTCAGTGAGTTGTGTTCAATCTCATTCATATAATCCACCGTTCCCATGGTGCAGGGCAAGCATGCGTAACAGAGATGCTTTAGAATCCATGTCCTGGGAGAAAAATGCTGTCTAATGCTTCACCTTACATATGTTTTACTGTACCTGTGATGGAATTACTGCATAGCTAAAAATGCTTATTAACCATAATCATTTGAATAGTTTTTTTTCCTAATGTTTGTCGTATGAAGTCTACTGCAACATCCTACTTTCCCGGTGGCGATCAATGCAGATTGAGAGCTTATCTAATTTTAACAGTAACTGGCAATATCTGAAATGTTCTGATAAAAGAGCAAAGAGGAAAATGAACCAATGAGTCATGCTAGTGAGTATAAAAAGACTGAAGTTAATTGAGCATTACGGAAAAGAGGAAAGGGATTGTGGAGTCCGACATACTGAGATACTGAGGTGGTCCTCCTCCACTCCTGCCGAGAAACTTCTTTAGGCCACAGGGAGACAGAGGGGTTGGGGAATCAGGCTCCATTGTGCCTGGCCTGGACAGCCAGGCTAGAGAAGTGCTTGGCACTGGAGGCCCTCTGCACACATGAGCACACATGCTGAAAAGACATTAGATTCAGATGGGAGGAAAGGGGCAAAGGGGACAGAAAAAAAAGAAAAACAGGATATTTATGGTAAGAGCACTCAGATCTGACTATGGAGGCATTTATTGAACACCAACTGTAGATTTTGCCATACAACCATTTATACCAATATTTGTACAGTGATTTGTCAGTCAAAGCTGCAGCCAGAATCTTCTTTTTTTTACCAGTTGGGTTAAAAATCTCTGGGCAATTTTGTGCTGAGTACTTTGTTGAATGACAAGCATGAATAGCAAAAACAACTTTGATCAAAATAAGTAACAGATTTATGCAAATTTGTGGTCACAGTAGGTCAGCTAGCAAGCTAACCTTAGCACTAGCATTGCTAATGTCAACTACTCCATCTCCCCATGTCCCTTTTCTTATCAGTCTAATTAGTCATTAAACCTGTTGTGCTTAGGTTCCTCCCATCATGTCTAACTCAACCAAACAGATTAATCTCCAAAGCAGCTCTGTCTGTGATAAATGTTTGCGTTACTAAAACTCTGATTTTGCTGATTGAATATTGTTAATTTATACAATGGAACAATTCAGCCTTTAGATAAGAAACATTTCCATTGAGCTTAATTACATGATGAAGCTCCGTAGTGCAGCGAGATGGTGAGGTAATAATTTATTTAAATATCCCTAGTGAAGGGTGACTGCACCTTCTTCAATGAACTGTGAATCAATTACACAAAGGGACTGAAAGGGTTTGTTGTTTGTATTGTTATAGTAAAAATAGTTTTTGGCTGATTTAGTTTTATAGTCTATTGAAGTAGATGTGTGCCATAGTCCTGACTGAATGTCTGAACCACTAATTGATTGTATAGTCAAAAAGGCCAATGAGACAAAATACGATCTGTGTTTGAACCCGAATGACCCCTTTGCAGAAACTTACTGACTACCATCTACCATGTTACTGAGAAAACATTCTTCAACGTAGGACGTTCTTAGTTAAAAATTATTTTTCCATGTTACGTTTTGTCTCCGTTTGAATAAAGCCACTGTTTCCCTGGGGACTGACGTGTGAGATGCACAGGCATGTCTTATCACGTCATGAAAGCTCAAACGCTTTGGAGAGCTTTAGTCTGACCCCCAATGAGAATGTGTTTAGTTTATTTTTTCCGGCCATCTGTAACTCACAACAGTCAATGCCCTGATAACATTCAAAAAGTAACCTTGTTGTTTTTACTCCCACAAACAAAGCAAAAATGAACTGAATAAAAACAAACAAACCAAAAAACATAAAAAAACAACAACAACTAGGCTTATTACACCTACCCTTTTTACATACAATTATATTCTTTCATACAAAAATGAAAGTTACAGAAACTAAGTATACACTATATACCCCAGTACCGCACAAGAAGTCCAATACATTCAAGTGTGTAAAGTAAGGGGGTGTCTTTTTTACCTCTGCCATGCCTTTATCATACTGCATCCGACCACAGACCATTGTCATGGTAATACTGCACTGCTGGTGTAAGTCTGGGCCTGAGGGACTCGTTAGTTAGCTGGATAAATGTGGGCATCCCTCAGCAGCCCCCCACATACAGACCTTCTACAATACACAGGAGAGAGACACACACACACCTGCTCCTTAACACAAGGCATGCACTGGCACATCTTAAACTGTTTTTCCCATAAACACTGGGATACACCTTATGGACCAGGAAAGCCTAAATATGAAAAGAGATTATTAATAGACCAAGAACTCAAAGGAAAAATCATCAGTTCGTCAAATCGTCAATTTGTGGGTTTGTATAATTTGCTACAGAAATTTGAAGTTAGCTAATACAAACAAATGTTAAAATATACTACATCAGATCAGGATACCTGGATTACACTTGACATTTCATCGATTCCACAAGGTCTATTCAGTAGCTGCTCTGAAGCCTTCAATCGTATCACACGATCTTCCTCAGCAGATGGAGTTGCCCTTTAAGGATTTATTTAACAAAGGACTAACTTAAGGAAGATTGTGTGATACAATCAAAAGCTCCAAAACAGCTACAAAAGATTTTATTCAGCTATTTTTCTCATTTCAAGTCACATGAAATCACCTCGTCACTGTTTAATATTTGTAAAACCCACAGACAGACGTAAAGGGTGACCCATAGCATTGATTTACTATAGCCACAACCAATTCACTACCCAACCCGTTCTCACTCCCATCTCGTAAAATACTGATCAGCGTCAGACACCGCCGAAAAAAAATCACCCTTTAGCGTCTGTATGGAACGCACCGGGCATAACAGCAGCTTGACTGTGGCGCTGTAAGAGTACGTAGTATAAAGAGCGACAACGGTAGCGAGTAGTATGAAAGACCAAACATTTGTGTACGGAGGTTGGTTGGGTTGGTGGATGGGTCAAACAACACAGGACTTTCACACAAAGGACCGGGTTTCATGCCTCGCTCTTGTCCCACGTGTCACCGAAACGTACATTTTGTAAGCTCACCCACGATCTTTTCCTAACTCTAACTGTCTCGTTCTTGTGCCGCATGTGAGTTTCACTTACGTCCTGAACCAGAGTGTCAAAAAGTGACGCTGACCCAGAGCGTCATAAAGCGACGCCAAGAGTCCCAAACAAGCACGTCTAAAGTTGACGCCAAAGGGCTAGCTGCTACAGGAGACTTTTTGCGTCAGTAACAAACGCCAAAGGCACCTGACTAAGCGTTGCTTTTTGACGCGCTGGCAGTGAGAATGTGTTGCACTACACTAAGTGGTATTGCCACAAATGCAATCTTGACCAGAGCCAGGCAGTATTGTGCCCATCGAATCCTTACACATCTGAGTAATAGGGAAATTAGGATGTCTTTGGATAGCAATTTGAACTTCCTTTTTACATATTCCTTTTAAAATATTATGACAATGACAAGTCAAAATGACATCTCTTCACTTTAGGTTAAGGTCTTAAGGTTAAGGTCAAAATATCTTTCTGCTTCCTTGCCCCCCTGCTGGTGAGGCTCTTCTGGATAAAGGCTCTCTGTTGAGGATTCTGGTTTCCCTGGGCCTGTGGCAGATGCTGCATCCCAAATACGACTTGTACACACACACATTATAAAAAGGCCCCAGGAAGAGGTGGGAGAGATCACAGCCTATTATCCTCTCCTCTCTGTTTCTGACAGCTAGCAAACACCATCCCTGCTCTCTGATGCTGTCATAACCTTAAGGACAAAAAAGTCGAGTTAAATGTTATATCCAGTTGAGTTGTCCTCTATCTTGGCGTGTCAAATTGTTTTTTCATCTTATAGCACTTTATGTAATCTCTCCCATAAGAGATTCTTTAATTCACACACTTTATCAGGGTTAATGGCAATGTGGGGCCTCTTCCTTTATTGCCCCTGTTTTCCTGTGCTCAACGGAAAATGTGGACTCATGGCTGTAAATCCTCTCTTCCTGGGAGTAGTTGAATCGAATGCAGAGCTGATGATGAGTTGAGCTTTTCTATCCCAAAGTGGCTAAATCTTGTCTCACACATGGCTGTTATTTCCAGCATCCAGGCAGCCCAGCAGGGTCCAGGCAACCCTGTGGGGAAGCCCTTCAGCCTTTCATCCACTTTTCTTGGAAGCAACCTCTGTTGGTGATAAATGACAGTGTGCATGCTGAATGGTGCTTCTGGTTTGACCCTTAAAAGGGACCCCCTCTTTTTTCATTTCTCATGAAGAGGGCTAATTACCATGTTCTGTAGAGGAGCCATTCAATTTGAAGGCAGCAGAGGTTGAGATAGCAGAGGAAGGGGAAAACAAGCCTATAAAATTCATCATTTTTTTTCTCAGGTCCTTTTTACACATGGGATCCATGATCAAATGTAGGCTCCAATTGGACGCTAATTTGGAAACTCACTTTATTTCATCTCCCAACCTTTGTCCATTCCATTAACACATGCATTTTGGAAGGATAATGAGGGCTGCTGACGGAAAGATTAGCTTTCTTTCTTGCAGCCAGTAGCAGCTTATTGCATCACTGCATAGCAGTAGCTGCATAGCGTGCCAGCTGCTCTTTAACCACATCAGCTTGTCTTTTTAAGAACTGTGTACAAGGCTCTATGTGCACCTACCATGAAATGGAGAGGAGCAATTTTTGGCAAAATCATTTAATTAGTACAGAGGGGACTGGAGGATGCTGAAAGCTGGGATCAGGTGTCATGGTTTGATAACAATGTCTTCCTAGAAAAAGTAGTGCCTCATCACTGCCAGCTCCTTTCAGATAAAGAAAGGGGGGTCGGGGAATGTGGGCCTTACTTGCTCATTAAACAGCTAAAGACATTAGCTCTCCAAGTGTGAGTTTGTGCTGTGTGTGATTTTTTTTTTTTTTTTTTACAGTTTAACAGTCTGAGCTTTCTTTTCAGCTTACAGGATTCATAATTAATAATGATTCGTATGCCTGCTTAGTTTTTGCACTACTGTATCTCCAAGGTTGTGAGATAGAGGATATATTTTGTAGCATAATCAAGGGGAGACTCTTACATCAGCACTAGAGTACTCAGGGGTTAAATAACGTGACCCCACAGGGATCATTCTGTTTAATTCACCCTCTCTCTCTCGGCCACAGTGACAGGCATTTTCAGTTTTCTTTTTTCTTCTTTTTTTATCAGCATTTGCATGAATTAAGGCTAAAGGAGGGCAGGGGTAAACAATGGGACAGTAATGTAAGGAGCTGAGGATAGCTCTAAAAACCTGAATCAGCTTCAAAGCAACTTTAATAGCCTAATTTCATCAGCAGCAGTATCCTTAGTCCTCATTGAGGTTTTGAATGTTATTGAATGAATAGGGACACTAACGTTATATTGTTTTAAAAGACTATAACTAGGTAATATTGATTGTCAGCAGTTTTTTTAATTACTAGTTGGGCGCTTTGTGTGACAACTGGTAGAAAATGTTCTCAACACCCACATGTAGTTATTAAAATCTTAACTTTGACTAATCATAGCTTGGCCTCATCACATCCACATTCAACAGACTAAGAAAAAGTGCCTTGTTATATGATTGTTTTGTAACAATAGCAGCATGGTTCTAGGGTAGGCACTATGATCCAGACTGAAATATCTAAATAACTATTGGATGGGTTGTTATACAAACTTTGTTCATACATTTGTGGTCCCCAGAGGATGAATCACTTTGCTCAGACTGATCTCATGAATTGGCGTATGTATGACACGCCAATTTGTATGCCATTATTGGCGTGTTATTAAGACGCATACTCGTTTTTTACCATGTTTATCAATGCCGTTTGACCTCCACTGACTTACATTACCTTGCAATTGTGTGTGAATTTATGCTGTAGTGAGTAGTATGAAAGGGCAACTTTCACCCAGGAGAGTGGGGCTTGCGTCCCGCGTTTGACTTTGTGTCCTGCGTGTGATGTTTCCTTTCCACGTTTGTTGTTCCTAAACTCAACCGGTTCATCTTTTCCTAAACCCAACCTGCGTGTGACGTTTCCTAAACCCAACCCTGTTCTTCTTTTCCTAATCCCAACCGGTTCATCTTTTCCTAAACCCAACCCGCGTGTGACTTTCCTAAACCTAACCCCGTTCTTCTTTTCCTAATCCCAACCAGTTCTTCTTTTCCTAAACCCAACCCGCATGTGACTTTCCTAAACTCAACCGCAGCCTCGCGATAACACGCCACGTGGCTTTAGAAAGTGCCACGTGGCGTGTATGTTTACGCTGTGACGTTGCAGACTGCAATCCGCTGTATAGAGCGTAGACATACACGTGGATAGCTCAAAATGTGTACAGATAACACGCCACTTGGCTTTAGGAAAGTGGTGCCTATGTTTATGCAGTCATGATATCACGTTGCTTTGCTACTGATATTCAAGGTCCCTCAAGAAAATATTCTAATGACTATGGGCCTAAATTTGAATTTCCCCAATACCTTGGTTTATGACCCAATGCAGTAGAGTACATGCAAATCGAATGGCATTCCCATCAGCTGTACGTTGTGTTTGATGCAAATAACAAATCTTAGCACGCTAATTAAGGACTAAACTAATATGGTGAACATGGTAAATATCACTGCTAAAGATCTGCATGTTAGCATTTAGCTCAGTTCACCACTGTGCCTAAGAACTAGCATGGCTGTCTTCGTATTGTTTAGTGACACAACCTTCAAAATTCAATTGTCTTTACCAACAAAACTTAATTTAACTACAGTATGTGTTATTTTCTGAAAGGCACAAACCCTGCATGGAGCTCCTGCAGAATATACTGGACTTAAGTCTTTGTTAATGGTTACATCATGATCCTGTTGCCCAAACCAGTTGAATCTTTTTCATCTTTTTTTTCATCTTTTGCTGAATAAACCAAGTTTGCATTGACAGGTTCAAAGACATTTCCACTCACATGTAACACAGAAGGCACTTTACACTGGAGCAAGTGGTATTGATTATATATTTTATGAGATGGATATACTCATAATTTATATTTTATGTAGGTGATATACTACACATGGGAATGCAAGCAGAAAGGCACATGAACATATCTCCTACTCATAGAAGATATTATAGTTTCTGACTGCACTGCTGAGAGATTAAATACAGGCACAGGATACATTTGATGTAAAACAATATAGAATAAAAATGTGAACTAGATGTGATTGTTTATTGAAGAGTCAATGGTATGGTCCTTCAGATGCGTTCTCCTTTAACTCCTTTAAGTGACCTCATGGATCAGAGAGATGGCTGAGTGGTGGGTATCTGCATGCATGCATGCAGATGCGTGTGTGCGTGTGCGTGTGTGTGTGCGTGTGTGTGCGTGTGTGTGTGTGTTTATCAGCGAGACTGTATGAGAGAGTGTGCGAGTGTGTGTTCTGTACATGGATGAACGCAGTTGGTGGATCAGTCAATTAGTTGATTATTTGGTTGGCTGGAGAAAGACACAAGGAAATGATTAAAGAGGGCAGGATTTGGTGCTCTTTGTGACGCAGTCACCTGTATGTACGTTTCTGTTGGGTTTTTGTGCACCTGCACGCTACATCATTTCCAGAGAGATATTTCTGGTGTATTAAAACAGTGAATGTTGCTCTAATGGTGTTTGCATGCAGTATGCTTGGTGTTCTGAATTTCTAAGGCAAATGTTGTGACTTACTGAAATAGGGCACGATAGAATTTCTCCATAGGGGTCCTTCCTTTGCTTTCCCATGCCAAAAGCAGAGAAAAGACTCTGTATTATCTTCCCATTGCGCTATTTGTTGTGTTTGCTTCCAGCCTCTTTGTTTATGGGCTGGGTTTGCAATGGCTGGAACTGAGTTGAAAAGTAATCTGAGATGTTTTACAGTAATTAGTCGTCTTTGTTGCTGCTGTGGAGACTGCTGCACTGACTCTGAATGGGGAAGGGGGGACTGCAATGGGGTTGGGGGTGAATGTGTGAGTGGGTGGGTAGCAGGGTGGGTGTGGGTCCCTTTTGTAGCCTGCACTTCTCTCCCTCGCCATCCAGAGAGGGAATGGACAGAGGCAGCTGTCACTTAACATGTGAATGTTCCGAGGGCGGCCCAGGGGTCTTTAGAAAACTCTCCTTTTTTTGCCCCCCACCCATTCCATTTTTCAAGCAGAAACAGCATGGAGTTTCTGAGCCACAGTCAGACCCAGAGGAGGGGCTTTGTTGGATGAGAAGGGGGAGAGAGTGAGAGAAAAAGCCTGGAGAAGGTAAAGGGGGCACTTTGCCGCCTCGCTGCCTGGTACAGGAGCAACCTGAGCAGCAGCAGCGCTGGTGAGAATGCCACCACCTTCCTGTTAAATAGAACCGGCTCAATCTGACCTCAATGTGAAAACTGCACTTGGCTGGGAACTGTGGGAGTTCAACTGAGCCGTTGGAATACATTGTCTCCATCTGGGCGCACTATCCCATCGGCTGCGTTAACAAGGAAGGAATTCCTCTATCACAGCTCCCACAACAAAGAAGAAAGGGAGAGGAGCAGAGCTGGTGGGAGGAGAAGTGAAGTAAGGGGAGGGGAGGGGTGCACTGCGAGGGGAGAGGAGGACATTGTTTGCCTGTGTCTGTGGGCAACGGAAAAGCATGAGTTATCAGGGTATGTGTGAGTGTGTTTAGAAAGTGTGTTTGTATGTGTAAATGAGTGTACTGGATTGAGGTTTGTGGACGGAGTATGCATGTGTATGTGTGGGGTGTTCATGTCTGGGATGTTGGAGCCGGGAGGCCATTCAAAGGATGCTCAAACAAAGCTGGATTTTTTTTTCTCTCTCCTTTTTGAATGGTGATTGAGGACTGGCTGGATTCCTTTACTCAGGCTGTTTGGCTCAACTGTGCTTCAGGGTAAGTGTGGTTAACGTAAGCTTCAAACCGCCAAAACTGCCAGTGACCCAGGATTGGCTCACAGAGAGTTTGGTTTTGGACTTTCTTATTGAGGGAGCCATGTGACATTACATTAGTTGTGACTGCAGGGTTTTCTTCACTTATTCTAACCAAAATGTGGCAGGCAATTAAATATCCCAGTAGAGACAACATCAGTGTGAATGGATCATTCTGATGTAAGTATATTGTATTCAGTTCAACAGTTTGTTCTTTGGAAACTGGCTTTCTTAGCTGGCTGGATTTCATGAAAGGATGCAGATTACTGATCAACATTTTAACATATCTCAGTCGGCATGGCCATTTTCAATAACTATTCATTTTGCCAAAGCCATGCTGACATTAGATTATATACAGTAGCTTTGTGTTGCATGTTTAGAGGGCTGTCTTTGAGATAAGCATGTGACCTTGTACAATATCCACCTTAAAATGTTATGAGTCTCATGGGTGAATGCACAGCTGCCATCCTTGATTAGGGACCACTACCATGATTACTACTCCAGGACCACCCTTAACAGAGGCAGACACATAGCAGACACACAATATTATAGGGCTCTGCTGTTGTGATTGATGATCATTGCTCTGCTACTAATTACAAATACACCCATACAATGCTTCTTGTATCATGTAAATGAAACAATCGATGCAATACAAACAAAAATCTGATGTTTTTTATATACTATTTTTATATGTTAGGTGATGCTTTCAATACATGCACATACGCATCTCCCATATTGAGATTTAGATAAGAATTAGACATGAAATGTAAAACTGATGCATCTGAAAACGATAATATTAGGATTTTTTTCTTTCATATTTCGTTTGCATTTCGAAGCCTCTATACTATGTTTGTAATCAAATTCATCAGGAAATTGACTGCGGTCATGTATCATAAGTCACTGTTGAGAGCAAAGAAAGGGCTGTCTGAATTAAGGGCCATTTCAAAATAGGTTAAGTAATGGGATGGGCAGGTCATCTGCAATATGAGTTAAATGGTGGAGTGGTTCTCTGGTTCCCTGGTTCTCATTCTAGTATCATAATGCTAGAAAGTGAAGTGCATATCAGATACTGGCTTAAGGCATTTTGAGAGTGTTTCTCTGGTTTGCTATGATTATAGAATAATGTAGATCATGGTATTATTACAGTATATTATTATATGTGACAGCTACAAAATGATTAAAATGCCTTTTATAAAAAGTATGTTGTATATCAGCGAGTTGCCCAGTCTAGTAGACATAGAAAAACAATATATTTGCATATTTATGTTTATAACATATCCCTGGTAGTCATTTATATGCACTCTAATGAGACTACTCAGCATATCCTCACATACGTTGCTACAAGATCACTGTACAGGCAACTGTGTAATTTAGCAAACAACCACACATGCGCTGCAGTAACCAGACACGGCACACCCTCTCTCTTGAATTGTTAACCCATATGAACACGGCCACAGACACTCTCTCTGCCCTCCTCAGGAGACCGCTGGGCAGTGATCTGAGCTAACTGGGTAATCATTGATCTTGAGGCTGGGGCTTTGTCTGGGCACTACTCTCTGATCCGACTGTGTTGTCCCCTGTGGATCCACTGACTGCATCATCTGCTCTGCAGAGACATACATGATGTAGGTAATTACTAGACTAATGCACATGGAGTCATCATATCCAACTAGGTCATTTTTAAGATTCTCATTTAGTTAAAAGCCGTGATGTATCTTTATTATAATAAGATTCATGTTTAGGAGATGCACAAATGAGATTTGATTCAAACATGGGGTGGATCTTGACAGTAGCACAATGCAAAGTTCTACTTAGCGGCCGACTGTCTTTGTGTATATCCTCCTGCAAAGATAAGAGAGCTGCATATTTAGCATCATTCTGTTTGCCTACTGTACCCATACAACATCCCAATTTCCCCTTTGTTGACCCATATTGGCCCCCCCCCACAGATCTTTAGCATGACCTGAGGTGACCTGTGTAATTCTGAATGGAGCAGTCCAACCCCGCCTCAGAAGGAGGACCCGGCCTCGACAGGAACCCTCCCTGTGATCTCCTGATGGGCTCACCTCAGCTCCTCTAGACCAAGATAATTGCATTCACCTTTAACCCTTCTGTCAAAACAATGAAGGCACTGAGCTGAGGGGGCTGACACCGTTTGAAATTGTCACTGCCAATGAGTCTTTTCAGTAATCTACTAATTTTGGTCAAACAATATGTTGATGACATCATGGTTGGATTCAAAAGCGTAATTTAGTGATGTAGTAGTGAGAGGAAAGCCCTGTATCCTATAAGATCTACTTGGTAATCATTATGAAATAGCATTTATTTGAGCTTTTCTCCATACAAACACCATCAGTTTATACTGCACACTAAGGTATACTGTTGATTGCTGCTGTTTTCCTAACTACCCCCCACTGCCCCCATGCCCTGAGAAATGAGGCGATGTATGCCTTTTTATGGCTGTCATATTTGATCAGATCCTTAACGGGTTTCCCAGGGCTGGTCCAGGCCGAGTTAGAGAAAGAGCTGGCTGTTTGCCACTGGTTCAGTGTGCCAGGCTCAACAGTGGGATCCTCGACAAGCCTGTCACATTGATTTCTAAGCCCAGAATATTTCAGTTGGTGATGTGAAATAGATGGGGAGCGTGTGTGTATGTGGTCTAAAGGAAGACAAAGGGATAGGGAATATCCAGGCCAAGTATCTCTGCTGTAGTTCCCGCTGGTGTTTCAGTGCCAAGAAAAGGGCAACATCACACAAACACTTAGCAAATAAAGGATGTGAGAGACGATGCAAGCAATACTTAAAAAAAAAAAAGAAGATCAGTGGTATAATTTTATGTTGTTTTACACTATGAACACTTTTTCACTGCATGATGACCCAGAGCCCCCTTGTCTTATTTTAGGTAGCTGAAGGATCTTCCGCATGCATGGCCGAGGGGCCTTACCTCACCTATTACCTCACTAGCCTTGGGGCTGAAGGATTATGGGTAACCTCATCAGCCGGCCCAGCTGCCTGGGCCAGAAGTCCAAGCATGTAAGGTCAGATGAGGACTTCCTGAAGGAGTGCTACCAACGACGAAGAGAGTGGCAGCCCCCGGAGCAACATGGGGAGGCCAAACCAGAAGTTGCTGTCCACAACAAAGCAAGCGAGGATGCAAACAAGGAAGGAGAGGTGGAGAGAGACAAGGAGGCACAGGAAAATGATCATAAGAGGGAGGAAGGAGCTTATACTCCCATTTCAGACAAACCCCTCCGCAGCTCTCCTGCATCCACAATCAGGAGCACCAGTACTCTGGATAATGCCTGGCACAACAGTCCTTCCCCGATAAAAACATCCCGAAATGGGACACTAACAAGGAGAACAGTGCCTCCAGAGTTTACCAGATCCCCCTTGGCTCACCCGGACATGAGCGCAGCAGAGAGGAGGGCCAGCTTCCATAGGAGAGACTCCAGAGAAGGAAGCCCCTGGTCCTGGAAGACTCTGGGATCACGTGAGGTTACAGAGGTGACGGAGGTGACGGAAACAACCGTAACCGAAATTGTGGAAGTGACAGAGTATCCGTCTGGAGATAAAGGAGGGGACCCCGTAGTCACCAGAACTGTTAGAATCCTGAATGGTGTCGCCGAGGAACTCGCTGAGGTTGATAAAAACACCAACTTTCAAACACGACAAATCTCACTTGTCCTCCATTTCATCCTTTCCTCTTCTCATCTGAACTTAAAATGATTTATTAGTAACTATTCCCATCTAGACTCTCTTTAGAAGTTTGTCTTTCTTGTCTCTATAACATCGTGGTGGGTCTTTTTAAAACAGTGACTTTATGAAACAACATGTCGACTGTCTTTAATTTGCAGCTCCAAAGTGATGGACACTCAAGCTCAGACCAGGATTCCAGCCTGGATAGATGGAGGGTACCTTTAACGTTTTTCTCCTTGTGTTGCAGTAAAACTTGTCATGTTTCACCTCTGCTGACAGAATTTTCATTCATTCATACTTCAGCTAATACTTTGTCATGGTCTTTCTCAAGGGAACAAGATCTGCCTTGGCACTGAGGGATGTGTCTACAGATTCTGAGACATTTCTCCAAAACCTGGAAGCTTTGCTCACATGGGTCAGTGAGATAGAGGAGCTCACAGCCAATCAGAAACCCCCATCCTCAGAGGTCAAAGTAGTGAAAGCACAGCTCCAAGAACAAAAGGTCTGTTATCACCAATATCACCATATTTGTTGTTCCAAAAAAACACATTTGGAGTACTTTAGTAGTGGGATTACACCTGAAAGATTTACCTATAGTGCTGAGGTCATGGAAATGCTCAAATGCTTCCTTTATAACCTACATTCTGTGCTATTCAGTGCTGAATGGGTGGCATTCATAGCCACAATGAGCTTCAGTAAGTCTTTGTGAATATTTCCTGGGGCAGGGAAGTCTCTCACCTTTCAGCTGTAATCACACCCATTGTGAGCTCTTTGGATGAGGTGAAACCTGCCTACCTCTTGACAATGTAAGCTTGACACATGAGACAGGGCTTCCTCCACACTGATCCAAAGGCAGAAAAAACAAGAATGGGGCTTTGATAAATATTAATTCTTACTGGAAGCAATGTGATTTCTCTGAAATTAAAACATAAAGGTATTAAATATAAGGTAAACATGTTTTGTAGTAATACAAAAACAGAAACTTTACCTGGGCGTATTCTGTTGTTTTACAGCTCCTGCAGCGCCTCCTAACAGACCGAAGGCGTAGTATGGACTCCTTGTTTTATGAGGGCCCTCGGCTTGTGGAGGCCCACCCAGGACAGGAAGGGGAGCAGGAAAAGGTCAAGCTCTCCACTCTCAAACAGAAGTGGGAGGCCTTACAGCTGGGGGCAGAGCAAAGGTCAGCTACCTTTACTGGCAATGCCACATGTACATTTGGCAAAGGTTACTGCATAATACAATTTTTACTCACCGATGGTAACAATCAGCGGGCATTTTGTTGTTGGTAGGAGAGGGAGTCTGGAGCTCATTCTGCCCAGGGCCCAGCTATTCCAGGAAGGAGTAGACAGCTTGCAGCAGTGGCTCATATCTGTGGAACAGACCCTAGCTGAACTACGGAATGCAGAGAGAGTGATGCTGCATCTCTCAGAGGCTACAGATAGGGCCAAGGTTGGAATTCTACCATGTATGGTTCAACGGCATATACAGTATAGTAAATGTGCATTACGCAGTTTGAGTCGAGAATTATAACTTTGACATGTTTTCACTTTCTTTTAGGCCGTTGTTGAAGAGATTCAAGTCAAAACAGCTGAGCTAGGGAAAATACAAAAGTCAGGACATGATCTGATGGAAGCAATTTCAGGTAGTGTTTTCTACATATAGTAAGATAAAAACGTATAGGCATTGTATGGTCATTGAGGTTGGATCAATATTAGTTTTAAATATCAATACAAATATTTTGTTCTAAAACTGCCAGTAGCATTAGCAAATCATTTCCCTGTAAATGTTTAAATCTAATGGTAATAATATGAATACATACTCCTGCATTTGGTTTTTGTGTGGAATCTGATTAAAATGTCAAAACAGTAGGCTATAATTAATCCAGATCAATTTCCAATAGATATAGTGAATCAATTCTGTTGATCAATACTACAATATATATGTCAGTTAATAAAAAGCTCATTCTATCAATCTTTAAAAAAAAAAAAATGTCTTAAAATCAATGTCTGCAAAAATATATTTACTTACCCTATGACTGCTGATATTTGTGATTTGTCCTCGGTTTCAGAGGATGAATCTCAGCTGGTGCAGGAGAAGATAGATGCTCTTCGTATCCGTTGCTCTGTGCTGAGTCTAAGCAGTCTGGACGTGCTGCAGAGGCTGGAGCAGGCCCTGGAGGCCTCCAGTCGCTGCACCTCCAGCCAGGAGGACCTCCATTTGTGGCTGGGCCGCATCGAGAGGGAGCTCCTGGGGGCAGCAGGAGCGCAGACACATGCTGGAGATGCAGTACTATGTGCAGCTGAGAGACAGAGGGTAATGTTCCCACCATAGACTGTTAATATTAATGGAAAAAGCATCTGGGTCGATGAAGTGCTGCAAATGCGGAAGTGCCTTAAACCTGCATTCTATCTGAATTGCAGCAGGGGGCGAGACGTGCGGTTGCAAAAGGAGGTTGGTTTCTGTAGAAGTCTATGAGAAAGTGATCCACTTCTCACTTGATTCATTACCTCAGTAAACATTTCCATAATGAGTTTATGGTCTCAATCGCTAGTTTTAAGTCTTCTGCAATACAGAATGATGTTCATTTTTTGAATTATGGTCTCGTTGATTTTAAAATCGACGATAAAGCAGGTGGTGTTTTAGGGCGTGGCTATGATGTGATTGACAGTTCGCGGCCTGTTTTATATGTAATATAACTATGGGACAAAGATATATTTAAAACCTAGCGAAGCTAAATCTTACCTTGAATTATGTAGGATAGCTTTCAGCAGCAGTTGCATCCAGATTGCCAGTGAAAGTGTGTAACGTAGAGTGTAAGCAGCGTTGCTAACTCTCAGCTAACATCACAGTCAGATACCGCCCAACAGTCTATGGCTCCTCCCTCACTCCTCCCTCTCGTCTAAAATCGTCACATCCGCAACCAGGATGGCTGCGCCCGTAACAGCAATCTCGATGACTCATAGCAGATCTCCACAAACCAATGGGTGACGTCACATATGCTCTGCCCATTAATATTTACAGTCAGTGGTTCCCACTCAATCCTATAATGAACCGGTCAATGCTTTAGCAGTATTGCTAACTTTTGTAGATGTCACTAGATTATTTCAAGCCAAATGTTCTCACAACTTTTTGATTCATCATAGAAGTAAAAATGTGTTACAAATAAATTGTTGTCTAGCCCTAACCCTAACCCTAAGTAGCAAGAAACTGAAATCTAAGCAGCTAACGTTAAATGGAATTCAACCATCATTTCTTATTTACACCTGTGCTTGTCCCACTATTACAAGTCAATGTCTTTTGTAAAAAGGCCTATTAGCAATAATGTTATTTTGAAGTTACTATCATCTGGCTTCATTTCTGGATAGCACACACTTTGTGAAAGCTAACATTAAGTTTCAATATCAGTTCTAAAAAGTAGCTTGCTAGCTTCCAAAGTGTGTTTTTTTCACTAGAATAAACTCGTTTGCTTTGGTAGCTAGCTAGCTACCAGTTAAACTTAGCAAAGAAACTCGAGATATGTTTACAATAATTCAGCAAAGCCTTTGCTTTGGTAAATAAAATGATTGCTAAATGCTAGGATAGCTAATGTTAATGTTAGGTACCTAGCTTGCTATGAAAAGTTAAATTTAAGTGAACTCTGCTGACTACTGAAGCTAGCAAGTACTTTTTTTTCCAGAGTAAGAGATACATTTCTTATTATCAGACAAGGAATTACAATGTTACTGAATTGATTAGTTACACCTGTGCTTTTCCTGCTTTGATAAGTCAGATTGTCTGAAAAAGGTCTTATACCAGGTGAATGCTTCATAGAATAACTTTCAAGCTATTACTTATTTGGTTACAATTGTATTATTTTTTTGTACATTTCCAAGCATTGTTTTCTGCTTATATCTTGATATTTCTATATACTTGGCTCATAATATTTATATTTGTATCTTAAATATTTTTGTCTTAAAAACATTTTAATGTAATTCTTCAATTCTTTTGATATGGCCTGTTTCACTTTTTGTATTCTCTACATACTTTCATGAATTTGTTGTTGTGTATATGTTTAATTGCTGTTTTTATACACACTTATACTTAAGTTTATATTTAAGTTCTATAAGTTCATTTATTCATTAATATTCAAGAACTGTCTTAAACCTGAAATATATTGTTTGCTTTAAGTTTTATTTATTTATTTATATTTATCTATAACCCAGAATGATACTACTGCCGGTATGTGCTGCCAAGTGGTGTTAGATTTCAGAATAATGTTGTCATGTTTCAGTTCTAATATTGTATATGATTGTGTTATACATTATATGTTACAGTAATAATGCTATGCTAACAAACAATATATTCTCATCAGCTGGAACAGGCAGTGGTGAAAGAAATGGCTTGGTTCAGAGACACAGCGCTGAGTCTTGAAAAGCTGAAAACCATTCATCTGGATCCAAAACTCATAGCAGAACAACTCTATGAACAGAAGGTCGGGGCATATATTTCCCACTTTGAATTAAAGAAAACAATTACATGTTTGTGTTATCTGTAATTTCTAAGGTGTGCAGATTTAAAGTTTGAAAAATTGGTAAGTGAATTTAATTATTATCTCCTGAATAGATTTTGGCAGTGGAGATTCTCCAACACAGGTTCAACATTGAGAAGATGGTGAAGATCGCTGAAATCTTGCTGACATACAGTGATGAAGGAGAAACAGTCGATTTGCAGGTATTCGACACACTTCATTTCACTCGACAAATTTACTGATAATGTAAACAAATGTACTTTCAAGGTGTTCAAGGTGTGGCATATTTTACATGTATTTATTTTACTGTCACCTCTCTGTGCAGACCCCACTGGAGGCCTTACAGGAACAATGCAACACCACCTCTGCCACCAATTCCCATGTGGTCTTGCAGCTTGAGCACGCTCAGTCGCTTCTTCTCCAGTTCTCAGAGGGCCTCGCTGAGGTTTCGCCCTGGCTTGAAGAAACTCAAACCCTAATTGGCCAGCTCTCCCTCAGCACAATTAGCTATGAGGCATTTCGGGAACAACAGGACCTCTTACAGGTAGAAGAAACCTGCCTCTCTACATTAGAGTGCCAGCTTTTCTTTTTCTTTTTTTCATTCCTTTTTTCTGTCCAGTTCAACAAAGACATCCTTTAATACTTCACAGTCGGACACTATTTTCCTTTAGGTGAATGAGCTGTTCTGTTCCAGTACAGTTCATTAATGTTATCTACCTCCTGACAGGGTTACTTTTCTACCTGTGCACTATAATGGTATTACAGTTTTGTCAAGTATGCCATGAAAAATGATTTTCATGGCTTTTTTTCAAACTTCCTCTACCCATTGTAGGGATTAAACTCAAATTAGGTTCTTTCTGAAAATAAATTCTGCTCTCTACATTGTTACTAAACCTTTATTTGCATCTTTCTTTTACCAAGGGTCTGAGGGAGTCTATAGCGGAACACAGACCCTTGATTGCACGCTTATGCTCTCTGGCAAAACGCTTGTCAGAACTGAACCCCATTCAGGGGGATGAGTTCTGTCGAAAGGCTTCAGAGACCGAGGAGCAGCATAGAGCCATCAGAGACCGGGTCAGAGAGACTGCTAATCTACTCGAGGAGTCATTGCCTCGATTCACTCAGGTAAGAATGTTTGGATAACACAGGACATTCTATAAATAGCCCTACACTTTGCAATGTATCGCAAATTCACACAACTTCATATATTTTCTTGTGTCTATAGCTGAACGAGAGGATGATCCTTATCAGAGAGAGTCTTGACCGCCTGCACAGTCGATTACAGACCCCCACCTCTCTTCAAGGCCTCACCCCAAGAATCCAGGAGCAGCTGCAGGACAACAAGCACACCCTGGCCGAGCTATCCAAGTTGATGCTGGGCCTTAGCAGTGTCAAAACACAGGCAGATGAACTGTTGGCTAACACGCAGGCAGCTGGCGATGGATCTGTCGGCACAGGTTAAACAGAGAAATTATATTATTTGCATACGCTACAGATATGATACTGTCCTAGTACATGCAGGGCTACAAGTAAAATTGCTACTGTGGGAAAATGATTAATTCTAAGCAATATCCCTGTTATATCCATTTGATTTTAGCAATCCAGGAGCGAGTGTCCGGTCTGTCCCAGCTGTGGGATGAGACACATATTCAGGCCCAGGAGAGGGAAAGCTGGCTGCTCAAACTGTTGGATCTTGCCTTGAAGTTCTGGAGCGATGTCAGCGATGTCACGGCTGCTCTCAATGATGCTCAGCAGGCAGTTTTGGATCTCAATGCTAGTCGGACAGATTCCGAAACAATCCGCCAGAGCCTTGAAACCATGCAGGTTTGTCTGGAAGCTCTTTAAGGAATCATGTATAAGAATCCACAATGTTATAAAAAAGACACCGTGTAACCTTTTCCATCCTTTCAACTTATAGACTCTCAGGGAGGATATTGATAGTTTACAGGGAGATCTGGACACGCTTGGCGTTTTGGGAATGGATCTGATGTCAGCATGTGGCGATACAGACAAACCAGATGTCACAAAGAGCCTGGATGAAGTATGAAATACATTTAATCATTTCACATGAAATCATTTTTTACTTATGATGTTGTGTTACCAAACTAAAAACCTTGTCTGTTTGGTGTCTTGAAGCTTTATTGCACGTGGAACAACTTGAGTAAACTGTGGAGCGAATGTCACAAAAAGTTGGAGGAGTCCTTGCAGTTGGCACTACATTATCAAGACACTATGCAGGTGGGTTTCCATATACTAACAAATCTTCCATGCTCAGTATCAGTATATAGTCATATTAAAAAGGATACTTTGGCCACCCCTGCCTGACTTAAGCAGTGCAATGGCACCCTTCCAAAGACAAAGCTAGTATTTTATTCTGTTACAATAGCAAAGTCTAGACTACTCCCTGTAGCTTTACTTTTGAGTGACTGACACATTGTGTGGTCCTCTGCCAAAGGCAGTGTAATGGTGCAAACTGTGTGAGACAGTATCTAAAGAAAACTATCTGAAATGTATCCAGCTGAATATACCAACAGGGTTACGCGTTTGACAGTTGGGAGACATTTCTTTGCTGTTAAAATCACACAATTCAGCAAGAATTCAGGACTGAGTGTTTGTACAGTATATCATTCATTGTGCTTTAATGCCCACTCTGTTATTTTTCTGCTAATAGGGTCTTTTCGAGTGGTTGAAGTCAGCTGAGCTGAGGTCTACTGAAGAGTTCATAGTAGGAACTGACCTGGAATCCGTTAAAGAGCAGCTACGTGATCTCAAGGTGAGTTTATATGCTGAATAACATGCATACAAAGTTTTTCTCAATATGTTTCTTGGTCTCATATTATACAGAGACTGTGCTTTTGGCTATATGTGTTTTATTATAACTGAAAACATATCAGTCATGTAAGTAAGTAAGTAAGTAAAATTAAGTTAGTAAATTAGTAAAAAATATTTTTATAGCACATTTAAAAACAGCTCGCACTGACCAAAGTGCCTTACATAGTGCATTAACCACAGAATAATACAATAAAATAAAATAAATACACTTACAGATCAGTGATTTAAGCTAAGACGATATCAAGAGACAAACACTTAATTACAGACATAACAGGGTAGGACAATTAAAACACAGGGAAAGCCAATGTAATAGGTGAGTTTTGAGCCTGGTTTTGAATATTCTAATTGAAGGGGCATTTCTGATGTCAGGTGACAGTTGGTTCCACAGCTGAGGGCCAGCAACAGAAAAGGCTCTGTCACCTTTTAGCTTAAGCCGGGACCGTGGGACATGGAGGAGACCTTGACTGGAGGATCTGAGGGACCTGGGGGCTACATGGGAATGAATGATACCAGCTATGTAGCTGGGTGCCAGGGCGTGAAGAGCTTTAAAAACCATCAGCAGTATTTTAAATTGTATCCTAGACTGGACTGGAAGCCAGTGCAAGGAAGCTAGGGCAGGTGTAATGTGTTCACGCTTTTTTGTGTTCGTGAGCAGCCTAGCCGCTGCATTTTGAACCTGCCCTTGTGTGTGTACTATTGTAACCTGAAGTTACAATAGTCTAGGCGGGAGGTTATGAAGGCATGGATGACTTTTTTTCATTGTATGACAGAACAGACTTGAGTTTGGAAATTATTAATTGATAAAAACTGGTCTTTACAACAGATGATATTTGTTTGTCCAGGTTAAGATGGGAGTCCAAAATAACACCCAGGTTACGTGCATGGGATTTAACATAGGGGCCGAGGGCACCACGATTGGCAGGGATGGAATTTTTGGATTTTGAAGGGCCAAAGACAATAACTTCAGTTTTGTTATCATTTAACTGAAGGAAATTGTTAGCCATCCAAATTTTAATTTCTTTCAAACAGTCTAAAAGAGGCTGCATGGAGTTGCTGGATTTAAGTGGGATGTACAGTTGGGAGTCATGACAGCTAATATCCAAACATAATGTTATTTCTTTATCCTTTCCCTCAGGAATTTAAGCGAGAACTTTACCAGAAGAAAATTGAGATTGAAAGCCTGAACCATCGCTTTGTGTGCCGGCTGTCTCCAGGCTCGGAGCGCCCAGGCTCCGTCTCACCGCTGTGTGACTTCAGACAGCGCTGGGACAGCTTGGAGTCCGAGACTGTCAGCAGACAGGTGAGAATATGCAGGCAGATATTATGTATTATATGTATTATTGTGCAACAACAGACAGCTACTCCAGTATAAAATACATTTAGCTGGAAGACTGTATAACGTAAAACTCTATATTTTACTTTGTTTCCTGTGGTGACATCAGCATCAGCTGGAGTGTGCTCTGCTGGGTCTGGGTCAGTTCCAAAACACGCTGGACGAGCTGCACACATGGCTTTCCTGGACTGCTAAGCAACTGCAGGGCAGCCGGCCAATCAGCATCGACCTGCAGGCCTGTGAAATAGAGCTGGCCAAACACAAGGTTGGTGGTGGCCTGAATACAATTTGATGTACTGAGTGTAATCGAGCTTCTTCAGACTTTGAAGGTCTCAGAAAACAGCGTGCAACTCTTAACTTTCTCACAGAGCTGTGGCCAGGTTGACTCAGTGGGTAGAGCAGGCAGACGTATACCTGTGACGATTTCCTGCATGTCTTCCCCCTCTCTCTCACCTAGCTGTCCTATCAAATAAAGGAAAAGCCCAAAAAACTTTCTCACAGAGCTGTGGACTTATCTACTAGATAAAACTTAGCCTTGAATGACTAACACACTTCTGACTCCTGGCAGTGTTCACCATGGTGTTTACCAGTGCCTCACATATTATTTCTGCTAATTCATATCAACACTGCATCTTTATCAACACTGCTAGGAACGTACGTATGTCTTTGTCTGAACTGCCGGACACAACTCAGACCAGAAAACACTCCTAACACCTCCAAGCAATACATTTGAATTATACTCTTCCTCTTATGTTTCTTTCTCCTACAAGGTCTTGCGTAATGATGTCATGTCCCATGTTCGCACAATGGAGTCCCTGAACCAGGCAGGCAGGGGGCTGCTGGAGGTTGGGTCCGGGGACAGCCCGCATGGTCTGCAGTCTCGGCTGGAGCAACTCAATGACAGCTGGGAGTTTGTCCGCTGTGAGACTGAACGCAGGCAGCTGGAGTTAGAGAACAGACTGAGTCAGGTGAAGAGAGAAAAACAGATCCGTTGTTTTGTTACAGTTGCAACAAAAGTCACAAAGTAGTATAGAAAGATTGTTAACTATATATATTAAAAAAGAATATGGACTGGGCAATATATTGATATTATATCGATATTGTGATATGAGACTAGATATCGTCTTAGATTTTGGATATCGTTCTATCATAAGTGTTGTCTTTTCCTGGTTTTAAAGGCTGCATTACAATAAAGTGATGTAATTTTCTGAACTTACCAGACTGTTATAGCTGTTCTATTATTTGCTTTTACCCACTTAGTCATTATATCCACATTATTGATTATTTTTCAAAAATCTCATTGTGTAAATTATTTTGTGAAAACACCAAGTCAACCCTACAATATTGTCACAATAATAATATCGGGGTATTAGGCCAAAAATATCCTGATATTTTCTCCATGTCGCCCAGCCCTAATATAATAATATAACATAATATTTTTTTTCTCAGCTGTACTGCATTTTATGTTTAATTATCAGTTAATCATGGCGCCCTCTTGTGGTGATTGTAGGTTTACATTAAAATGTGTAGCGGCGAGTCCAAATTGAAACTGGTTGCTTTTATTGTGATAACGGAAGGCAACGTTTAAAATGAAATAATTGAAACCATATCTACAAATGAAACTGCATTGTAATAACCAAATATTATTTGTAAGTTGGCAGTCATTGTTCCACTTATAAAATACAATACAAAGGTTGATGGCAATTGATGTTACATACAGTAATAAAATGAGGTGCCATAAATAAGGTTGCAGTGAAGTGACAGCCACATCACCATAGGAGACGTTTCATTCGTTCTGTTGTTTTTTACTGCAGGTACAAGATGTTACGATGGAGATTCAGGATCTCCTGCAGTGGCTGGAGAACACAGACCTGAGACTGTCCTCCTCTAAAACCATGTGGGGTATGCCGGACTCTGCCAGTGAGAGACTCAATACACATTTGGTAAAACGGACCAGACTTTTTACTGTACAAATAAAGACATACACAAGAAATTAAAAATGTGTAAGCCAGTACAAAAAAATGTCTTCCCTAAAAACTGATTGTCTTTCTTCTTTCACCATTAAAAGGAGTTGTGCAATGAGATGGAGTCAAAGCTTCACGCCTTCACGGATGTGAAGAACGCCATCCTCAGGATGCTGGAGAGCAGCGACGTTGTGCAGGGATCGAGCACCGAGCACAGCTTATCTATTCTTGAACAGAAATGGGCGTCTGTTTACAGCAAAGTCCAGGAGCGAAAGGTTATTTAACTCTTCGTGGCTTTGTGTCATCCTGCTGATATATCATTAATGTAGTGCATGATTATATCTGATTGTCATGCTGGTCCCACAGGCGAGGCTTACAGAAGGATTGAGTCTGGCCAAGGAGTTCCACAGTAACGTCCAGGAACTTCTCACTAAGATGAGCAAGTGTGAGGAGTCCATTGGACTTTTTCCTGCTCCCAGCTTTGTTCTGGACAAAGTTTGTATTCAACTGCAGGACCACAGAGTAGGTCTTTCTTTTCTTTTCTTTTTTTACATAATCTGTCTGCTTTCGATCCAGAGTTACATAACACATTTGGAAATATTCATTTTTGCTTCATGAACTACTTTTATTTGTACAGACACTGGTGAATGAGGTGAACGGTTACGGTGAGAAGAAGACCACAGTGGAGAGCATAGCCCGCAGACTAATAGAACTGAGCCGGAAGGAAGACTGTGATGTCATTCATAACCTAATCATGACTGTCCAGGATCGCCACAAAAAGCTACAGCAGCGTGCTTCAGAAAGAGGCAGGGCGCTGGAGGAGGTCAAAAAGACTGCCAAACAGGTATACCACTATATTAACACCAACACTTCTCCGTTTTTCTCAAACTTTACATGTACTTTAAGTGTGACTTGTTCCACTCGGAGGAACTTTTGTATAAATACGTGTCTATCTCTAATGTATGTCTTTATTTCTCACATTTCAGTTTAATGAATCGTGGCGCCTGCTGTTGGACTGGATGACGGAGGTAGAACAGACATTAGACACGCATAAAGAGATTGCTGTGTCCCACGAGGAGATTAAACAGCAACTGACAGAACAGAAGGTGCAGTAGGAATCACGATGAATGGCTGTATGCTGTATGTTTATGAATATATGCCTTCA
Organism: Sander vitreus; assembly: GCF_031162955.1. NCBI lineage: Eukaryota > Metazoa > Chordata > Actinopteri > Perciformes > Percidae > Sander > Sander vitreus. The sequence goes on along the minus strand of NC_135860.1, from coordinate 25,022,017 downwards.
CTGAACTCTGATCTTGTAATTAGGAGTTCCAGAAGCTGCTGAGGTTGAAGAGGCCCATGTATGAAGCTACACTGAAGAGTGGACGCAGCCTTCACGAAAGAGCTCAAACCAGCCCCGATAGACAGCACGTGGAAAATCTACTGGCTGAGCTCAAAGACACATGGGACACCATCAGTGGCAAGTCTATGGAGAGGTATGGAACTGTATTACACATGCAAATTCCTACCAAGTATTTTTTTTAAATCCCAATCTTGTATATGTACCCAATATTGTGGTTTGCTTCTCTCAGACAACACAAGCTGGAGGAAGCACTGCTGTTCTCAGGGAGATTCACCGATGCTCTCCAGGCACTGAATGACTGGCTGTATAGAGCGGAGCCCCAACTGGCTGAGGACGTTCCTGTTGGTGGAGACAAAGACATGGTCAACAACCTGATCGACAAACACAAGGTACAATACCTAGCATGCATTTATATGTGTGGCCTCGATATTTAACAATGTTAAACCAGGGTTTGATGCATAGACTGTGTAAGTGAAGCCAAAACGCCCCCTGGTGGATGGCTGCAGAATAGCTCATAAATCCCACCCTCTCCATGTAAGCGAATGGGACATGGGCCAACTAAAAAATCAAAGTACACGTTAAATAAAAAAAATTCCAAGGATGGTTTCGGTCATTTTAGGTAGCTCCTATCATGCTGATGTTTTTTTTCAAGTGTTCGCTTTTCTGGTTTGGTTTTAATAAGTTATTTAATTCTATAGAAACAGGGTGAAAGGTCATGATTGACAGTTGTGATTGACTCGCAATTGGTCGGGCGGTTAGGCGGGACTGGGTGACTTTGATCACTACTGCGCAGACTCTGGCTTCAAAATTACAAGATGGCGACTCCCGTGTCCGGGATATTTTGGATTCACTTTTGTACAGTGGGAGGAAGTGGAGATGCGTTGTCCAAAGGTATATTTACAAAAGTTGTGTTGTGGGAAAACAAGAATAGTCTTTCTAGCCGGGAAAACCCTGACGAACTTCCGGCAAATTTGAGATTTGCTCTGCAAGTCAGTCTGGCCAAGAGTCCATTCAAGCCCATTTCCAATTTTTCCAAATCGAGGCACCAATCACAACTGTTGAGGCGGGCTTTACACGATGATGATAGCGCAGCGACGGCAAGCAGCTTTTTGTTTACATTAAACATGACAGCCACCGAACGAAGCGCAGCAACCCGTTGATACCGCTGTCGCTGCTACGTCACCCGGATCGTTGGTCTGATTGGTTGAAAGACTACCCAATTGCGCCCGGAGGCATTTGAGCAGCGTCCGTTGGTGACAACCCTTTGGAAATAGGCTGCGAATGAACCTTGCCCAGACCCACTCTCAGTTACAACTGAGAAGGGTCTGGTGTCAACCAGGCTATAGTCTTTCAGCCTCTTTGTCTTCAATAGTGTTCTCTGTGTAGAAAGTGTGTGGTTCGCAGCCGTCAGCGTGCTGCTTCTGTAATTGTCTCCCGCTGGAAACAATCTCCACCTGAATCTCATTTCCACACCTGCTGTCGGCCTGGGCTAAATCAGCCTCACACAAACGTGTCAGTCTGGCCCTGTCCATCAGCTAACCAGGCCCACTTCCCTAAAGACAATAAGCTGATATCTTAACACTATCTACAATAGAAACAGGATTCATGCTAGAGAATTCAAATTTGGGTGTATCTGTAAGTCATTTTAATGCCTTGGGATAACTGCTATACACTATATTATTAATTTGGTAATGATTTATTGATATTAAGTTGCTGTATCTCTGTATGTGTTTCTTCACACTGGTGTTTTGATCGAAATTGCAGTTTCTTAACAAATGTCCTTCCTCGTAGGCCTTCCAAAAGGAGTTAGGGAAGCGAGCTGGATGCATCAGGACCCTGAAGCGCTCTGTGAGGGATCTGACCAGGAGCAGCACAGCTGATGCTCACTGGCTGCAGGAGCAGATGGATGAGCTGGAGGGCCGCTGGGAGGCGGTGTGCAAACTGTCGGTCAGCAAGCAAGACAGACTGGAGGCTGCGCTTCAGCAGGTAGTTCTCACACATAATGAAGGTGAAGGGTAAATGAGCTTTTGTTCTGATTGAAGCTGTAGTTGTGTTTCATCCAGAATTGTGTCTGGCTGGAAAAGTCTAGCTAGAAATCCCCTCGTAGTTTGTTGCAGGTAACTGTGATCATAGACAAAATATATATGATATCAGGAACGGATAGCAGTTGATTGGTTGATATCTGACCATTAATAAAAGGTGAAGGGTCAAACCTACTCTCATCTTAATCTTTGTCTTTGTTCTCGTTAGGCTGAAAAGTTTGATGGCCTTGTCCACTCCTTCATGGAGCGCCTCACTGAGGCAGAGAGGATACTGAAATATGGAGTGATACCAGAGGAGGAGGAAGGCTTGCTTGCTTTCCGCAAACAACACAAGGTCAGTAATAACATGATACTTTATCATTCCCTATAGGAAAAATACATCTTGCTTCAGGGGAGGTCAAAGCTCAGGGTCTGCTACAGAGCAACATGTTGGTGCCGATATTTGCAGACTTTCATGCTTGAACTCATTAAACCAATTGATGGACAGACACTCTAACTCCATTAGTATCACCTTGCGGCCACAAACTGTTTAACACTTATGAGAAGGAAAAATAAAAGAAACCAACGTGTTTTGAAATTAATAAAATGTTATGCTAATGGTTCATCCTACATGGAAATCTGTGTTTTACTGGATAAAACAAATAAATCCTTTTTCTCCCCCTGTAAAGGAATCAATGGGTGCCCTGCAGGCTCAGGTCATGGAGTTACAGAACATCCATTGTCTGGGTGAGGAGATCCTGGCCTCCTGTCACCCAGACTCAATAATCACCCTAAAGTCTTGGATCAGTGTCACCAAGACCCGCTATGAGGAGGTGAGGGCTTTTTCCAAACTAAACTATTAGTTTCTATCAGTTAGAGTCACAAGACAGAGAGTCACGGTTTAAATACCTTTAGCCATGTATAAACTGTGAAACAGTGACATTTCAGATAACTTTATTGTCCATGAGATTTGCATAAAATGGAAAATGGAAATGTCTGTAGCACTGGCAGATAAGACAACACACACTCTAAACAAAAGTACATGCCATACACAACAATACACAACAATTGTGCATCTTAAAATCTTAAAGTGCTCATATTGTGCTTTTTGGCTTTTTCCCTTTCCTTTATTGTGTTATATATCTTTTTTTGTGCACGTTATAGGTTTACAAAGTGAAAAAGCCCAAAGTCCACCCCAAAGGGACTTAACATCTTCCAGAGAAAACATTGTTCACAAACTGCTCCAAAAAGCTCTATTGTAGTCCAGCCTTTACTTCCGTGACGAACACGCATCACTTTGTAACACACGTTATAATGCTCGCCTAGCTGCTAGCATGGCACGCCCTCATACTCTGCTTCTGACTGGCTAGTAGTCCTTACCTAGGTACTGCACATGTGCGACTCCCAACAAAGATGGAATAGAAGTGAGATGCCTCACTTTGTAGCTAAAACAGATAGCTCAACACAGGGTGAAAATACAACTAAAATATGGTGTTTTTTGAAAATTAAACCATGTAAACCTATTCTGATATAACCTCTTAATACAAATATGAACCTGAAAATTAGCATAATATGAGCAATTTAAAGTGACCAAGTGGCAGTCCATCAGAATTCTTGGTCACATTTGACAGCATCTGAATAGAACTACCTCCCCCTCCTTGTTTTCTGAGTCAGGTTCAGACCTGGGCTCAGCAGCAGGGCCAGAAGATCCAGGCCGGCTTGGCAGCACTGGAGGCAGAGAGAGAGGAAGTCCAGAGGCTACTGGACTGGATCTCCTCAGCAGAGGAATCCCTCAACCTCAGAGACCACGAGCCTCCGCTGGAGACCACAGAGCAGAACCAAGAGCTGATAGAGCAGCACACAGTATGATTCTTCTCTGTTCGATGAGCCACCTACTTTACCATCTTACTAGTCTATATATCGACGACGTTTCATTTCAGGGATTGCCCGGGGACACCGGAAATTCTGCCGGATGTCCCTCATTTCGGCCGAATGTCCGTTACCTTCCGCTTTCTTTGTGTTGGCATTTTAAACTCCGGTGGATTTATGAGGACTATGGTTAACTGCTCCTCAGATCTCTGCAGGGTAAATCCAGACAGCTAGCTAGACTATCTGTCCAATCTGAGTTTTCTGTTGCACGACCAAAACAACCTTTGAACGTACACATGTTCCACCAAAACAAGTTCCTTCCTGAGGCTATTTTGCAGCGGCACAGTGGCTTTGTCTGGCGCTTAGCACCACTCAAGACGATTATGATTGGTTTAAAGACATGCCAATAAACCAGAGATTGTGATTGGTTTAATGACATGCCAATAAACCAGAGCACGTTTTTTTCCCATCTCGGAATGCTGTGTGTACTAGCCAGACCCTCCTTTGCAGCGCTGTGGAGGAAGGTCTGGCAATGCGAGACTACCATCTTACTGATATCAATACTTATATATATATATACTATTATACTTATTATAATAGAATCTATACGGCATAACATACTTTACCCTGGTTCCAGAACTTTCAGAGCATTAAGAAGCATCTCTTGCTTGCTTGTGTTATCACTGATCTTTCTTCTTTGCAGATATTCATGGAGGAGCTGAATAAAAAGTTCCCAGAGGTTGAACATGCCACAAAATCCTGCAAACACAAGAGCATTTCGAAACAGCACGTTTCCCCCAGCAAACGGCCACTCACAAGTAAGCCACCATTAAAACAGCATGGTTTACATTCTTTACAAAAAGTCATTATTGTAATATAAGCATTGACAGCTTAAAGACCATCTACCTGCTAATTCAATGAGTTGCCTTAGCTGATTCCTGATTCCCATGTTGCTGTTTCTCCATCTAGAAAGGAGGAGCACTCTGAAGCTGCAGCCTGCTGTACCGGTTCCCCTGGAGCACCTCGACCCCCAGACCCCAGAGCTCAGTCAGCTGGTCAGTCAGTGGCAGAAACTTTGGCTCCTGGCTGTGGCGAGACAAACCCGTCTGGAGCAACAACAGCAAACACTCAAAGAGGTTATTGTACTTTTTAAAATGTCCACATTCCGGGCGCCCAGATAGATCAGTTGGAAGAGCGGGTACTCATATGTAGTTTACACCTCGACGCAGCAGGCCCGTGTTCAACTCCGATCTGTGGCCCTTTACTGCATGTCATTCCTCCTCTCTCTTCCCTTTCGTGTCTTCAGCTGTCATATCACAATAAAGGCCTAAAATGCCCCATAAATAATCTTTAAAATAAAAAAATAAAATGTCCACATTCCTAACCGGTTATGATGCCATTAGAGCTGTGGAAAATTCATTTGTATTCACTTTCTCTAATATTGATGTAATAACCAACATAGATTTTTTTTTGATATTTTTGCATTTCTGGACAGATGGAGGAATTCGCAAACTTTGACTTCAATATTTGGCGAAAGCGTTACATGCTGTGGATTAGTCATCTGAAGTCACGGATCTTAGACGTGTTCCGCAGCATCGACCGGGACCAGGATGGACGCATCAGCCAGAAGGAGTTTGTTGATTATGTCCTCGCCTCCAGTAAGACACCCGTTGTCATCAATCAGTTCACCAATGTATCCTTCATTTTCAGTTACCATGACATTCAAAAGACATCATCTGAAATTACGAATTAGCATGCTGAAACATGAATTCCACCCTATTAACATTATTCAAATGAATACATTTTGAATTAGAACATTTCCATACTGTTTATGACAAAATCTCCATTGTTTCCAGTATTTACTTTTTTTTTTCATAATTCTTATTTATTATTGAACTTTCAAGTCAACAAGTACAGAGTATCATACATTGTATGCTTTATAGATATATGTAGATACATATATTGTTTAAACAATTAACACAATACAGTTGAAATGAATCATACAGAGAAGAAAAAAGAAGCAGGAGAAAAAGGTGTGTGGCAAAGGAAGAGTGGGGGTTGTGTTCCAGTAGATGTTCCATTATGACCTAAAATCAGATCTATGTGGGCTAATAATCTCAATCCATCCTTTCCAACATTATCAAATATATCTATCTTTAGAGCAAAAGTTAGGTTTTCCAGGTGTCAGGGTAGCTCACCTGGTAGAACAAGTGCCCATACATGGAGGTTTACTCCTCAATGCAGCTGCCGCAGGTTCGACTCCGACCTGCAGCCCTTTTCTGCATGTCATTCCCGCTCTTTTTCCCCTTTCATGTCTTCATCTGTCCTACGAAATTAAAGGCCTAAAATGCCCCAAAAATAATTAGTTAATACTTAAAAAGTTAATTTTTTTCATGACAAAAATGTCACTTTTGCCAATATTTACTTTTTAAACATGCTATGCCATATCTATGTATCTATGTAATTAAGGTGCCAGTTTTAAATCCCCTCCACCTCTCTGCTGCAGAATTCCCCACCAACTCCCTGGAGATGAACGCAGTGGCAAACATCTTCGACATGAACAGTGACGGCTTCATTGACTACTATGAGTTTGTGAGTGCCCTCCACCCGAGCAGAGATCCCTACAGGAGAACACTGGATGCAGATCAAATCAACGAAGAGGTGTGAACATTGTGCACACACAAGAAAACTCACAAATGTCATTTGTACGGTTTATTTGTGTTAACACTGTACTTGTTATACTTGTGCGTCCTTTTAAGGTGAGTCGACAGGTATCCCAGTGCAACTGTCCCAAGAGGTTCGAAGTGGAGCAAATAAGTGCCAATAGATACAGGGTGAGTCATTTTTATAGATTGTGATTCAAACATATTAAAGCAGCTATTTCATTTGTTCCTCTGATTTCCAATGGCCCAGACAGGAAGTGATATTACTTTTCCTGGGTGATTGGAAAGAACATGGCCCGCGGAAAATGTGTGAAGATGCTATAGCAACGAGTGATTCAAAAACTACAACTTGCAATATGTATTTTGTCCACAGTTCGGAGATTCCCATCAGTTGCGGATGGTTCGTATCCTGCGTAGCACGTTGATGGTCCGGGTGGGAGGAGGCTGGACCGCTCTAGATGAGTTCCTGGTCAAGAATGACCCGTGCAGAGGTGAGTACACTACTTATCATTCCAATCGTTCCTGCAAACTATATTTTCTTAACAAAACACCTTTTAAAGATGCAGTGACACTTATAAAACTAACTTTCTGTCATATTTGCTGAAACTGACCCTATGTTCCAGTAGAACTACATGAAGCAGGTAATTTAAAAAACCCTGGCTCCTCTGGCACCACCTACAGCCTGTAGTGCGATTTGCAAAAATCCACCGCTCCCTGTTCAGATGCACCAATCAGGGCCGGGGGGTGCCTAACTGCGTGTCAATCACTGCTCAGGCACACGCATTTCATAGCGGTCCGCCCTTCCCCGTGCATGACCTGCAGATAGGTTTCTTCCCCTTCCCCCCTCTTCACACGCACTCTATCATGCACAGCTCTTCCTTGTGGGGGGAGGGGCTTAGGAGACCGTTTTGGGCTTTAGCGGAAAGGGGGGAGGGACTGAGAAGTTGTCGATTTTTTTGGCTAAATCCTACCACAATCCACAATCCTACCTACAGCACCTTTAATGGATACTATTTACTGTAATATGACAAGTCTTCAGCACCTGGTATGACTACAAGTGATACATGCTGCTTAGATCCATGCATACTGTACAGACTGTTATGACCTAACAACATTTAGTGTCAGCTTTTCTTCTAAGGTCAGGTAAACATTCTATATAAAACGAAGGTTCTATCTTTTCTTTGGTGCCATGCTTTCCTACAGTGTAGTTGTAGCTAATGTCAGATATTATTTATGTACTGTACACTTAGCATTTTTCATCATCAAGCATACACGCATCGATAAGAACTGTTCAAACATATCAGCGTTCCACTAAGTATCTGTTTCTGGTAAAGTTTAGATGTTTTAGTAATTTTTTCTGCGACTATTGTCTACCATTTGAATTCGGGGTATAACGATACATCGATCTGGATCGATACATCGATTCAATCATCAACAATCCAAACGTATTAATACAAAATGAAAATATCGATACATATTATCATCTTTAAGATGCATCTTTATTTTTAAATTCCCACTTTATATTTATTCTTTTTATTAAAAAGAGTAGTTTGTGTGTAATGATATTGTCAAATAATATTTAAGTTGCTTTTTGTAAATATATATAAATGTAACTTTACACGTAAATTGTGTTAAATAGGCTTATGAATGGTCTCATACCAGTGGCAGACTTTGTGCTATCAGTAAATATTGTATTGTTGTCCAAAGAATCAATATAATATCGTATTATGATAAAATGTGTGATTTACACCCCTAATTTGAATACAGATATTCTTAACACCAATTTTATATTGGCAATCTTGCTTCAATTGTGTGTGCATGCAGTGTCTGCTGGCTATTATTAGAGGACATACATGCTATACAGTCAAACACGTTTTTACAGTATTCTGTTAAATCCCCCTGCTCTGTCACCAACAGTGAAAGGCCGGACCAACCTGAAGATCAAGGAGAAGTACTTGTCTCCTGCAGGAAGCACTTCCAAGGGTTTGACCGTCAGCAGGTCCAACTCCAGCCTCAGCCTCTACAGCAGTGCCTCGGCCCCCACCAGCCCCATGACACGCAAGGCATGTTATCCTGTCATTTATCTAGGTGCTACGTGTGTTATTTTAATATCAAAATATGACCACACTAGTTTGAGACATTATTAGATAAGATAAGATAAGATAGACTTTATTGATCCCACAATGGATAAATTCACTTGTCAAATACACACAGAAAGAATAAAAATAAGAAATAGAAGAAAAAAATAAGAAGAGAGTCATAACCTTAATATGTGCACTATAAACACTTACAGATCAATATACATATGAATATGAAAAAGGCATATTGTACAGGGCATTATTTACATTTGGGGAGCATATATATATATACTGATATAGAGATGAATATACATATATATGAATATATTGTTTTTACCATCAACACACTTTTCATACATTTCATAAGATTTGCAGGCTTGACTGGCATGTGTGTCTGCTGCATTTGCATTTTTTTGCAGCTGTGTCCTTTTTAGTTAAGTAATTATATTTTTAGTATTTTTATAATGTACTGTTTTTAGTATAAGTATATTTTAGATTTATAGAGTATAAATAGAGTATATAGATTTAAGTATAAATCTGCCTGTTCATGCAGAAGTTTCAACTTAGCTTAACTAGTCAAGATGCAGAATCTGATCCTATATAAAATGAATGTCGGGACACCAGTAACATCCTTTAAACTGAGTTTTCTTGAATTTTCATTTGAGGAACATAAAATCCTACATGTAGCCACTTTCCATGCACACATGATGATATCTTACTCTAATTAGTCTAACATGTCTTGCTTTAGGCACTACTCCGCAGAAGTTTCTCAGGTGACCGCTGCATCCGTCCCAGGAGCTCCATCGCTGCTTTGGGATCTGATCTACAGTTTGCCACAACAGGGGACGATAATTCTCCCTCACCATCAGGTCAGCCTGAAAGTTGCTTTGTCACTGGATACGCAAACATGAAAAGAACGTATAACTTGAGCCAGTGAGTTAACCCCACTCTGTCTGTTTTCATTCTTGTGCACCGTCTAGACGAAGCTGCGAGGTTACCCACATGATTACCTCTGTCCTCTGAGAACCATGCGTACGCTGCAGCGCTGAACCCAAACACAGCCTTGGGGCCCCGAAACAGAGTGATAAGCAGAAGTAACGTGATAAGAGGGCCTCAAAAAAAAAAATGCATCAGTCACATCTATAAAAAAGTAGACCCTGACAGAAGAAGTACAGAGGTGATGGTAAAGTGTCTTTGAAACTAGAAATGTTTGCGAGAATCCTGTGTGCTCTGTGTGGACAATGAGGAGGTCATTGCAGATGCGTGACAACGATTCTTTTTGTCCCCTGTTGCATTGCATAAAGTAGTATCTGATTGCGTAGAGAGTAGGAATTGAAAAGTTCTGCATGGATGCTTATTGCATGACAGCCAGAGCCTTGCTTAAGTCAGATTTAGTTTTTTTCTCCCCCAGCTTGTTATTCTTTTTCGGTTGTAAAGATGAGCACACGGTACCTGAACCCAAGAATAATGCTCTGTCGTGGACAGTAATGTGGCGCAAGTGATTTAAAAGTGCCATACAGCCGGAACACATTTGTACATGGTATATATAAGGGTGTTGTACTGTCTGTCTGACTGCCCCTATAAGCATCCAAAAAACACATATACCAAAAGCATAAGTATGTGAAGGGTACAGTATGCTGTCCTTTAACTTTGTGATATTAGTTTTGTTTTTATTTCATTCCATAAAGATAACATTGTTGGCAGGGCCACACTGTTTTTTGTTGTCTTTTACTTTTTTTTACACCATGTTTTCAAATAATGATGTATTTTTTTTTATTGTTTTTTACTGTAAGGATGTTTTAAACACTGGAGATTGCGTACTGAACAATGCACTGAAGTACGACAGGTCATTGTTGATTTGTAGAGATTATTTTCTCAGGATTGGTTTTTGCCTTTGGATGTATGTATTTCTATGGAACATTACTGTGAAAATGTAGATGTGTTATTTTCTGTATAACAGTCCTGGTAAAGTTTTGTTTAGCATATTCTTTTCATAAAAATGCACTTTTTTTTCTGTGTCCTACTACTTTAGATTTAGGTTATTTTACAAAGTGGGAAATCTGGCAGTTGTCATGAGTAAGAGAATTCATTTTTCCAGAGAATGCACTGGAGGTGATATGTGTGGGTTAACAGTGTAGTTCTTTCGTGAAATCAACCTTTTTAGTTTCCTTTTGTCCCCTTTTCCAGCCTGTTTTACCAAAAGCAGTACATTTAACATTTTCTGTATTTCTGTCTTGATGTTTTTTTTCTCTGACCTCCAATCCATTCAGCAATTCTCACAACTGGCTGGATTTTATGACTCTACTTTAAAAGATGTTTAAGAACCATGTGAAACACTGCATCTGTTTCCTTCAAGGTTTTCTCACGAACCCGAAGATACCAAAATGCATCGTTTCAGCAAAAAAAGTACTGGAATATGTTATCCCTGAGAGAGAAGCAACTGCAGCACCACCATCAGTTTACAGCCGATGCTGTTCTGTGTTGCACTGTGCCTTGCTTCCACTCTGGTTCTATTATAGAGCAGTTGATACTTACAATATGTTATCAGCAATGTAAAGCTACTGTATTTGTATGTGTACGTTTGTACTAGATCTACCTGAGGTTGCATTTGGTCTATGCAGTTGTTAAAATGATTTTTTTTAAAAGTCAAAAATGTTTTTACATGATAAAGTACATTTTCCTCTTGGCCTCAATGTGTTGATGTTGGAGAAGGGTTAACATTTGACTGTACTGTAAAAAAAATACATTAGCCAGATTTTACTTCTATTGCTATGCACCCTAATCTTTCTGTACTGTAAATGTTTCTATACCCAGCACTCATTCTATTGTCTAATTTAGGTCAACTGTAGATGAATGTCACTAATAATTTTATGTCCACTTGTACAAAAAAATCTTTTTGTAATAAAAATAAAAACATTTGCCAAGACCAATCCCTCATTAATAATATACAGTTCTGGATTCATGTGCTATTTTTCTTGAAATCAAGACAGACAGAAAATGATTTCATAAAAAGCAGGCTTCCTGCAGATGGACAAACCAAATGATTTAAAGGGACACGCCGACTTATTGAGACTTTAGATTATTCACCGTATCCGACACAGCCATCTTCTAACCGTATATAAACTGGGAACTATATTCTCAGAAGGTGAAGCACTGCTACTTCTGCTACTTGGGCGGAGTGATTTGATCGCAGCAGAAGCCCCGTGGTGAGGAGCAGAGAGTAACAACGGTGCTTTTCAGGTGTTGCGCTAATCACTCCGCCCAAGTAGCAGAAGTAGCAGTGCTTCGCCCTCTGAGAATATAGTTCCCAGTTTATATACGGTTAGAAGATGGCTGTGTCTCATGTGACCTTGTTATTTGTACACGCTGTGACTATACAAATCACAACATGTAAATAGGAAAATGTTGGCATTTTTTTGTCACTTATTGGGAGCAGTAGGCTAGATGGAGCCAGTTACCTCCAGGATCTGTGCTAAACTAGGCTAGTGTGCGTCAGACAGAGTTACAACATGCACGGAGAGGAGAAGGGTATGTATGGACTAACTCTGGGGGATACGGTGAATAAGACAAAGTCCCAATAAGTCGGTGTGTTCCTTTAAAACAAAGTATGTTCATTTGTTCAGTTTGGCTAACTAATATGCTGGTGTGTATGTATTTTCTTACCTCTGCAATAACCATAGTCTGTAAAAAATAATGGACACATCTTCCTGGTCTGAAAAAGTGAAGCTAATGCGGAATCTCATTTCCAGCAGGGGGCGACTCCACTGGCTCCAAAAAGAAGAGCGTTTCTATAGAAGTCTATGAGGAAATAAACCATACTTCTCACTTGATTTATTACCTCAATAAACATTTTCATAATGAGTTTATGGTCTCAATCGCTAGTTTTAAGGGAACACGCCGACTTATTGGGACTTTAGCTTATTCACCGTAACCCCCAGAGTAAGACAAGTCGATACATACCCTTCTCGTGTCCGTGCGTGTTGTAACGCTGTCTGACGGTTCCACCGGTAGCTTAGCCTAGCACAAAACCTGCAGGTAACTGGTTCCAACTAGCCTACTGCTCCGAATAAGTGACAAAATAACGCCAACATGTTCCTATTTACATGTTGTGATTTGTAGTCACAGCGTGTACAAAAAACAACGTAACATGAGACACAGCCATCTTCTAACCGTAAACAAACTGGGAACTATATTCTCAGAAAGGCGAAGCTCTGCTACTTCTGCAACTTGGGCGAAGTGATTTGATTTGCAGCAAGCCTTTCTGAGAATATAGTTCCCGGTTTGTTTTCGGTTAGAATTCAAGAGTTTAAATTTCTGTGTTTTCACTTCATCAAACTTCATTGGAACATTTTGGTTGCCAAAAAACGTCTTGTTCAGCGCTATGCCAACCAGCTAGCTAGCCAGCGCTAGCTGCCGATCTTTACAGCCAGCTCTGTGTCGTACATGCTGATGATGCAGCAGATTTGAACATTAGAGTCTTATTAATTGCCACCTGTACCTGATGAATGGAAGTCCAATATTGACTCTCTTTAGCTCAGTTTTTGGTCTCTACCAACTATAAAATATAAGCTGCTAAATTCTCCGTTATGTTCACCACCTAGTCGAGCAGCGGGGTTTATCAGAGCTTTTTCGTTAAAAGCAGTGGTCTGCTGCTGAAGGAAATGATACTATGAGAGCAGTGAGACTGAACCAAAACAAATAGGCTAGACAAAAGAAGCTATGAAGCTCTTTAGACATGAGAGGAACTGCAGAGTAGAGTGATCATTCTCTGTGAGTTCATCACTGTGAGCAACTCCTTCCATATTACACATTGGTATTTGATGCATTGTTATTGTTAATCATAAAAGCGACTTTAAGGGAAAGATTACCATCCATATAATCTAATTATGTTCTAATGTCAAGTCACATTGATGCATCTTTGCATTACTTACATTCTGTTTTAAGGAGAGGATACTGATGATGAATATGTTTGGTTTGATAACATAATACAAAGGTGAATCTGTCACATATTAAGCATCACCAGTCACCATAACAACAGAATAAGGATAAAGGTCAGGTGTACATAGTCTTGTGTTTGGTATCTTATTTATTGATAACATCTCAATGGCACAAATTCAGTCTGTGGATCCCCAGCTCAAGTTTCCCCCCCGTTGATGTCTAACAAGTGAATGTTTCAGACTAACTTGCTCCGTACATGCAGCACCAAAAACACAGTCATATTTGTTCAAACACAGAGCCCAGCAGTATTTAAGAATGAAAGCAGAGTATTGTACTTCTACACAAATATTCACCGTGACTCCAGGCCACAGGAGTGCCCTGTTTTATCCAAACAACACTGTCCTGTGACTGGCCGTCAGTGTATTTTGCTCACAAATACACAATTATGATAAGATATGCAATATTTTTGATTGTAGCAAAGCAAAGAGCTCACGCAATCGGACGTATTGCATTTACAGTATTATACCATTTTGAGGATTGCATTTATTGCATCTTACAGATCAAAACCTTACCTCAAAAATACAAATAAACTATTTAATTGGAGTCCAACCAGGATGCAGACCTTTTTTTTTGCGCTGCCATTAAGTCTTTTTTGTCTTGCACCTATTTTTCCCCTGATGTGCGCACACTTGGTCCCTTTTCTTAAGATTATTTTTTTGGGCTTTTCCACCTTTATTTGACAGGACAGCTAGGTGAGAAAGGGGAAAGAGAAAGAGGGGGGAAGACATGCAGGAAATTGTCACAGGTTGGATTCGAACCCTGGACCTCTTCATCGAGGCATAAACCTCTGAGTATATGTGCGCCTACTCTAACCACTGAACCAACCCGGCCATGATCCCTCTTCTTTTCTGACTAGGCTGCAGTGTGCTACAGCCAGATATAAAAATGCTCTACACTGTATCTTATGCACATTATATACTGTTGTATTTCAAGATCAGTCTTCCTTCACTGGGTAATGCAAACGTCCTGTTAAGGTAGTTACACACCAACCAGACAGCCGACCTTCGGCAGAAAAGGCAGTCGGACTGATCAGTTGGGTCCCCGAGGTCCAAAAGGTGCCTCAGAACACACCGAAGAGACGCCGACTTGAGCATACGCTCTGCTCTGTATTGTTTCCATTAACAGTCTGATTGTTTCCCAGAAAATGAAAACCGGCAGCTGATTGGAGGAACGCGTCACGTGGTTCTTTTTTCTCCGGAAATTCACAGCCAGACTGTCATGGTGGCTTGTTCAGAATACGATCTCATATTGTACTAAAATAGTTCACCGAAACGTGTTTCTGAAAACATTTTAAGAAATAGGCCATACGGTTGCTGAATCTGTCTTCATTTCAGATTGACAAAGGTTAGTTTAAAAGACTTTCGTCAGATTTTTAGAGGCTCATCCGCTCGCCATTTCCGGGAGAGTCCCGACTGCCCTGTCTCCGACTGAACATGTCGGACACGGCTCCTCGGACGGACGACGGCACGGAACAGACAGAGTAGAGACTGTCTATGTAGACCACTCAACTGACTGATCTCGCACGGACACATTTGATGTATTTTAAACTAATAACTTTGCTAAACATTATGATTAACTCAAAACGATTCAAATACCAATTTGCCAACAACAAAACAGAATGAGAGAAATAATTATTTTCATGTACAAATTACTTCAGTTGAACAATATTTTTTTGTCATCTGGCAGTAACAAACAGTCCACTTATTTAATTTGTTAGTAATGCAACAGTTACCTTAATCCCACATCCAGGAAAGCTCAAATCATTTGTATTTACTTATCAAAAGTAATTCACTTTACTGTCACGGGCCTGAAAAGCAATGTTATAATTCAAGAAGGGAACATTTAGTACCAGTCAGTGCAGGGGTGGGGATGAAATACCATGAATTTAGTGCCCAACAGGGGTCATTTATTTGGGCTGGAATTTGTGTTGAACAAAAGCCAGACTGAGCCCAACCAAACACCCACTCAGAAAGCACAGACAGCTGTCTAAAGTAATCTTCTGGTTCGCTAATTTGTCTGCACTCGCTCTCTACAGAAATGGAGAGAACCTTCATGTTAATGTACACTCATCAGATTCAGTCTGTTCCTTTTTCCCTACTTTATTGCCTACATTTTTTTTAAGTTCCCTTCCCTCCATCCTACCATCAATCCTCCGACCCGCTTTTCATCTTTCTGTCCTCATTCCCTTCCTCCACCCACCCTTGCTGCTGAGGACTTTGGTTCCCAAACTGGACCCCTGGCTCAGCCCTCTGCAGTCACATGACACAGATCCAGAGACCCAGAGTAGTAAAATACAAAGCACTCAACTCGATGTGCATGCATGCTCTACGCACAGAAACATCAGAAGGCCACTGTGCTGTTACACCTCTGAACAGAAAAGCCCTCAGCTCACTTTACGCTGCACTTGTGTAACATCTCACCAGAACTGACTTTGCACTTCTGTTCCCACAAGCAGGTAGGTGGTATCTTGACTAATTTAGAATGACGAATAGAGGTGATTTAAAATGTTGAAAGGAGTTCAGAAAGATTATGGTGTTTTGTGTTAAGTAAGTCCAGTTTAGAGTTTTGTAATGACAGAAAAAAAACTTTTTAACAACCAGGGCTGGCGGGTTTTTCACTCTACATTTTTAGCTAGTCCTTAGCAACTGTCCTCACCTAACACAACTTTGTGAGATCAGCATTGTATCAGCATTTCCCTCTGTTGTAAAAAATGTAGTGCAAAATGTCATTTTGATGCGGCTTAACATTCCAAAATGTGACATTCTAAAGCAGTTTTTTCAGTCTGTTATATAACATGGCTATATCCTCAACCTTTTCCAGGCAACTTTCAATCCTCCTGTTTCTGACAACCTTGACAAAAGCTACTGCTTTGACTGTCAGAGTGAAATGTTATCACTTGCAGAAAGGCTGGTTTATTAGCGGCATTTTCTGCAGGCCCCTTAAAGCTGCAGTTGGTAACTTTTATAAAAAATAAGTTTTTGTCATATTTGCTGAAATATATCCTGACAATAGTACATGAGACAGATCATCTGTGAAAAAAATTATGTTCCTCTGTCTCCTCCTGGTGCTCCTAATGGCATTTGCAAGATTCCACCGCGCCCGTAATGCCATTAGGAGCACCAGGAGGAGGCAGAGGAACGTGTTTTTTTCACAGATTATTTATCTCATGTACTAATGTCAGAATATAGTGACAGTTTCAGCATACCCAAGTTACCAGTTGAGCCTTTAAGTCAGTTCAATTTACTAAAATCAGGAATTGTTTCAAAAATGTACATTTACTGATGATGGTGCTAGATGAAAAGCTGAAGGATCACCGAAGTTACACTTCCATCTCAGGTGGGGAATGTGTGCACCCCATTTTGTGGAACTTCATCCAAACGTTGTCAAGACTTTTAACTAAAGCTTGTTGTGATGGCAGGAGGTTTATCAGCAGCTGTAAGGGTAGCAGGTGGACAGAGGAGACCCAGCCTTAGTGACCCCAATGGTCATTTCACTGAGCTGCTGTGAGGGTATGTTGAAGGAAATGCTTGGAGGAGACAACCAGAAGCCCTGCAGAATGTTTGAAACCACACCCATCACCGATTTCTTTGTGTGGAGGAGTTTGAAGGAGAATTTCGGTGCTAGCAAACTGGAGTTGCTGCAGCTAATGGCCAGAGCTCCCAGTTAGATAAAATGACAGTTGTGGGGGCATGTTCTAAAGAGTGCCCTTCTGCCTCTTAACAGACACAAAATGCAATTGAAATTTCTGTGCAACATGAACAGGGCCCTTATGTGACAACAAGATGCGTTTTTTCAGACATTGTGAAGAAACCGTTTAAATTCAAAGTTTGTACTGTCAAGGACTCCTTAACTGAGAGGGACAGATCAGGGACCCCCTACTACATATATTGTATAAAATTAAAGTTGCTGTAGGTAGGATTGTGAAGATCCAGGCTTTAGCCAAAGAATTTGAACATCGACAACTTCTCAGTCCCCCCCCCCTTTCTGCTAAAGCCCAAACAATCTCCTAAGCCCCTCCCCCCTCACAAGGTAGAATGAATGCGTGCGCATGAGAAGTGATTGACACGCAGTTAGACACCCCCCCTGGCCCTGATTGGTGCATCTGAACAGGGAGCGGTGGATTTTTGCAAATCACACTACAAGCTGTAGGTGGTGCCAAAGGAGCCGGATTTCTTTTTGTAATTACCTGCTTCATGTAGTTCTACTTGAACATAGGGTCAGTTTCAGCAAATATGACAGAAAGTTAGTTTTATAAGTCTTACCTACTGCATCTTTAAGTTGCATATTTAACTGGGCCTGCAATAACGTGTGGGCAGCCTAAAGCCTTTATACATACCTTTTTTGGCCATTGAATACTATGTTATTAAAATAATAATTGTTGACATGATTTTATAAATCATGTTTTAATGATAAACATACATGTGGCACAGTGACTAGGCCTACTTGGGATTAACTGTATCTGTGGATGGCTATCTTAGTGACTACCTTTCCTATAGACCAGTAAGCCTATCATCAATGTATTTTTTTCACAAATAGGCTGAATTATATTTGCTAATAATATGTTGGATTCATGTTTAGACTTTAGATTTTAATTATTGAAAAAAACGTTCAAAACATTAACAATAATTTGGCGCCCCCCCTGCAGTAACTCTGAGGACCCCCTAGTGGTCCCGGACCCCCTGTTGAAGATCTCTGCCTTAACTTAGATGTTTAAAAACTGCAGAATACCACTGAGACATTAAAACCGCTGTACTTTACCTAGTGTCAAATGTGACTGAAAAATAGAAGTAAAGGCCTATTCCTTTGGCGTATTCAGGATGGTTGAAATAAACACCACACTATGTGTTGTGTTTCAACTTGGCAGACTGGTCTTTTCAGTTGAGTAATTGTATTCACACGCTGGATAATGCAAAAGAACTGCTGGCACAGTGAGAAGCCAATAGTGGCTCAGCAGGCCACAAGAAATAGGACTGAGGCAGGAACAGAAAAATAGAAGGAAAGTCAGTGTAGTATTTCCCAATCACCGTGATGTTGTGCTAACACAAAAAGCACTTCCGGTTAGACAAATGTCAGTTGATTTGAAATGCGGAGATATATGAAATATATGATACATGATCTTTTTTTTTTTTCTTCTTTCTTCTTTGATTTTTAGCCATGACTGTAACATTTTAAGATATATAGTTAAACACGATGGTCCAACCTATCTGTTTCTGCTGTGCTTATTTTCTGTACTTCGTTGCTTTGATAGCGTCTTTGATGAACCAAGTCTAGTGTTACCAACTAGAGCCCGACCGATAAAGGATTTTTAAGGCCGATATCGATACAAATATTTTGGTGACTTAAAAATCCGATATTCCGATATATCGGCCGATATATATTTAAAACAACAAAACAGAAACGCGTAACAAAACATAAACATTTGTAGTATTAGTATTTGTAGTTATTTATGAGTCCTCACTAAAATAATATAATGCAGTTTAAAAGTAAACTTGTTTGTTTTATTGTCACAACCGAACAAAGGAACATCAAAATATATTAAAGTTCTGATAAATAAAATGTATAAAAATACAAACTTAAGATATGAAACTTAAAGTCCTTTGAACTAAAAACACAATGCCAAAAAAAAAATCTGAGTGTTGCCAACAGGGAGGTTGTAGAGTGCCCTCTGATGGACAAACTATGCAATGCCAACACTCGTTTTTATTTTATATTTTAAATAATAATTTATCAAAATCATTTGTTATTATAAAGGATTCTGATAAATGAATATTAAAAAAAAGATATATATATATATATATATATATATATATATATATATATATATATAT
The DNA here is from genome assembly GCF_031162955.1 of Sander vitreus. NCBI lineage: Eukaryota > Metazoa > Chordata > Actinopteri > Perciformes > Percidae > Sander > Sander vitreus. Next base: position 25,002,500 of record NC_135860.1, on the reverse strand, counting down.
ATATATATACTGTATATTAATTTATTGGCCATTATAAAAGCCGATACCGTTGTTTGGAAAATATTGGCCGAAAATATCGGCACACCGATATATCAGTCGGGCTCTATTACCAACACTGCTGAACTGGTTTCTAGTTTGAGTGGTGCCATTTTCTTTAGTCTGTGGCCCAACAGGTACATTACATCTCCAAGCTAATGTTAGTGAATGTGTTGACTTCAAACAGTTTAGATGTATTTTAGATGACTGAGATTAGAGTACTGTATGTCCAGTTGTTTCTCGCCCTTGTTTGCTTAGCTCTGTACATTGTATATACGGAACACAGGGATTTTCTACTCGGAAGATATTGTAAACAAACATTGTGATTTGATCTATATTTAGTACATGTGTGAAACCAAAAGCCGGTTCACTCGTCTCACCCACACTGCAGCCTGTGTGTTTAAAGGAGGGCAGGCCACAAGGTCATATGCTGGTTGGGGGAAGAAAAACGGAAAAGGAGGAGCTATTCTCACTGAGACCTGCCCCATCACTCTATTTCCTCCTATCCCTGAGCTCTCAGGCTCACACAGAGCACATGGCTGCATGATTTTGAAACAGCCCTCCAGTAGAAGGACAATCAAAGTGTCATGGTGGTGCTGGAAGCATGTGCGCCTGTGCAGCCACTCCCATTCCAAGTGCAGCAGAGACACGGAAGCAGACTCTAAGCCTATGGATCAAGCTTGTCGTTAATGTCTGTGTGGAGGAGAAAAGGGGGAGGGAATGCATACACACATACACACACACACACAAGGCTGATGTAACAGAAACAAACTGTGGTCACAATGGACTGACAGTTTTTGAAAGGACAGAGGGAAGAGGAGAGCTTCCTGGTTATGTTCTGAACAAGGTAAGATGAGATATTCGGACTCCTGTCCGTCTCCAACTGTGGAAGATATACTATGTATGAAGGAAGTAAGGGTTATTGAATTTCCTGGTTATCCTAGAACCACAAGGCTTAATTATTGGTCCATTTGCTTCCCTTAAAGGGAAGAATAGGAACCAGGATCATTGTACAGTTTTGATATTAGATAAAGAAGCAGGTAACAGGAAGTTTAATCATGTTCACCTCATGTAGTCAGCATAGTTAACGACACTTCCTTGCTTCTAAATTTATGATACATATGACAGATTTTTCTTTAGTATGATGAGCTTGGTACAAGAACCCTTAAAATGTTTTTTTTTCCAATAAGGGACCGTTTGGTATTTATGGGATGGACCACCGGAGGAAAATAGTGGAGGGTCATGTCTTTTTATTCTTTGCTGAGGGGAGGATCATCCAACATTTTTCAGTCCAGGGGGGGTCACCCAACTTTTGTATTCATGAAACAGAAACATTTCAAAGTGGCTTGTTTGGTGCATATTTTTTCATGTAGCTCTCAGTCTCGGCCCTCCTTTGCTACCAGATGGGTCTGACCCATGAGTTAGCTGGGGGGCAGAGGGAGCACTGCCTGAAACCACCTGTTTTTTGTTTGTCGTTTCAAACCGAAAACAAAGAAACGGTAAAAAAAGAGCCGTTCTCCTGTTTTTGGTTTCCGAATCCAAAAACGAAAAACGACTAAACCAAATTCAAATAACGGTCCGATTTTGGTTTTTTGAAATTCCTTTTTTCATTTCTCCGTTTGAATATCTACATTAAAAGAAAGACAGACAGGTTGGCCAAGTGACCCGGAAGTAATAGTAAATATAGCCTTTAAAATTAAAAGCCAAGCTTTTAGAACGGTCATAATATGCAGCACTAACGTTATACCAGAGTAACGTTAGAAGAAAAAAAATCAATCAATAAATAGGCTTATATAAACCTGGACCGAAAGAAATATGTTAGCAGTAGTTTATTACAGTGATTTAATATCGTGCCTATCCACGTACACATCACCAGTCACGTTTAACGAGCGCATTGTTTGGCTCAATACAGTTGGTAATAGTTAACCTAAGAACTTATTGTGTGTGCAGAGTTGTTACTGTTGGCACTATATTATATAATTTCTCTAACTTCTCTCTCATTTCCTCATTCATTCATTCAGTCGGTATCAGGCGCATTTTAATGCAGTTTGTTATCTGCATGAATAAAAACTTAATAAATAAAACTTATTGTTAGGCAGATTATAAAACGTTTTTTTCTCAAACATGTCATGTCCTTTTGTCGACGATCCCGTTGCTGAAAAAAGCTGTATTACTTCAGAGAGTTTACGTTGGGAGATGATATTGACTAAATGTATTTTCATTTCCACATTTTTTCACAGTCCATCAGATATGTAGATAGGCCTAACTTATCCGTCCTCATATCACTAACATCCACCATCGTGGACATGCTTTAACATCCCAGCAGATTCTTTGTGTCGCATTACGTTTTTCGCAAACGGCATGTTTCTTTATTGGTGATGCGGATCATACTGTAATAGTAAAGCAACTGTAGCCGTCAGAAAAGTGTGACTCGCTCTGAAGCGTTTTTTGTAGTTGTTCCCTGGACACAAACCAGTGAGAGCCATTAAAAAGAAATAAATTATTATACATTATAGTTCTGTTAATGATCATGGTGCTGCAGCCTCAGAATGGGATAGCCTATAGTAGTAGGCTATCTTACTTTTTCGCCCGCAGGATTGCACCCAAATGAAATTATAGGTGTAATACAATTCCAGTTTTCACCAGTAATATTATAAGTTAACTGTGATTAAATATGAAATGAATACACTGTTAATGCTTACGCATTGACTCGAGCAGCAATTTTCTCCCACACCAATTCTCTCTCTTTTGCAGCAGCAGCCGCTGTCTTGCTTTTTTAACGAAATGCATGTTCAAACTCGCTGTTTGTGCGCACAAGTATTTCCGCCGACCCGTTTGTTCGTGGTTGTTACCATGGTGAATCGTAGAATCATGGCTCCATTCATACTGCCTTTTTCTTGTGGTGGTGCATGCGCGTGAACATACTCGGAGTTGATTGAACCAACTCACATCAGCTGTTCTGAAACCGAAAACTCGGAGTTCCCCATCTCAGGGTAAATCAACTCAGACATCAGGGTTAGACTCAGAGTTTGTTAAACCTCCTTCCTGAAACAGGGCCCCAGGTCCTTCACAATGCCAGTAGTAATGTAGTTTCATTACACAACTTTGCAATCATTTCCTTTTTAATGTGTCTGTTTATGTCACAACCACATGTGGCTTTTTTCTATGCGGGCAGTATGTCAGTGTGTAAAAGGTCAGGCATACCCTTAGCATTTAGCACATGAGAGAGGGACTTGATAAGAAGCAGAGTAGGCTACAGGGAGACTGGAAGGTCAATCCCAGCCACATGGGGACATGCTTTTGTTCTCAATAACAAATACAGCATATGATGACATTCAGCTATGCTATTCTTATTTTATGCTACCATATTTACATTTTTTTTGCCTTAATGTAGTTAGCGAACATCATCCCAGAGATACTTTTTTTCTTTTTAGCCAATAGCCATGCTAGCATTGTGGCTTTAGGGATGACAATGTCCAGACTGAAATAGTTTTGAGAAGCAAATGTTAGCATGCTAACATGCTAAACTATGAGATGGTGACAGAAAAACGCCACAACATCATCATGTTAGCATGCTGACGCTAGCTAAAAGTGCCGCAATGCCCTTAAATACAGCCTCACAGAGGTGTCTACAGCTATCATGGCTTCATAACACCCAGTTCAGACCAGACAATTGGCTTATTTTGAATCAATGTTTAAAAAAAATTGTAACGTCTATTAGAGCTGGATAAAGCTAAAATGCTTATATTACACTTATTAATAAAATATCAAACTGAAACTTTCCCTTCAATTAATTGTCTTCATGTTTTTCTAGATTTTGCTGAAGTTTTGCATACTAATTAAACTGTCCTATGTTGTGTCTGTATTCCAGATTGCATACATCTACATTTCCTGATTCCTGCCTCCATCATGTCGCTGCTGACTCACGCGCTGGCGTGCCTGTTTGGTATGGGCTCCTGGGTGGCCATCAACGGGATGTGGGTGGAGCTGCCCCTGGTCGTACCGCAGATCCCAGAGGGCTGGTATCTGCCATCGTACCTCACAGTCATTATCCAAATGGCCAACATAGGTCCTCTCTTCATCACTTTGATGCACCGCTTCCGCCCAGGGGTGCTAGATGAGCGGCCGGTCATCTACTGCATTGTAGGGTTGGGGATCGTTGCTACATTCCTGCTAGCTTTCTTCTGGAGGCACACGGTTACAATAGGGGGTTCTTTGCACAGTGTGCCCCTGCTGGTGTTAAGCTTCCTGCTGTCTGTGGTGGACTGCACTTCCTCTGTTACCTTTCTGCCTTTCATGATGCGGCTGCGTCCACAGTACCTCACCACGTACTTCGCAGGTGAAGGCCTCAGTGGTCTGGTGCCTGCACTGGTGGCTCTGATTCAAGGTGTTGGTGTAGTCCACTGTCAGAATGCCACTTTGGCTGGTGCAGCCAACACAACAGGTGCCACTATGGTTGGCAGTGGAGAGTTACAAGCCATCTACCAGCCAGCTAAATTCTCTGCCCAGGTGTTCTTTGTGTTCCTCAGTGCCATGATGGTTGTGTGCCTTGTAGCCTTCATCCTACTCAACCATCACCCAGCTGTGGCGCGAGAGAGAAACAACGACCTGTACTTCAGTGGTGATCTGGCCCCTGGGAAGAGAGAACAAGGTCTGTCCCTGCACACCCAGACACCAGAGCAGAAGCCTATGATCAGCCCTCTGGAAGCCGTCAGGAGGGAAGCAAGGAGCTCTTTTGGTATGGGGACGTATAGTAATCTGGAGGTGGTGTTCATCTTTGTTGTACTGGCTTGGGTCAATGCTCTGACCAATGCAGTGCTGCCCTCGGTCCAGTCCTACTCCTGTCTGCCCTATGGGAACAAGGCCTACCATCTAGCTGCCACCATGGCAGCTGTTGCTAACCCAGTGGCCTGCTTCATCGCCATGTTTGTGCCTATTAGGTAGGAATAATTACTGGAACCATCTCTTTACAAGAAATTATCATTTTATATAAAAACTTAGATCTTTCAGTCTCCTACAATAACATAAAATTCAAATAACTGCAACTCTTACAGGTCACTAGAGTTTTTAGAGGTCATAGCTTTAAAAAGCTATAGTGCGCGACTATTTTATATTAATGGATGTCCGTTACATTCAAGCCTTTGCCAAATGAGTTGCTACAAAGCTTATTAAGCCTATCAGCTCCACAAAACTCTCTCTGTATTTCTCAGTATGGATATGTTTACAAAACAGTGTAGTCCGGCAACATTCACGCGCAGAAGCTCAAGTGATGCGTTTTACGTCACCCTAGTCCTCCTTGATTTGACGGTATAAAGCTACTAGCAACTGTGTGGAGGAGGGGTGGTGCGCGTTTGTGGATGTGTCGGCAGTGTTGTTGTGTTGTCATTACTTAGAATTCCTCATGGGGGCAACAAAAACTACGCACTATAGCGTTAAAAGTGTTGAGTACTGAAATTGTTTAAACTTTCATATTAGTGTGTTTTACGAAGAAAAGTGTTTCAGTGTAACAGAAAATGCTCAGTTTTACCATATGCATCGACTTTTGTTTTCAGGTCTCTCATCTTCATGGGTTTCTTGGCTATGATTGGGACTGGATTTGGAGCCTACATCATGGCCATGGCTGCTCTTAGTCCATGCCCCCTGCTGGTCCACAGTGCCTCCGGAACTGCAGTCATAGTAAGACTTTATCTTTAAAAATGATTTGGACATACAGATGTTTTATTTAGACTGTGAAATATGTCACTTAATAGCAGTTCATTTTGGATCTTGTGTGCTGTCTTGTACACGCTACACAATGTGCCTGTTATGGTCACGCGTATGTTCAGGTTTCTTATGATTTGGGAGTGTTGTGTGATTGGCAGGTTTTGATATCAGATTGTGTCAACGCAATCTTGTCTGACCTGATTAAGACAATACTGTCAAACCATGTTTGTGGCATATTTGTGAACACTCATTATCCGGAGGAAAGCTTTCACCGTCACAAACGTGTTTATTCAAATGTATATTAGCAGGTGCTCGTGTACAGAGTTGCTTTAGAGAATACTGTTGTCCCCCCGTATCTGCTAGCATTGCTAGCAAAATAAAACATCATGCTGCTATGTAAATGCTATAAAAAAAAAAAGTCAATGGCTCCTTACTCTTTCAAAGTAAAGGCTTTTAGTGCCGAAAAATAAGCTTTAAAATATTTTGCTAATAGCGAGTGAGCAGGGTATACGTTAGCATGTGTTGTAGGAAAGGCATATGGCTATTTTCTTTTCAATTTTTTTTTGATCACTCTATCACAGTGTACCAAAACTAAAATACTGGATATGCCCAAGAAAATCCTTCCTCGAGCAGTGAAAATGAGGGAGAGAGCAAGAGGTGTACTGTAAAGCTAAGAGCGCTGACAACTGTGAGATTATCAAGAGAGTCAACTCTTCGGTTGGGCTTGTGGCCTAACAAATCAGATTTTTCCCGTAATAATGTATTATATTCTCTGTTTCTCCATTGTTAATGTGTGCAATTTTGTCTTACTTGTACCACAATTAATAATTTTAATTTGTATAGCTTCTCTAAAGAGTTACAAAGTGCTTAACTGTAAAACGGAGCAAACTAATAAAAATGCTAGAATAATGACAATCAGAACATGTAAAAATCAACATGTAAAAATGAGTAGCATACAGGGATTCCTACGAAACGGATACAAACTTAGTTGCAATCAGATGTTTTAAGCACAAAACAATAAACTGGTGTACCAGTAATCATGACCCGATAACTGCAGCACCTCCTCCAGAGAGGGTGAAGTAAATGGTGAACTGAGTCTGTTTTTGGAGTAAAAAAAACCTCTTGTCCAACCTGTTAATGATGGCAAACCATTGAAAGCCACTGAGCAGGCTTACATGTTAACGTCAAACTAGGACACTTTGCAAATGTGTTTGGTACTGAATATATAAAGGTACGTTTGACAGCACTCCAATTAATACTTTTTATTGGCAATAAAAAGTATTAATTAGAGTGCTGTCCAAAGTACGTTTAAATATTATTATCCACCCAGTCTTCATAGTCTTCTAAGTTTCGATGTGAGTTGAACACGTTAAGTCTTATATTTTTGGTACTGAATAACACAGACTGGCTGTCAGATCATTGTGATGCATAATATTGACCTCTCCTGTGTTGCAGGTGCTGACCTGGATCCTGTTTGTCCTGACTCTGTCCTATGTGAAGGTGATCATTGGGGTGATTCTGAGGGATGAGGGCCACAGTGCCCTCGTGTGGTGTGGAGCAGTAGTGCAGTTGGGCTCCATGGTTGGTGCTGTATCCATGTTCCCATTGGTCAGTGTATATGGACTGTTCAGGTCAGGTGATGCCTGCAACACTAAGTGTCCAATGTAGTAAATCGATTGAAGTTAAACACTGCTGTACCAAACTGAAAAATAATCTGCGCTTATTCTAGATGCACTGAACTCATTCGTGTTGTGAACTTTACATATTCCTGTTTGTGTGAACAGATCTGAGCTGTTTACCTACAACACCATCACTGCTTAACAGATTCATTCTCATCAGAGTCAAATGGTAAATGTATGTTTTATACAGATATCTGTATATTTATTGACTTATGGAGTGCTGCTCAGCACAAGGCTGAAATTACACTGGTATAATCAATGTGTCAGATCACACACACACACTCCAAGCTGATGTTAGTGAATGTGTTGACGCACATTTTGTTGCTGAGCACATTACAAGTCTTCGTCAATTCAGAGGTCAAAGCCAGTTTACTTGAACTGTTAATATGATGTGAGTATAATTGATTGATGTTGCTTTTATAAGAACCTACAGCACTTTTGGCTTTAAAAGATTTGTGCTTGTTTTTAGTGTACCTGGTTGTACATTCTAACTTGCTTTGTATATGTTACTTGTGTGGAGAAACTGTTCAACAATACCAAATAAAACACGTTTTATTGCTACCAGAAATCCCCCTTATCCTGAGCCTGTCTTAAATATCTTCTGGTGTGTGTGTGTGTGTGTGTGTGTGTGTGTGTGTGTGTGTGTGTGTGTGTGTGTGTGTGTGTGTGTGTGTGTGTGTGTGTGTGTGTGTGTGTGTTTTGGTTCAAGTGGTATAATCAAGCAAGAAGTTGGAAAGGGCACTTTTGAAGACAAAAACAGATTTAATCAAAGTTGGTGATTGTAACTGTGCAAAGTCAGACGTATTTTACCGTATCCTTTTCCAATTAGTAGTCTGTCCATACTCTAATAAATCTACATAAACCACATCTATATTATGCAATATCTTGCATTTTTATAGATACATAGATGAAAGGTGTGATGAACTCAACTCAAAACTTCAGTGATGACTGGGTGATTCCAAGGTGTCATAGGTTGGCATGGCAGTGCACAGCTATGAATAAGAATAAAAAGATGAAACAGTAATGGATGAAAAGTAATGTATTACTCAGGTCTGCCATTGAGAGAAATGGATGATCTAATTTCCAATACACAATTTATCATGAAATAAACCAGCTATTTACAGTAGTTTTCAACTTTATTGCACACATTTATTGGACATTGGGCATTAGCATCAGCAGCCTGCACACCTTTAAAACCACCACTAGATGTCACTGTTTGATTAAAAGATCCTTAATATGAACCTGAAGCTGACTGTACATCTTAAGCTTCTAGATTCAAGTAATGTTAGTTTTGATCTGCAGAACTAAAGTATAAAAAATTACTCAATGTGTTGGATCCAGTAGGGGTAGGGGGAATTGATTCAGCATAGTAACGCAATATTTTCCATGGCAATACTGTATCGATACACGGACACCAAGTAATCAACCTTTTATTATATAAATTGCACATCAGAATTTAACCTTTTGGTACTAGAATAATAAGATCAATTGCTGTTTCAGTCCACTAGATGGAAAATTGAAGTGAGATGAACAAACGAGGCATTTTTTTTTTGGTGACATAATTTGAAGTTGGAAAAAAGGTAATGAATTGCAATATTTAGCAGAATATCACAATAGGTTTAAAATCGCAATAATATCATATTGTGACATAAGTATCGTGATAATATCGTATTGTGGGGCCTCTGGTGATTCCAACCAACCTAGGATCCAGTCACATTTGCTAAATCTGCAATAAGAAAATATTGTATAAAATGGATCTTGGATGTCCTCTGAATTATACAAAACTTCATACCCAATGCGGTTGAAAAACTAAGCATAAACATTAACTTGTCAGTCCTCTTTGCCTTCATAACGTGTCTTTTTTCAAAAGTATATTGCTCAACCACAGTTTAGATAGAGGAGTGATGCAAACTCTCCTGATGTCCCAGGAGAGTTTGCCCAGCTCACCATGTCTGCATCATATCCTCCTAACACTAAATCAGAGATTGTCTTATCCATGTAGGTGTATTCATGTATGTTTATTAATGTGTGTGTGTATGTGTGTACGTGTGTGTGTGTGTGTGTGTGTGTGTGTGTGTGTCTGTGTGTGTGTGTTTATCCTTCTTCTTCCACTCCACAGGGACAAATAAGATTGAGGAACTCATGGCCAGTCAGAGTCTGATTCACATCCCAGTGGTTCCTCTCAGAGAACATCTGGGGTCATCATTTGGTGTCTCACACTTCACTTTTTCTCCTTATCTCTTCCTGTAGTTTCTATGACTTATGGTGTGCTGAGTTTAAAAGCTGCAGACCTGTTTGGAATGATTTGGGCAATAGCTTAAGTTTGGGGATACATTGAAGATTAGGTCAATTCTTAATATGTTATTTTCTGAAACAGTCTGATAAAATTGAATGCACTGAGATCCAGACAGGTGGACAGTCTTGCCAATATGAATGTCAATGGCAGAATGACACAAGCAACATGAGAGAAAGTAAGAGTCTTATCTTTCTGCCTGCCTCTCTCTGTCTCTCCTTCAGTCCAACTATTTTGATATCTCCTTTTCCCCAAGCTCCTCTGTCTTCCTCGATTCATGCATATGGCAGACTTTGTGACCGTAATTTCAATTTAAAACACATGAGGGGAAATCCTAGCCCCCGCTGCTCTTTAATGGGCCGTCATGGGATTGGAGTATGCTGAGAATGATTGAATTTTGTGAGAAGGCCAGGAACGATCACGTCTCGCCTTCCGTTATGCAATCGACCATTCCCCTCTCACAACGCGACGTCTGGTAAAACCTAGAGGAGGAGGGCGGGGGGGCTAAGGGCTGGAAACCTCAACGTCTAGGCCGAACGACAGAAAAATATTTGTTCTTCTAAATGACTTCAAGAATGTATAAAAGTGAAACTCAGCTATCATATATAAACAGAGCCGAATGAGATGTGATCAAAGGCAGAGACGTTGAATTGGGCTGCTTTTAATGGTTGTAAATGAGTCTTTTTACGCTGTAATGCATGACATCCTATATTTCCTCATAGATGGAACCATATGGATCCCATACAAAGCCTGCCATACTGTTATATTTATATGATTGTGTCATGTCTGTTTTTTTCCTTGACTCACTCCACCTGCTTGGCCCATTTGACAATGTCAAGATAAAAAGTCTCACTCCAAGACACTGAAATAACCACTTTGTGCAAACTTTTTCACACCCACTGTGTGGAATTACACCTCTGCGATATATATCCTTTCAATGAAGCAACAGAGACTACCTTTCCCGTTAAGTCCATTATATTCAAATGGGCTGGGCCTTTTTCTTTTTTTTTCTTCCCAACAAGACATAAAGTAATCAAAAGTTAAAAGCAAACACTCAAGGAGGCACTTAGCAAAAAAGAAAAGCTTTTATGATAAAACATTCATATACAGTGCAGGAGACAGGTAATCTTTGAGGATGATAGGGTTGTCTTGTGGTCAGTTTCAGTATAGTATGGCTTGGGGAGCCTTGTAGATGAATGTGCCTAATAACATCCCCGCCCACCCATCATCCAGCGGAGGATCCAGGCAGAAGAACTAATACCTGAGTGTATTTCCGCAGTGGTGTGAAGTAGGCCTTAAAGAGCTGTTGGAGGCTACAGTAAAGTAGAGTTCATTACCTTGACAGACTGATGACAGCTAAGACTGGCTGAGATGCGCACATATAAAAATACATACATACATACATAGATACATTTACCCATACTAAAATAAAGGCTAAATAATGTGCAATTAGTGCTCTTTGTATTATGCACACATAGGATCTTATATATATATGAAACCGAACACCTACACTTAAAAAAGGAATTTGTTTCCGGAGCTCTGAGATGTAAGATCACTTTCTTGCAAGTCCTTTGCCGAAGGCTTCCAAATCGATATGTGACAAACATGCTGCGGGTGCAGATAACATATCTGTATTTTAAAAAAGTTCAGTGGGAAAAAGGTTTTTTAAAGAATACCTAACATTTTGGGAAATTATGGTGATGATTGATGGTTTCCTTTCTTGCAAAGAGCTGCTGTCGTGGTTTAGGTGTGTGTCACGATATAGAGAGGCCACTGTTCGACCAAAACAACAATGGTGGCTCCTAAAGTGGTCAGTGTAGATGCTGCAATAGCCTCAGCTATATCAGAACTGAAGAGAAAGAAGAGAAAAGAACAGCACTGAAGGATTTTAGCACAGAAAAGATGTTTTTCGCTCTTCAACCGGCTGGCTTGGTCAAGAGTTTGATAGACAGACCCTAACCTGCCAGGTATTTTTTGAAAGTGCCTGCCCTTTTCCAACAAAGTTTCCAATGACAGCTTCTCAGATGGTTCACCATTAAATTAGTCTATATCGACGACGTACTGATTGTTCAGGTGCCGGCAGAAATTCTGCCCTCTTTTTAAGCCAAATGTCTCACACCTTCCGCTTTCTTTGTGTTGGCATTATAAACTCCGGTGGATTTATGAGGACTATGGTTAACTGCTCCTCTAATCTTAACTTAACTGATCTCTGCAGGGTGAATCCAGACAGCTAGCTAGACTATCTGTCCAATCTGAGTTTTCTGTTGCACGACTAAAACAACTTTTGAACAAGCACGTTCCACCAAAACAAGTTCCTTCCCGAGGCTATTTTGAAGAGGTACCATTGCTCCGTCCGGCGCTTAGCACTGCCCAAGACCGTTGTTTAAAGAAATGCCAATAAACCAGAGCACGTTTTTCTCACATCCCGGAATGCTGTGTGGACTAGCCACACCCTCATCCGCAGCGCAGACATTTAATAACAATTCCTCCTCCTATTGGACAAATCATAACCAACCCACTAAAAAGAGAGAAATAACTAAAGCAGCGGACTCTCACTCCTTTATGTCGGGAAGTCAGTTCGCATTGGTTGCATGTGGGGTCAGCTTTAGGTCATACTGGGCATCCATTAGTGGCCTTATTTAGAGTCTTATTCCTTTAAGAGGAGTGATTGGCCAGCAAAGACAAAGAATCATTACCTTTGCCCGCCCCCTCCCTGCCAGCAGTCAATAATGAGGGATCATTAAAATGAATAGATGGACATTCCCCTTTTCTCCGGATCCTTATTGCAAAATCAGTGTCAGGGGAAATGAAGATTGAGCTTGGAAAAGGCGTCTAAAAGCCTCACAGTGATTGTCATGAACTCATCTCCAGTGCCAGGCTCCTTTAGCTACTGTAAGAGTCTGCACCTGCCTGAACTCTTGACTAGCCAGGGCTTTTACTGTAGCCCATTAAGAGCATCCCTAATGTGCGCTACAATGTACTTTAACATAAACATTCTGCATACATACCAAAACATTTACAGCAAACAATGGAAGAATGATTGCTTGGGATGTCTTGGAGTATTTTTCGATGAAGAAAAAGAGCTCTTAGTGTGACCTAGAAATGGGTATTGAATGCATCGTCTTTGATGTGGAGAAGAGAGAACTCATGTTGTGATCATATAAACAGACTCTTAAAGATAATTCTCACTTTTCACATTTTTTAAGTTCAAACATCTGTCCGCCGCTACATTTTTTATAAATCCTTGCACAACATTTCACGCATCACAAAAGAGAGAGCGAATCAAGCTGAATGATTGCAGATGGAGAATAAAAGAAGGCACAAGATTTTCCAGGCCCCATCTGGTTGCTTTTCAGAGTGTCTCTAAAAGTGTCTTTTAAAAAGGTGATTTGTCTTTGGGTCCGCAACGATGTGACCATGTCAGCGGGTCATCTGCTGGGTCCTGTCACATGTGAAACGGTCCCAGGGAAGGGCTCCGTGTACACCTGTGGAGCCCTAAAAACCCCACCCTAAACAGATTTGAAAAACACATGTAAACACATGCTTGAATCCCAAAACATATGGTCCTCATCTTCTTTCTTTATCATCCTAAAGGTAATTGATAAGACGGCCTGTTTATAGTCATCGACACGTCTCTGGAGAGAGAGAAAAATCACAAAATCTGACTCAAGGGACCAAAAAAGATCAAATGTAGAAAAGGCTTATAGAACTATCAAAGGTATCTTAGTATGGTCAAGCAATTATCTCTTAAAGCATCTCTTAAAGCCACCCCCATGGTTCTCTCAACATGCCCTTCATAATAGTGGTATAATGTGGATTTACTGCTTGCAGATGGCCCGAAGAGAGACAAAGGCAGGAGCTCCAGTGCTGTGCCTATGCACTCACTTTATAAAAGCCCAAATCAAGAGCTCTGTGGGAATACAATGGGGGAGGAAGCACGGCCGTAAAGACGCTATTAATCCGTGCAATGAAACTTCTAAGTCGTGCCCTCTGTCAGGTGCTGTGAGCATGTGGACCCTCGGGAGAAAATGGCACGCGCTGCCATCATTATGGTCAGGGAAGGCTTTTTGCGTGTATGTGCTGTTGGTTCCACTGCGGGGATGCTGTGGCCATTGAATGGTAGTCTGTCATTCAGTCTGTGTGTCAGGAAGTCATTTGATCAGTCTATCAGTCGAAATTTCATCTGCAGTTGCAGTATCTGTGTACATGAGACAACTGTATGTAAAGAAATGATTTCTGCAATGCGCCTACACATTTCTGATGTCAAATAACAAAAGCAAGCTATTTTTTTTCTGGTCTGTATCAGATAACAAGTGTAAGTACAAAATGCATTTCCTGCAGAAATTGATTGTGAATGCTGAAAAGCTAAATTGCTAAAGCTAAACTGGATTGCTGGCATGATTATGTAAGAAGAAGGTGAAGTAGTGAGAATAGTTGGAAAAGTGGGAATGGTTTTAATTAGTAAGAATTTCAATGAAATTTTGAATATTACCACTAATGTATAAAACATAAGTGGAATATTTCGATGTTCTTTTGAAAAGCTGTCTCTACACTGAATTGCTGTTTAAAATGCATAAAAGCAGTGGCTGGGTTAGCTCAGTTGGTATTGCAGGCACACATATACAAATGGTTTATTTCTCGATGCAGAAGGTCCAGGGTTTGAGTCAGACCTGTGACAATTGCCTGCATGTCTTCCCCCTCTCTCTCCCCTTTCATATATATATATATATATATATATATAGCTGTCCTATCCATTAAAGGCGGAAATGCCCACAAAATAATCTTTAACAAAAATATTTGTAAAAGAAAAGACAGAGTTGAAAAGACCAATATTGTATGAACGTTTTTGTAAAAGATGATGCTGAACTGAAATGCCAGCTTTAATTTGGATGAAGAAGTAACTGAAAGAGTAAAGAATGAGTTGATAAAATGGTAAATGGATGGGAAAAAAGTCATAGTATAGTATTTTGAAAAAAGTAATAAAAAAAGTAATAATATAGTATGCTGAAAAAAGTGATAAAGTCGTAGTACAGTATGTAAAACATTGTCATAGTATAGCATGTCAAAAAAAGCCATTAAAAAGTCATAATATGGTATGTCAAAAGAAGTCATAGTATGTCGGGAAAAGTCTTAAAAATGTCGTAGTATAGTATATCGAAAAAAGTATAGTATGTCAATCAAGTGATTCAGAAGTGGTGCCCAGATAGCTCAGTTGGTAGAGTGGGCGCCCATATATAGAGGGATTACGTTTAAACATAGTAGGCCTGGGTTCGACTCCGACCTACGGCCCTTTGCTGCACGTCATTCCCCCCTCTCTCTCCACTTTCATGTCTTCAGTCCCCCCTCTCTCTCCACTTTGATGTCTGCAGCTGTCCTGTCAAAAATGAAGGCTGAAAATGGCCAACTAAATAATCTGAAGAAAAAAAAAAAGAAGTAGCTCACCTGGTAAGGTGGGCACCCCATGTACAAAGGCTACGTCCTTGCTGCCGGTTCAATTCTGAACTGAGGCCTTTTACTGCATGTCATTCCTCCTCTCTCTCACCTTTTATGTGTAAGCTGACCTACCAAAGAAAGGCCTAAAATATATAGACAAATCTTAAAAAGTCTTAGTATACATGTCAAAAGAAAACATATGTTGGATGAATTCATAGTGTATTAAAAAGTGATAAAAAGTCATAGTATAGTATGTCTTAAAACGGCATAAAAAGTCATAGTATAGTTTGTCGAAAGAAGTGAGCATAGCATAGTAGTAGTATGTTGAAATCAGTGATAAAAAACATAGTATAGTATGTCGGAAAAAGTGATAAAAATGCAAAGTGTAGTATGTAGGAAAAAGTAATTTAAAGTCATATAGCTTGTCGAAAAAAGTCAGCATAGCATAGTAGTAGTATGTTGAAAATATGTCAATCCTAAAGATCCGCTAATAATTATAATACACTAAATGTATGTGTACTAATCTGAAAAAACAGATTTTTGCATTGTGAAACTACTACTATGTTGAAAAAAGTCATAGTATAGTATGTCGAAAAAAGTGATAAAAAAGTCATTGCATAATATGTCAAAAATATGATAAAAAAGTCATAGTATAGTATGTCAAAAAAAGTCATAATATAGTATGTGGAAAAGAGTGATACAAATTAATAGTATAGTATGTTGAACAAAGTGATAAAAATTAATAGTACAGTATGTGAAAGAAGTGATGGAAAGTCATAGTATAGTATGTCGAAAAAAGTGATAAAAAAGACATGGTATAAAATGTTGAAAAAAGAGATCAAAAGTTATAGTGTAGTATGTCAAAAAAAGTATGTTGAACAAAGTGATAAAAATTAATAGTACAGTATGTGAAAGAAGTGATAAAAAGTCATATTATAGTATAGTGAATGAAGTGATAAAAAGTTATAGTATGGTATGTCAAAAAAAGTGATAAAAAGTCATGGTATAGCGTGTAGAAAAAAGTGATAAAAAAGTTATGGCATAGTATTTTGAAAAAAGTGATAAAAAAGTCATAGTATAGTATGTCGAAAAAAGTCATAATATAGTATGTGGAAAAAAGTGGTAAAAAGACATAGTATAGTATATGGAAAAGAGTGATACAAATTAATAGTATAGTATGTTGAACAAAGTGATACAAATTAATAGTATAGTATGTCGAATAAAGTGATAAAAATGAATAGTGTGTCAAAAAAAGTGATAAAAAGTCATAGTACAGTATGTCGAAAAAAATTATTAAAAAGTCATAGTATAGTATGTCGAAAAGTGTGATAAAAAAGTCATAGTATAGTATGTCGAAATTGATAAAAAAAGTCATAGTATATTATGTTGAAAAAAGGTGATTAAAAAATCACAGTATAGTATGTCGAAAAAAGTGATAAAAAGTCACAGTATAGTATGTTTAAAAAAGTGATAAAAAAGTCTTAATATAGCATTTCAAAAAAAGTGATAAAAAGTCATAGTATAGTATGTTGAAAAAAGTGATAAAAAGTCATAGTATAGTATGTCAAAAAACGTTTATGAAAAGTCATAGTATAGTATGTTGAAAAAAGTGATAAAAAAGTCATAGCATAGTATGTCGAAAAAATGATAAAAAAGTCATAGTATAGTATGTCAAAAAAAGTCATAATATAGTATGTGGATAAAAGTGGTAAAAAGACATAGTATAGTATGTGGAAAAAAGTGATACAAATTAATAGTATAGTATGTTGAACAAAGTGATACAAATTAATAGTATAGTATGTTGCAAAAAGTGATAAAAATTAATAGTATAGTATGTCGAAAAAAGTGATAAAAAGTCATCATATAGTATGTTGAAAAAAGTGATAAAAAGTCATAGTACAGTATGTGAAAGAAGTGATGGAAAGTCATAGTATAGTATGTTGAAAAAAGTGATAAAATGTCATACTATAGTATGTCGAAAAAAGTGATAAAAAGTCATAGCGTGTAGAAAAAAGTGATAAAAAAGTTATGATTTAGTATGTTGAAAAAAGTGATAAAAAGTCATAGTATAATAGTATGTCAAAGAAAGTTTATGAAAAGTCATAGTATAGTATGTTGAAAAAAGTGATAAAAAGTAATAGTATAGTATGTGAAAAAAGTGATTAAAAAAAGTCATAGTATAGTATGTCGAAAAAAATTATAAAATGTCATAGAATAGTATGTCAAAATTGATGAAAAAGTCATAGTATATTATTTCGAAAGAAAGTGTTGAAAAAGTCATAGAATAGTATGTAGAAAAAAGTGATAAAAAAGTCATAGTATAGTATGTCGAAAAAATTGATAAAAAGTCATAGTATAGTATGTCGAAATTGATGAAAAAAGTCATAGTATAGTATGTCGAAAAAAGTGATAAAAAGTCATAGTATAGTATGTCGAAAAAAGTGATAAAAAAGTCATAGTTTAATATGTTGAAAAAACATGATAAAAAGTCATAGTATAGTATGTCGAAAAAATTCATAAAAAGCCATAGTATAGTATGTCGAAATTGATGAAAAAGTCATACTATATTATGTCGAAAAACGTCATAGAATAGTGTGTCGAAAAAAAGTGATAAAAAGTCATAGTATAATAGGTGAAAAAGTGATAAAATATCATAGTATACTATGTCGAAAAAAGTAATAAAAGTCATAGTATAGTATGGGACAAAATTCATAGTATAGTATGCGAAAAAAGTGATAAAAAGTCATAGTTTAGTATGTGAAAAAAATTCATAGTGTAGTATGTCGCAAAAAATCATAGAATAGTATGTCGAAAGAAGTGATACAAAAGTCATAGTATAGTATGTCAAAAGAAGTGATAAAAAGTTATAGTATAGTATGTCAAAAAAATTATAAAAAGTCATAGTATAGCATGTCGAAAAAAATTATGAAAAAAAGTCATAGTATAGTATGTTGAAAAAAGTGATTGAAAAAAGTCATAGTATAGTATGTTGAAAAAAATTATAAAAAGTCATAGTATAGTATGTCAAAATTGATGAAAAAGTCATAGTATATTATGTCGAAAGAAAGTGTTGAAAAAGTCGTACAAAGTAGTATGTAGAAAAAAGTGATAAAAAAGTCATAGTATAGTATGTTGACAAAAGTGATCAAAAGTCATATTATAGTATGTCAAATAAAGTGATAAAAATTAATAGTATAGTATGTCAAAAAAAGTGATAAAAAAGTCTTAATATAGTATGTCAAAAAAAGTGATAAAAAAAGTTATAGTATAGTATGTTGAAAAAAGTGATAAAAAAGTTATAGTATAGTATGTCGAATAAAGTGATAAAAATGAATAGTGTGTCAAAAAAAGTGATAAAAAGTCATAGTACAGTATGTCGAAAAAAGTGATAAAAAGTCATAGTATAGTATGTTTAAAAATGTGATAAAAAAGTCATAGTATAGTATGTCGAAATTGATGAAAAAGTCATAGTATATTATGTTGAAAAAATGTGATAAAAAGTCATAGTACAGTATTTCGACAAAAAGTGATAAAAAGTCACAGTATAGTATGTTTAAAAAAGTGATAAAAAAAAGTCTTAATATAGCATGTCAAAAAAGTGATAAAAAGTCATAGTATAGTATGTTGAAAAAAGTGATAAAATGTCATAGTATAGTATGTCGAATAAAGTGATAAAAATCAATAGTATATTGTGTCAAAAAAAGTGATAAAAAGTCATAGTATAGTATGTCGAAAAAAGTGATAAAAAAGTCATAGTTTAATATGTTGAAAAAACATGATAAAAAGTCATAGTATAGTATGTCGAAAAAATTCATAAAAAGCCATAGTATAGTATGTCGAAATTGATGAAAAAGTCATACTATATTATGTCGAAAAACGTCATAGAATAGTGTGTCGAAAAAAGTGATAAAAAGTCATAGTATAATAGGTGAAAAAGTGATAAAATATCATAGTATACTATGTCGAAAAAAGTAATAAAAGTCATAGTATAGTATGGGACAAAATTCATAGTATAGTATGCGAAAAAAGTGATAAAAAGTCATAGTTTAGTATGTGAAAAAAATTCATAGTGTAGTATGTCACAAAAAGTCATAGTATAGTATGTCGAAAAAAGTGATACAAAAGTTATGGTATAGTATGTCAAAAAAAGTGATAAAAAGTCATGGTATAGTATGTCGAAAAAATTGATAAAAAGTCATAGTATAGCATGTCGATAAAAGTGATGAAAAAATTATAGTATAGTATGTTGAAAAAAGTGATTGAAAAAAGTCATAGTATAGTATGTTGAAAAAAAATTATAAAAAGTCATAGTATAGTATGTCAAAATTGATGAAAAATCATAGTATATTATGTCGAAAGAAAGTGTTGAAAAAGTCGTACAAAGTAGTATGTAGAAAAAAGTGATAAAAAAGTCAGAGTGTAGTATGTTGACAAAAGTGATCAAAAGTCATATTATAGTATGTCGAATAAAGTGATAAAAAATCATAGTATAGTATGTCGAAAAAAAGTGATAAAAAAGTCATAGTATAGTATGTCGAAAAAAAGTGATAAAAAGTCATAGTATAGTATGTCGAAAAAGTGTGATAAAAAAAGTCATAGTATAGTATGTCGAAAAAAGTGATGAAAAAAGTCATAGTATAGTATGTCGAAAAAAGGTGATAAAAAATCATAGTATAGTATGTCGAAAAAAGAGATAAAAAGTCATAGTATAGTATGTCGAAAAAAGTGATAAAAAAGTCATAGTATAATATGTCGAAAAAATTTATAAAAAGCCATAGTATAGTATGTCGAAATTGATGAAAAAGTCATAGTATAATATGTCGAAAAACGTCATAGAATAGTGTGTCGAAAAAAGTGATAAAAAGTCATAGTATATGTGAAAAAAGTGATAAAATATCATAGTATACCATGTCGAAAAAGTAATAAAAGTCATAGTATAGTACGTGACAAAATTCATAGTATATTATGTCAAACAAAGTAATAAAAAAGTCACAGTATAGTATGTCGAAAAAAGTGATAAAAATCAATAGTATAATGTGTCAAAAAAGTGATAAAATGTCATAGTATAGTATGTCGAATAAAGTGATAAAAATCAATAGTATAGTATGTCAAAAAAAGTGATAAAAAGTCATAGTATAGTATGTCGAAAAAAGTGATAAAAAGTCATAGTATAGTATGTCGAAAAGTGTGATAAAAAAGTCATAGTATAGTATGTCGAAATTGATGAAAAAATCATAGTATATTATGTCGAAAAAAAGGTGATAAAAAATCATAGTATAGTATGTCGAAAAAAGTGATAAAAAGTCATAGTATAGTATGTCGAAAAAAGTGATAAAAAGTCATAGTATAGTATGTCGAAAAAAGTGATAAAAAAGTCATAGTATAATATGTCGAAAAAATTTATTAAAAGCCATAGTATAGTATGTCGAAATTGATGAAAAAGTCATAGTATAATATGTCGAAAAACGTCATAGAATAGTGTGTCGAAAAAAGTGATAAAAAGTCATAGTATATGTGAAAAAAGTGATAAAATATCACAGTATACCATGTCGAAAAAAGTAATAAAAGTCATAGTATAGTATGTGACAAAATTCATAGTATATTATGTCAAACAAAGTAATAAAAAAGTCACAGTATAGTATGTCGAAAAAATTTATAAAGTCATAGTATAGTATGTCGAAATTGATGAAAAAGTCATAGTATATTATGTCGAAAAAAGTGATTAAAAAGTCATACTATGTCGAAAAAAGTGATTAAAAAAGTCAATATAGTATGTCGAAAAAGTGATGGAAAGTGATAGTATAGTATGTTGAATAAAGGTATAAAAAGTCATAGTATAGAATGTCGAAAAAAGTGATAAAAAGTCATAGTATAGTATGTCGAAAAAAGTGATAAAAAGTCAATCAGAAAGAAATTAAATAAGAAGTATTAAAAAGTAATAGTAAAGTACTTCAAAAAAAGTCAGAGTATATATGTCGAAAAAAGTGATAACCTAAGTCATAGTATGGTATGTAAAAGAAAGTCTGGAGAATAAGCAAACTCCAAGCAAAATTGCTTTGCCTCGACTGGTGATCGAACAACTTGGTGGTGCTATTTGCAGGTAGCAGTGCATAGTATATGTGAAAAAAGTGATAAAATATCATAGTATACCATGTCGAAAAAAGTAATAAAAGTCATAGTATAGTATGTGACAAAATTCATAGTATATTATGTCGAAAAAAACGTCATAGAATAGTGTGTCGAAAAAAGTGATAAAAAGTCATAGTATAATATGTGAAAAAAGTGAGAAAATATCATAGTATACCATGTCGAAAAAAGTAATAAAAGTCATAGTATAGTATGTGACAAAATTCATAGTATATTATGTCAAACAAAGTAATAAAAAAGTCACAGTATAGTATGTCGAAAAAATTTATAAAGTCATAGTATAGTATGTCGAAATTGATGAAAAAGTCATAGTATATTATGTCGAAAAAAGTCATAGTATAGTGTCTCGAAAAAAGTCATAGTATAGTGTGTCGAAAAAAGTGATACAAATAAAACGTATAGTATGTCGAAAAAAGTGATGAAAAGTCATAGTGTAGTATGTTGACAAAAGTGATCAAAAGTCATATTATAGTATGTCGAATAAAGTGATAAAAATGAATAGTATAGTATGTTGAAAAAAGTGATAAGTCATAGTATAGTATGTCGAAAAAAAAGTGATAAAAATGAATAGTATAGTATGTCAAAAAAAGTGATAAGTCATAGTATAGGGTGTCGAAAAAATTGATAAAAAAGTCTTTAATATAGTATGTCAAAAAAGTGATAAAAAGTCATAGTATAGCATGTTGAAAAAAGTGATAAAAAAGTCATAGTATAGTATGTTGAAAAAAGTGATAAAAAGTCATAGTATAGTATGTCGAATAAAGTAATAAAAATGAATAGTATAGTGTGTCAAAAAAAGTGATAAAAAGTCATAGTATAGTATGTCGAAAAAAGTGATAAAAAGTCATTGTATAGTATGTCGAAAAAAGTGATGAAAAGTCATAGTATAGTATGTCAAAAAGTGTGATAAAAAAGTCATAGTATAGTATGTCAAAATTGATGAAAAAGTCATAGTATATTATGTCGAAAAAAGGTGATAAAAAATCATAGTATAGTATGTCGAAAAAAGTGATAAAAAGTCATTGTATAGTATGTCGAAAAAAGTGATAAAAAGTCATAGTATAGGATGTCGGAAAAAGGTGATAAAAAAAGTCATAGTATATGTCAAAAAAACATGATAAAAAGTCAAAGTATAGTATGTCGAAAAAATGTATAAAAAGCCATAGTATAGTATGTCGAAAAACGTCATAGAATAGTGTGTCGAAAAAAGTAATAAAAGTCATAGTATAGTATGTGAAAAAAGTGATAAAATATCATAGTATAGTATGTCGAAAGAAGTGATAAAAAGTCATAGTGTAGTATGTTGACAAAAGTGATCAAAAGTCATATTATAGTATGTCGAATAAAGTGATAAAAATGAATAATATAGTATGTCAAAAAAAGTGATAAGTCATAGTATAATATGTCGAAAAAAAAGTGATAAAAATGAATAGTATAGTATGTCAAAAAAAGTGATAAGTCATAGTATAGCATGTCGAAAAAAAGTGATAAAAAAGTCTTAAAATAGTATGTCAAAAAAATTGATAAAAAGTCATAGTATAGCATGTCGAAAAAAGTGATAAAAAAGTCACAGTATAGTATGTTGAAAAAAGTGATAAAAAGTCAAAGTATAGTATGTCGAATAAAGCGATAAAAATGAATAGTATAGTGTGTCAAAAAAAGTGATAAAAAGTCATAGTATAGTATGTTGAAAAAAGTGATAAAAAGTCATAGTATAGTATGTCGAAAAAAGTGATAAAAAGTCATAGTATAGTATGTCGAAAAGTGTGATAAAAAAGTCATAGTATAGTATGTCAAAATTGTTGAAAAAGTCATAGTATATTATGTCGAAAAAAGAGATAAAAGTCATAGTATAGCATGTCGAAAAAAAGTGATAAAAAAGTCTTAAAATAGTATGTCAAAAAAAGTGATAAAAAGTCATAGTATAGCATGTCGAAAAAAGTGATAAAAAAGTCATAGTATAGTATGTTGAAAAAAGTGATAAAAAGTCATAGTATAGTATGTCGAATAAAGTGATAAAAATGAATAGTATAGTGTGTCAAAAAAAGTGATAAAAAGTCATAGTATAGTATGTCGAAAAGTGGGATAAAAAAGTCATAGTATAGTATGTCAAAATTGATGAAAAATTCATAGTATAGTATGTCGAAAACAGAGATAAAAAGTCATAGTATAGTATGTCGAAAAAAGTGATAAAAAAGTCATAGTATAATATGTCGAAAAAATTTATAAAAAGCCATAGTATAGTATGTCGAAATTGATGAAAAAGTCATAGTATATTATGTCGAAAAACGTCATTGAATAGTGTTTCGAAAAAAGTCATAGTATAGTGTGTCGAAAAAAGTGATACAAATAAATAGTATAGTATGTCGAAAAAGTGATGAAAAGTCATAGTATAGCATGTCGAAAATAGTGATAAAAAAGTCATAGTATAGTATGTCGAAAAAAGTGATTAAAAAAAGTAATAATATACTATGGCGAAAATAGTGGTAAAAAAGTCATAGTATAGTGTCTCGAAAAAAGTCATAGTATAGTGTGTCGAAAAAAGTGATACAAATAAATAGTATAGTATGTCGAAAAAAGTGATGAAAAGTCATAGTATAGCATGTCGAAAATAGTGGTAAAAAAGTCATAGAATAGTATGTTGAAAAAGTGATAACCGAAGTCATAGTACAGTATGTCAAAGAAAGTTTGGAGAACAAGCAATGTCCAAACAATATTGCTTTGCCTGGACTGGATCAAACCAGAGATAAAGTGTGCAGTGACAACTTACTGGTGGTATTTGCAGATGTGCTTGCCACAATGCCACCATAGAACCACAGTATAGTATGTCAAAAAAAGTCGTAGTATTGTGTCTCAAAAAAAGTGATACAAATTAATAGTATATTATGTCAAAAAAGTGATAAAAAGTCATAGTATAATACATTGAAAAAAGTGATATAAGACATAGTATAGTATGTGGAAATAGTCATAGTATAGTATGTCGAAATTGATGAAAAAGTCATAGTATACTTTGCTAAAAAAAGTGATACAAAGTCATAGTATGGTATGTTGAATAAAGTGATAAAAGGTCATAATACAGTATGTCGAAAAAAGTGATGGAAAGTTATAGTGTAGTATGTCGAAAAAAGTGATAAAAAGTCATAGTATGTCGAAAAAAGTGATGGAAAGTTATAGTGTAGTATGTCGAAAAAAGTGATAAAAAGTCACAATATAGTATGTCGAAAAAGTGATGGGAAGTGATAGTATAGTATGTTGAAAAAAGGTATAAAAAGTCATAGTATAGCATGTTAAAAAAAGTGATAAAAAAGTCCTAGTATAGTATGTCGAAAAAATTTATAAGAAGTCATAGTATAGTATGTCGAAAAAAGTGATAAAAAGTCACAATATAGCATGTCGAAAAAGTGATGGGAAGTGATAGTATAGTATGTTGAAAAAAGGTATAAAAAGTCATAGTATAGAATGTCGAAAAAAGTGATAAAAAGTCATAGTATAGTATGTCGAAAAAAGTGATAGAAAGTCATAGTATAGTATGTCGAAAAAAGTGATAAAAAGTCAATAAGAAAGAAAGTAAATAAGAAGTAATAAGAAGTAATAGTAAAGTACTTCAAAAAAAGTCAGAGTATATATGTCGAAAAAAGTGATAACCTTAGTCATAGTGTGGTAAACTCCACGCAAAATTGCTTTGCCTGGACATCGAACCGGGGCTAAAGTTTGCATTGACAACTTGGTGGTGCTATTTGCAAGTGTGCTTACGACGATGCCACTATGGAACCACAATATGTATGTTGAAAAAAGTGATAAAAAAAGTCATAGTATAGTAAGTCAAAAAATGTGAAAATAATTAATAGTATAGTACATCAAAAAAAATTGATAAAAAGTGATAAAAAGTCATAGTGTAGTATGTCGAAAAAAATTATAAAAAGTCATAGTATAGTATGTCGAAAAAAATTATAAAAAGTCATAGTATAGTATGTCGAAATTGATGAAAAATCATAGTACATTAAGTCGAAAAAAAGTGATAAAAAGACATAGTATAGTATGTCGAAACAAGTGATAAAAAAATCAAGGTGAAGCATGTCGAAAAAAGTCATAGTATAGTTTGTGGAAAAAGTGATTAAAAAGTCGGTATAGTATGTCAAAAAATGCGACAAAAAGCAAGCATTTGCAAGCATTTGCATTCATTTGCATGCATTTGCATGTCGAAAAGAGTGATGAAAAGTGATAGTATAGTATGTGGAAAAAGTGATAAAAAGTCATAGTATAGTATGACAAAAAAAGTGATAAAAAGTCATAGTATTGCATGTGAAAAAAGTCATGGTATAGTAAGTTGAAATTGATGAAAAATCATAGTACATTACAACGAAAAAAGTGATAAAAAGACATAGTATAGTATGTCGAAAAAAGTGATTAAAAAGTCAAGGTGAAGCATGTCGAAAAAGTAATAAAAAGTCATAGAATAGATAAAAAAGTCATAGTATAGGATGTTGAAAAAAGTGATAATAAAGTCATAGTATAGTGAGTCAAAAAAAGTGATAAAAATGAATAGTATAGTATGTTGAAAAAAGTGATTGAAAAAGTCACAATGTAGTATGTCGAAAAAGTGATAAAAAGTCATAGTTTAGTATGTCAAAAAAGTGATAAAAAAGTCAATATAGTATGTCGAAAAAAGTGATTAAATAGTCATAGCATAGTATGTCGAAAAAAACTTATAAAAACTCAGTATAGTATGTCGAAACAAGTGATAAAAAATCAAGGTGAAGCATGTCGAAAAAAGTCATAGTATAGTATGTGGAAAAAGTGATTAAAAAGTCATAGTACAGTATGTCAGTATGCATTCATTTGCATGCATTTGCATGTCGAAAAGAGTGATGAAAAGTGATAGTATAGTATGTGGAAAAAGCGATAAATAGTCATAATATTATATGTTGAAAAAGTCATAGTATATTATGTCAATATAGTGATAAAAAAGTAATGTTCTAGTATGTCAAAAAAAGTGATAAAAACTCACAGCATATAATGTTGAAAAAAGTGTCGAAAAAAGTCATGGTGTAGTATGTCGAAAAAAGCCATATATACTATGTCGAAAAAAGTGATAAAAGGTCATAGTATTATATGTCGAAAATAGTTATACTATACTATGTCGAAAAAAAGTCATAGTATATTATGTCAAAAAAAGTGATAAAAAGTCATAGTATAGTATGTCGAAAAAAGTGATAGAAAAGTCATGGTATAGAATGTTGAATGAAGTAATAAAAAGTAATAATAAAGTATTTCAAAAAAGTCATAATAAAGTATGTCAAAAAAAGCGATAAAAAGTCATAATATCATATGTCGAAAAAAGTCATAGTGTAGCATGTCAAAAAAACTGATAAAAGGTGATACTATAGTATATAGTATATAGATAAAAAGTCATAGTATAGTATGTCGAATAAAGTCATAGTATATTCAAGCCTAGTCTCACGGCAGTTTGTGAAATGGTCACGTTATTTAATCTATTGATTCGTGTACGAAACGGGCACGTTGTTTTTGTGGTGGTCAGCACGAAAATGTAAACTAATGTATTTCAATGGGAAGCATATGTCGTGACCACAGCATGACTACGGTAGTGAGTAGTATGAAATGCCGAAAATCTGCGTAAAGAGGTTGGTTGTGGTGGTCGATGGGTCAAACAACACAGGACTTTCATCCCGGGGACCGGGGATCGTGTCCCGCGTATTGCGTTTTCTTTCCCCATTGTTGTTTTCCTAATCACAACCTTCCCGTTATTGTCGCGCGTCCCCCGTGGCCATCTCCCGGCGTGTGAGTTGTCCTTTCCCCATTCATCTTTTCCTAAACCCAACCTCCGTATAGATGGTTCCCATTTCGTGCTGGCCACCACGAAAAAAATGAGATAAACGTGTTTTTGTACACAAATCAACCGTGTTGGTATATTATGTAAAAAATGAAAGTGTTAAAAAGTCATAGTATAGTATTCGAAAAAGTGATAAAAAAAAGTCATGGTGTAGTACGTCGAAAAAAGTGATGAAAAAGTGATAGTATATTATGTCGAAAAAAGTCATAGTATAGTGTCTCGAAAAAAGTCATAGTATAGTATGTCGAAAAAAGTGATAAAAAGTCATAGTGTAGAATGTTGAATGAAGTAATTAAAAGTAATAATAAAGTATTTCAATAAAAGTCATAGTATTGTGTGTCGAAAAAAGTGATGAAAAGTGATAGTATTATATGTTGAAAAAAGTCATAGTATAGTATGTCGAAAAAAGTCATAGTATATTATATAAAAAAAAGTGTTAAAAAGTCATAGTACAGTACGTTGAAAAAAGTGATAGAAAGTCACAGTATAGTATGTTGAATGAAGTGATATATAATGAATTCTGCTCTCAAACTATTATTGTAACAAGCTGTTTTTTTACAGCATTAATGAGAAGATTGATACCACTTTCATTTGTGTCCGTTCAATATGAAGCTACAGTTCGTATACAGTTCGGAGAACAAGTGGTCAGCTGGAGACGCACAAAAGAGACAGGTGTAAAGAGCGATGTGTCTAGGCTGTCCACTTGTGCTCGGATCACTGAAAGGCATTTTAAAACCGAGTGTAATCATGGTCTGATTCGGTGTTTGATTGACAGCAGCTGGCTGGCTGTCAGGGTGCTGGCCACCGTAGCGAGCGAAAGACAAAGTACACAAACGTGTGTTGTAGTTTACATGTTATGGGTAGACAATGTGTTGTGAGTGGTATTGAATGGGTAAGGACCACAGCCGCATCCAATCGGACCCAAGTGATGTTTGCAAGCATGCTTGGGCTATATGCTGTTTAATGTGCTGCATCTGAGCAGCTGATTAGCTGTGTGGCCTGCAAACTGAAGTTAGCAGTGCAATTTCCCTGGTGAATTTTTGGAGAACTCAGTGATTTACAGAGCTGATATGTACGCTGTAGGAAATAGAACATGCTATTTCATTTCAGTTCGACATTAATAGCTCAGCATATAACCCTGATAAACCAGATACAAGTGAGAGTTGTATCGATCTTCTCATCTGACTCTTCGCAAGATTGAAAATAAGCATAGAAGAAATGTGGCTCAGTGTGCTTTACAAAAAAATGTAAATGTACAAATTTTGGCCTATATACTCCAAAGGTCAAGCAGATAAACCTTTGAAGCATTCATTTTTTAAAGCATGCATAATTCAGCGTTTCACTCTTACAAATGAAATATGATGAAATAAAATGCAATGATGCAAAACACTTCCACAAAGTATTTTTTTTTTTAAATTACACTGCTGTGTGCAGGTTCTGTACTTTTGATCATCAGAAAATAGATGCAGGTCTTTTCAATATGATTTCAATAGATTTTGAAGCTCCATTTGTTTTCATATCATGTATATTCCACCACTTTAATTAGTCTCCCTGCTTGACTGCTGCTTTGGTGGAAACTATGGCCCGGAGTCATCTCTCCACTGTGTCAAAGGGTACGGCGCTGTCAGAGGAAGACTAAGGTAAGAAGGACAGGGTGCCAGGAAAAAGGGGCGTGACTGCATCTGTAAATAGTGGGGTTATTTTGGGCTTACCACGGTTGTACAGGGGAGCACCGCCTAGGCCTGCCTTCTGTTACTATGGGGATGGGCGCTTCATAACTTTGCTGGATGGAAAAAGTGTGGAGGACTGGCAGGTGGCACACAGGAGCATGGCACGGCTCCCATGGCGAGGAGCTGTTTCACTCATAAATACCCACCACTAACAATACTCACCGGAAAAAACACAGCCCTTTGCTTGTACTTATATATCAACAGCTTCTTGCATTTTATCCTGCTAAAGTACAGTGGTTTGTATTTCACTTTGAAACATAAATGGAAAACCAAATACCATCTTCTGATTGATTGAAGTGCCCTCATTGCTGGCAACTGCATAGGTAAAATTGTAAGATGTTAAACACAGAGTACCTACAACTATTCTTCTAGCAATTTGAATGGTAATAAAGTAAAATAAATAAATGAATCAATGTAAATATTCATTGAAGTTAAAAGCATGGGGGAAACTGTATTTGTCATCCTCATGTCAATGTCCAACTGTCTCCATTTCAGGTTTTATCAGGTATATATGTACAGGTTGGAACAGTCCGAGGTTTACTGAGGTCAAGCTATAACACAAGAAAATCACCGAGCCAAGTTATAGTGAAGGCCTTAAAACTAAAGCATAGCCATATGGGCCATACTGTCCATGTAATAGTCAAAGAATGCTTTTAGAGGAAAATAGACTGAATCCATTACAATACAAAATGCATTATTTCAGAAAAATAGAACTTTTTAAGTTTCTGCATATTATTTTATTCTTATAAATGTTGATACAACACCGAAATGATTGAGAACTAGGTTATGTATGGTCACCATTATGCCATTTATTAATTCATTGCTGGAAACACATTAAATGCACTTAAAACACATTTCATTTTTTCATAAATATTTCATATTAAAGATAAATATGTTTCACCTTGTGCCTACACAGACAAAGCAAATGCAAAGAGTTGCAACGATCTTGCAGCTAAGAGAGAGAGTAAGGCACAAAATAGAAACCTTATTCATACAGTTTAATCATGCAATTATATTATGTCCAAAAACATGTATAAGGAAGCTATATTATGTCGGCTAAATGATCCCCAACATTAGTACAATATGCATGCTCCAAAAGACAGTTAACATGAAAAAGGCTGCAGCTGTGTGAGAGAAGAGCAGATGTAGGTACGTTTATGACATGACTGGAAATCCATCTACAATATTTGGTCTGTTTCTACGGTAAAGTGCATAATGTTTTTGTTTGTACGGGGAACCGCTGAATGCTAAAGTCTCCGAAAGAAAAAGGAAACTTGGACAATAATTTCACCAAAGATAAAATCCTTTGGTTTACTCACATCAATTATTGCCAGCTGTAAGTAACAGTCCTGCCCACTCCTCAGTGGAATCACCCAAGAGTAAAACTGAGCCACAGACGTTGATTATCCCTGTGCCTATTTACATGCAAACCTGCAGTGCAAGAAGTAACAGACAAATATATATGGTCCAGCATTTTTCTCATCTAAATTCAGCAGGTAAGCCTACCATTGTTCAACTATCTTATAGCTGGGGGAGAAGAAAACTCCTGTTCTACCTGCCTTGTATAAGCCCCCTGCAACCAGGAACTGTTGTCATAGGATATGTACTATATATTTCTCGGATTGTCTGTGCATCATTGTTGATGTCATGGTTTGGGTGGGAGGGCTGGAAGACCGGGGCAGAATGATAAAAAATAGGCACTAAGGTGAAAAAGCATTACAAGGTAGTAGAAATGGTACAAATCATATCAAGGGCAAATGTAACAAAAGGGGAAGCTAAATAGCAAACTGCATGATATAAGTATAAGGCATACATATTTTCAAATACATGTTTATACAAAAGAATATCATACAATAACATTCAGTATAAATGAACAATGAGATAATAATGAGGAAGCAAGAAAAAATACAATTCTAATCTATTAACATACTCCCTACATATTTTCCAGCCTTTTTATTCTGTTTCCTTGTAAACAAATCATTGAAATGATACAAAACTGTCTTATAAAAACTTCCACTTTGGGTTACAATGAACCATTTGCATTTAGCATGACGGCTGCTGTTGTTTGCTGTCAATATCACTGCTGTAAGGCACCGATTTGGTTGTTGCGGACTGACTGCACAAACAAATGAACCAAAGTGATGAAGCATGACACTTATTGTCCCATTAGCTTGTCCATGCATTAACATACAGATCACACTCAAAATATGAAAGATTGTCATTTTGTCAACGATAGAAGTAATTCAGTCTCTTTGAGCTGTTTGGTCCACTAAAGAACATCTGCTGTGACTTAAGGCAAGTGTAGTCGTATACTTTGCCCCTGATATCACTTCCCTTTTTTTCTAAATATAACATTCATCTGTTTATTCAAATGGAGCTTGGAACCAGTGATTGTCAATGTGAGTCTGCAGCAAGTCTGTGAGATAGGAGGAGCTGATGGTCAGGTGGGAGATCCTGGTCACAAATGTATTCTTCATCATCTGGATCTCTGGGGGGTTTAATCCTCTTTTTGTTGATGCTGCTGCTGTTTGAGTGTGTGTGTGTGTGTGTGTGTCTGTGTGTGTGTGTGTGTGTGTGTGTGTGTGTGTGTGGCTGTGTGTGTGTGTGTGTGTGTGTGTGTGTGTGTGTGTGTGTGTGTGTGTGTGTGTGTGCACGCGCTGCGAAAGACTTTTGGACGTCTATGCATGAGTGTGCACGGAAATGCTGGAGAGGTCATTCCTGATGATCTCATTAACTGTGAAAAGAAAAGAGAAGATCATTATTAACTAGTCACATTGAAATTCAGATCATTTAAACACTATTACACTTAGCTATAGAGGTGACCTATAGAAGTCACAAAGGCTAGGCTTGTGATAGGAAGGTTGTCAGTTTAAATCCCTGCCAAGGATGGATTTCAAATCAGGCAAAGTGGGAAACTGCCCCAAGGGCTCTTTGTGTCCATTGGTGTGTGCAAAATGAAAGGGTCACGCCACAGATTTTACCCATTTGCACAACAGTTGCGTAATGTCTTATGTGACTGTGAAGGGAGCTTTCTAAAGCTACCATAAGTCTGAAAACATCTCAGTTTTAGACTTGATAACAGAGAGCCTGTGTTGCAAACTAGGGCTGTGACGTTTTAAAAGAAGTGGGTGTTTGCCAAACAGGGAGGGTCTAATAAAATATGCTATCAAGTTGCATTATGGGAAATGTAGGATCCAGGGTTTTTGGGGTGTACAAGAGTAATAAAGATCAGGATATATTGTCCTCTGCTGCCCATTTATCTATATCTCTCTCTTTCTAGAAGTACCATATTAAATCACTGGATTACCTTTAATCTGTTTTTTAGGAATATGCCCTACAAAAGTACAATAAATTAAATGATAAGGGCCCTTTAGTGGGCCCTGCTTTATTACCTAAAATACTGACATGGCCTCACTACAATATCTGGTTTTAAGGCCTTTGTTGTTTCAGTTTTGTTCTTGTTGCATATTCCTAAATTAATGTCATAATTCAACCTACCACTTAGTACATCTGGGGAAAGGTAGTATTTTAGGGTAGAAAACCGTACATATTGCACAGTGGGAGTGGGATGTGTGTGTGTGTGTGTGTGTGTGTGTGTGTGTGTGTGTGTGTGTGTGTGTGTGTGGGGGGGAAAAGCTCATTTTTGCACTGTGCCCCTGTACCGGCCATGATCCCTGTCAATGCTGGGGAAAGAAGAGTGATTCGTTTGCTGATTCGAATGCCTGTGTTTGTCACAGTATAAATGTAAGTTGTGTATTATTTACAAGTTGTGTGTTAGTTTCAACATTCTGCATCCATCCAGTGACATCACATCAACAGAGAGCACTTGAAACATTGTAACTCTTGGCAGCCTGCAATAAATAATGTCACATGAGGTACTCCTTCCCTGAATACTTGGCATAGATGTGGTCAAGTTGAAAGATACTAGATAACAGTAGCTGCAATCCAAACATATCACTGTCGTTACTAGCCTTAAAAACTCGTATCTGCCCCATACACACATCTGTTTTGAAGTCTTTCCTGCACTACTTCCTGTGCCCGCGCCTTTCCCACAGTCGGGCAGACACACATCAGTCCCCAGCCTTTATCTCCTCTGTGTTTTTTGGCAAAACAGAGGGAAGTGACTGTGAAGATGGCGAGGACCCCGAGCCCTGCAGCTTAACGCAAACAAGAAGCTGCTCAGCTTGCCGTGATAAAGTGCGCTGATGCAGACAGAGAGAGAGAAAGTCTGGTGAAACCACCATCCGCAGTAAGGAGCCGAGACAGGAAGTCCACCCACTCTGAGGCCCAGAGTAGGCTACAATGTGTTATCACTAGATACTGTTTGGTGAATTGTGAAGCATCTGCACTGACCAAGACAAAAACATCAAAGAGAGAAAACAAGACAGCGTCCCTTTAATATCCTGATACCATTTCAATGCTGTGAACTATTTTCGGTACACTATTGAACGGCTATGGTGCTGATGAAAATGACAATAATGTACTTTTTCTTGTACAACAATGGTACCGATGTTAGTCAAACTGGTCCATGGGAAATGAAGTGTAGAAACACCACAGCAATATGTACACGTATTACCAAGGATGGGGACAGAAATACATAAGCAAATACATGAATAAAGTGTACACACACACACACACACACACACACACACACACACACACACACACACACACACACACACAGATAGTTTGGGACTCACCTCCCTAAACAGGAGGAACTCCCATTGGAAAATTCCCACCTGTGCCAACACCGCTGGCTGTTTTCAACTCTATTCCACTCGGGGCTCAACAGGCATTTACACGCTGAGGTTATTTTTAGCTCTGCCATTGCAGGACATAAAAGAAGTGAAAGCACATGTAATAATTAGATGATCAGACAATAATGTTGCTGCTCTTCTCGGTTGGTCGAGGAGAGGAATCAGCTCCAGGTCATTTTGAAGAAGGAAAGGGAAAACCCAAAAAGTCGGTGGCAAAAAGCCACAAACGTACCATTTATTTTTCTCAGATGAGAAAGCAGTGGCTTCCTTTCTTCTTTGCAGTCACCGTACAAAAAATAGTGACGTCTCCCCCGCCCACATATCAACTGCAGTGTTATTTTGCTGCGCTTTATCAACTAATATTTTCCATTGGCATGCCCGATGATGTTCCGTTGTGAAGAAGCGAGTGATAAAGAGAGAAGAAAAGGTAAAACTCTGGCCCCTGTGTTTTCATCTCTGTACTCTTGCAGCAAAGTGAGAATCTAAGAAACAGGATGTGGCCAACAGTTACACCACAACAACACCAAGCTGCTATTTATAGCTGTTTAATGGGGTAGCTTGTGGCATTATTTAGTTGAAACAACTTCTCGGAAACAAAAAAAAAAAATCCGAAAGAACATTTGATAAAACCTGAATGGCTGACAGATAAACAGGTAATGACTGTGAATGAATACACAATGTGCACATGCTAAATTTCAATCCAGTCAGGTAGTTTTTGGCAACAGCTCTCCAAATGCATTTACTTTAACTTAGTGAAACGATGTTATTTAGTTCAAATAATCAGAATAATAATCAGAATCATTTATTTGTCATTGTAAAACATTGTCACAATTCAATTTAAGTGCTACTCCTGGTGCCTAGAAGTATACATTCATACACACAGGCCATACCCTTCCACAAACCACACCTTGACATACACATAATGGGTATTAATCAGAATGTTTTGATTATGTGTTGACAATAAGAAAATCCTCTGACAGAAGAACCAAGATTTTTAAGTCAAACTCTCCCGCATGACAGAGCTTCGTTTTTGAGTCTGTCTCACCTTCCACAAAATGACTAGACAACCACAAACAAGCAGCATAAGGGAAGACAGTAAAACATGCTGATGAACATTTTCAACCCCTTGCATTCAGCCCTTTGCATAATATGGAAAGGCAGAGGTATAGCACAAGATCTGCTCTGTAAACTAGGCCTTGTCAAGCTAGTTGCAGTGTTAAAACAAAACAAAAACATGCCAGATGATTATATCTCACTTTCCTGGTTTCTATATGCTATCATAAAAAGTATGAATCCTATGTTATGTTACACAACAATATGTTTGTTGTACAGATATGTACATAAATGAACTCTCAGTGGCCTGGTATCCCGCTCAACAGCATTGGAAAATTATTTTGTTTTTTCTTTTTTCAGTTGCCCAGGTTAATAATGGAAAGCTTTAACTGGGAGGACACCCTCTCATGAATAAACATAAACAGTGGAAAATTGAACTCAAAATATTCCCCTGCTGTACAAAAAAAAAAGAAGAAGAAAAGAGACGTGCCCTGTTAGTCTAGTTAAACAGAGTGACATCCTTTATTAGCAGTTGTGCCAGTGCAATCAGTGAACCGCAGCCTGGACCTGTCAGGACTTATAGTTAGGGCTGGGCGGCTGGGAGATCTATTTCAGGCAGGTGTGAGAGTGGCACAAAAATATGACAATATGACAATTCAGCTCCTTTGTGAAGGCCTACCAGTGTTTCTTGGCAGTGGCTTGGAGCTAACCCCCCCCCCCCCCCCCTCCCAACGTCTCCATCGGGTGTGACTGCTGGATGAATGAATGTTGACATTGCATAAATGATTTGCTTCTACCTGTTTAGAAGGGGTGGTGCAGTACCCCCAATGCACATGCTGTCTGTGCCGAGCATACATCAACAATACAGTACATGTCAACTTTTATAAACTGCACCCATTTCAGTTATAAAGCAACTATGTACAGTCACACACAGAGGTGGGGCAACTATTTGCTCAATGTGTGACAGCTTGTCTAAGACCGACTATAGCCGTAGGCCCAGACTAAGCAGGCTCTCAGAACAAAAATAGCACAGCTTTAAAATAACACGAGGGGCTGCGTAGGTGTGGGCATGTTGGTACAGGTACCAGGGAGATGATACATAGATCTACACATAAGATCTAAGCTAGGAAGTCCAGTTGGAGGAATATATCCATTTTTTGAAGTCTTGAAGGTAGGGTAGGGAATTTCTGAAGTGGGGTTGTATGAGGTCTATAGTCAGTGTATTAACTATAATAGAGGACGGTGGGCACGCCCCCAGTTTGGAGAATGTTTGTGTTATTATGTGACTTTGGTGTTGTAAAGGGTTAGTTTGGATTCACCAAAGTCACACAAATAACACAAACTAACCGATCAAAGCGGTAGACTAGCAACTCTGGTGTTCTGTTTTTGTCAAAGGAGCTTGGTGGCTTTGCAGAAAGCACAGATAGATATAACGGCTTCAGTTCCTCGTCGGAAAGGGCTGACTGACCGCAAGGTAAAGCAGTGAAAATATTAGAAATATAACGTTGCTTATAACGTTTTTAACCACCATCTACTGTAGGTAATACACTGACTATTAGGGGTGTGCAAACAATTGATTCACATTTGAATTGCCATTCAAGCTCTACCGATTCAAAATCGATTCATAGAAATCAAAAATCGATTCATATTATTTATTTTTTTTAAATTGTATGTCTACTGCAATCACATGGGAAAAGTAACTACATTTACAGACTGAATCGTTTTTACGACTGTGGAAAGTTACCACGGTGACAATTTAGTCTCCATTGTGATGGTCCCAAGGTAAACAGTAGAACAGTTGCAGCAAAAGTTGAGCCGGGATTAACCCCCAATTTATACCGGTTGCGGAACGGCGGTGGAGTCATTAGGTTTCCATTAAAGTCAATGTGTGTATTTCCACTGACTGCAGAACAGCTGCGTTCCGACTCCGGCACAGCTCCGGCGATCCGCAGCCCTCCGGCGCAGATACGCAGAGCTTCTATTTTTGCCGGACGCCGGAGAGCTCCGCAGCAATTCAGCACACGGCAGATAGTGCAGGACAGGAAGTCGAGGACAGAAACAAAATAAAACATGGTTAATTTTCAAAATAAAATACACCATGCTTGGCGGATCATATTTCCCTGCACTACACCTTGAAAACACAGCACAGAGTTGTTTCCCCTCTACTCCTCTGGATGGAAACAAACTGTTGTTGGTTTTGTGGTTCTATTCTACCTGAATTCGCGAGATCTAGTGGGTCCTCGTGACTTCAGCTGTCAGTCATGGCCGCAGCCGTACCGCAACAAATCCGGACCTTGTGGGTATTGACGGACGGCGGAGCACGGAGCCGATATGCAGCGGAGCCGCTCCAAAGCCGTTCCGCATTCGGTGGAAATCCAGGGTAACTTTTGAGCTGAAGACCTCTGTGTCGGGACTGTGCCAACACAGTGGTCTCATTGAAATTAGTAAGGATGATTTTTGATGTGGAAAGGAACTTGTAGATAAACACCCCATTTTAACCCAAACGTTTTTCCAACTGTGAAAAATCCATCAATGGTACTAACACCAATATGAAAAAAAAATATATATATATATGTGAAAGCAATGTATAGCAATATGAGCAGCAATTATGGAACCAATCCAAACTAAAAGACATGTGATAACATAAAGTTACTTTGTGCTTTTTGTAAAAAAACAACCTGCAAACCTGAGAAAGCTAGATATGTTTTTTTATATAATAAACAAGCAGTTATGGTGCTGTAAATTTGACCTCCTTTTTATTCAGTAATCCAAGCACATGGGCGTTGTGACTTCATTGGGCTTCTCTGAGAGTTCAGTGTGAACCTGACCTGCATTGGGGATTTAGTTAGCATTGTTAGAGGAGAGCGCTGTGCATTTGGGTGCGATAACAGCCAGGCTTCCTCAGAGAACAGAGGACGCCCTTATGGTTTGGTGAGACGCAGAACCTCGCTCGGAGGTTCCTGCTGTCGTAACACGATCTCCTCGGACCAAATCAGATTACCTGACTGGCAATGACCTGGCAGAGAGAGACGTCACCTTCCCCTGGCTTCCCTCAGCTGACTATCCAAAACACAACCTCGGAACTTAAGGCTGTAATGGAGGCTTCCTGCCAACGGACTTCTGTTCTCACTCGGAGTCTCTTGATACCAAAGTAGCAGAGGGAACCTTCCTCTCACTTTCACTACATTACACATTAAATACACGGCAGCTGTGTTAGGGTCAAGGACCTTCACGCTGTAGCAAAGGGGGATTTGTTAGAACAAGGAGGTCGTTTCCTTCTATTGTGGCCCTCAAGACTCTCCGCAGCATTTGAGGAAGTAAGTCTGAGTCATAGAAGCCCCCTCGTATAAACACAGATAAACACTGGCATCAAATCTGTGCAGGCGGAGACCAAAAGAGGAGACTGGCTGCGAGACAGACGCAACGTTAAACCTCATATGAACTGCTTTCATGTGATTGCTGGGGAAGCCAAACTAAAGCTCAAACTTGCTGGAGAGAGACAATTGAATTTCCTGGTACATATTACTTTTGTTTCCCCACTATATCAAATCTTCTCTCGGGCCTCAGCAGAAACACTTAATGGACCATTTGCTGCCTCCCACGCACAGCTCAAACGGCTGGACGGAGAGAGGGGCTGAGACAGCGTCACTTATCTTGCGTTGATAACCAGCAGCGTCACAAATAGGATCGGGGTCAGAGGTCAGAACACACACATATAAATGACACGGATGAGAGGAATTAAGATGGAGAGACCAAGAGGGGATGAGCGAAATCGGGGGAGAGACGCAATCATATTTCTCCGCAGATAAACACAAATGTAAAGAGACAGAGTGTTCCACTAATGCTTCATCATGATAAAGTGCTTCATCAATTCATCAGAGCCTTGCAGGTAGACGGCTTCTAATCCATCGTAGGGATCCATTTTGGACCTAATGATGTGATGACAAGCTGGGCTGATGTGTGAAGCCCTGGGCTTTCCCATGTGGAACCACTCAGTCTCCACAGACCGACAGAAGAGATGGGGAGAAGAAGAGTGAACGAGATAGGGCTGCAGAGCCGCAGTATGTTTTTAAAACAAAGCTGAGTTTACCCTGAGAGTTGAGGTTTTACAACTGCCCTGCAGCAGCTGTTTGGTACTGTGAAAAAAACACAGCTGGGCCAGGGGCCGAGAGCCAATCATCTCCTCACACTGCTAAGGTGAACTATGACGCCATTAATTGTATGATTTAGACGTAGAGTCCAAGGGTGCCCTTGTGCATAGTAATAGAAAGCAACAAAGCAAGAAATAGTTGATATGAAAAGGAGAGGGAAGACGAAGAAGAGAGGTGGGACAAAGGAGAGCCAGAGGTACAGTGAGACAGATTTTGAACATGATTTAACAGCACAGAGAGGCCCAGAGCAGGGATGCTAGAAGACGAGTGATATGATTCGTCTTTTGGAAAGCTGAAGAGAAAAGAAGAAATAAAGTATGGAGTGTAAACAGTGAGTGCTCTGATGTCACTAAAGAGATTTCCAATCAATATGTCTGCTGCTGTTTTTAGACAGGGACTCCTGGCTCAGTTGGATAAGAGAGCTGGAGCAGCGTCGAGAAAAAGAACGATGACATACTCTCCGTGCCTCATGTGGAGAGTCAAAGTCTCTAATCTCCATCAGCGAGTCTCTAACGTGCCTGACTTTTTCAGAGCACATGCTTTATGGCTCTCAGCTGAATCTGACAAAACAAATCTCACAAAGCAAATGGCTGGAACCAGGAGCATTTAGGTGTCTTGCCTACGCCAGACTAAAATCGCTCAAAAACAGCCAAATTAACTAGCAAGGGCCAGGTATCATACATTTTTCATACCGGTACCAATACCAATACCGTGACTTCGATACTTCGTTCCTAAACGATTTTAGATACCAATTTTAGAAAAATCCAGTTTATCAAAAAGAAATTACAACATTACACATTACGACACAAATCTTTTCATTTATTTGTCTGCAGATTTATTTGTGAGATCCGAATCCTAAGCTATTAATAAATACCCGATGAGATTTACTCCTCAGGTATTGAAATTTGGTGTTGAATGATACTCGATACTATGGAGGAAATTCAGTCGGTGCCTAAAAAGTGAATTGAATACGGTACCCAGCCCTACTAGCAATGCTGTGATCCAGGCTGGAGAACAATAAAACAGCAGCATCCCAGAATTAGAAATCTAAAGACAACAACTTTTACTGAAGGTGATGTCACTGATGTGCTTATTTTGGCCACAGCGGTGCGTAACCTTTGTCTTTGATCTTGCATGGTGTGCTCTACCTCTCCCTATCTCACCTCACTCTTTCTCTCTTTGTGATCCTGCCACTTCCCTCTCCTCCTCCTCCTCCTCCTCTCATTTCCTCCCGGGCCCAGGAGGCCACGGGTGTGCTCACTCGAGTCGGTCTCCAGGGAGGATGAGGGGGAGGTGTTTACATGGTTGGAGCTGCTCTCCAGTGCCCTCATCACTGACTTCTCTGTAATCAGTGTGCCGTCAGTTCTGACTCCCTTGCAAACAATAACAACATACAAAAATATATATTGTAACTGTCCAGAAACAATGAACCTAATTTTCTTTTGTTTGAGCTAATGATATGTTTTTCTTTTCTTGTTCTTTTAATTATCATGTGACGCTTACATATATTGGGAGTAGTATTGAGAATACCAAGTTGGGAACCACTGATCTAGTACACTAAGTGCACTTGCACATGAACATGTAGGGTGTACCTTTTCAACGGAAAAAGGAAAGGATACCACAGTACCACCCACACAGTTTGATTGACATGCGATGTCAACAAGTGCCTTGCAGATGCTCAAACGCTGAGCAGCAAAACGGTGGTTTCAGTTCTTTGTATTCCACAGTTCAGTTTGATTGCATTGTGTTGTATTTAATTCGCTGCAGTGGAGGAATAGCACAACAGAACTCCACAATCAAAGTGTTTCTCAAAAGCAAACATAAAAGTACAAAGCTAAAGAGCTTCTGACATATAGTGTGTATGGATGCCTCAAGAGTGTGAGAAAATCAAAAGTTGTTTCACACAACTAGTGAAGCATAACTGCAAAAAGCAAACACCAAAGCCTGAAAATACACCAAACTGAGTGAAATACACACATCTTTGTGATTGAGATATGAAAGGAGACAGATTAAAACTCTTTGTATGGCTCATTACCATTGGGTTTATGGAGAAAAAAAAATAACTCAGCCATCTGATAAACTCCCTGTGATTGATTCAGAATTAGAAAGGTATGCTCCCGTGGATGGCTCAAGATTTCACTGGTTTTGAAAATGGCACACGGTGAACAAAAATATGAGCATATTGAAACGATTATACTTCAGTGGGTTCCAGCTGTCTGAGTGAGAATTTGGCTGCGCACCTGCATATACTACGATTTATAACTGCATTTGCACTGTGCTTCTTTAAATCACCTGTTGCCTGTCAGTCATTATGTGTGATTTCAGAATTGTTTTTTTCTTTTATTAAATGCAGAGGATCTGTGTTCTCTGTGTCCAAAAAGGTTACCTCAGTGCAAACTTTTATTGTTCACTATCCATCACAGATAGAAGGCTGAGAGAGGCTCCTTCCTGTTTTCTAATGTGCATGTCTGCTTGTGAGTGTGTATCTGCACACCGTGGACTTTGGTTAACCTGTCTGTTTTGCCATTCCAGCATTAAGCTCTGCTTGCTATCATCTGCTAGCAAGAGTTTTGCTCTGTAAGTGCCAAGACTGCTCAGTTGTTCACACGGTTGGTCAGTTGTTTCAAACCAAACTGGTTGTACGGACCCGTGCATGGTTCTTCGACTCTTCCTTTCTTCTTTTTTTTCCCGAGAAAAAAGAAGAGCTACAGCACACTGAACACTGCAGTGCAGTCCTCTTGCTCAAACTGGCAATCCTAGTCTCTTATGGGATGTTTTACAGCTTTGGAAAGCATGCTCCAATGAAAGTAACATTTCCACTGATCCGATTCTTGACAAGCTGGACAGAGGGTTTTTAAAGTCACAGACACTAAAGGTAACTAATCTTAAAAAGCTCCTGCTGCGCACAAGGACATGGCCTCTCTCTTTTTTAACATCCCCGCTGAGCTCTAGTACTGAAGCAGAGTGTGATCTGATTAACACTCTGTCTGCTGACCCTGAGAGCTGCCTTGCAACTTTAAATCCTCAACGCCATCGGGGATTCAAAGAAACAGAGGAGGAGGTCGCCTCAGGGCACATCGTGGGCCTATTCAGGGAGACCAGTCTGGAGGCAGGGCAGAGGCCATCTCGGCAAAAGTTTCACTTATCTCCTTTCTATCGACTTCCCTTTGATTTTTCATAGACAGGCACACTTTCATCCAACTGGAAACTGTATCATTTTCAAGAAACTCAGGCTGTGTCAGAGTCAGAGATGAATATTATATAATATAATATAACAGAAGGTGAGACAGACACATTTGCTGTCACCTGTAAATCATGTTCATCAATCATCAATCGTGCTGTTTCGAATCATACCAATTTAACAGTTGCTGGCACTTTGGGAGTCAACCCGCCACTTTACCTAACACTAATACCTTAACAGAAACAAGAGTCTGCTATTTTGCTCTATGAAGCAGTAAATCTAACTGATTTA
Source organism: Sander vitreus (assembly GCF_031162955.1). Lineage (NCBI taxonomy): Eukaryota > Metazoa > Chordata > Actinopteri > Perciformes > Percidae > Sander > Sander vitreus. The sequence goes on along the minus strand of NC_135860.1, from coordinate 24,960,195 downwards.
ATTAAAATGTACATTACATTTTAATTCACACAGTAATTCGAGGCCAACCTTTCCAACTCAAGCTCTCGGCAGATTTGACGTGAAGAAATGTCTTGTCTTCAGGTACTAGAAGGTCCGATGGATTTAAGGAGTAAGTTGTCCATTTCAGCATATTAAAACAACAGTACCACTTTCTTATAAGGCACCCTTAATAAAGTGTTTATGAGTTGTAATTAATGGCCCTGATAAAGTTAGTCTTGCATTGTCAGACCTTCCTCCACACATGCATTTTTGGATAGGAGAAAAAAAACGCTCTGGGTTGTTTGCAGTTCTTTAAACCAATCACAATCGTCTTGGGCGGCGCTAAGCTCCAGACACAGCGATGGTGGCTCTGCAAATTGGTCTCGGGAAGGAACTTGTTTTGGTGGAAGCCCGCAAAAGAAAACGCCACATATATTAAGTGAAGTTAACTATTCACACAATACAGTAACCTGAGCTATATAAATTAGCTGGATACATGTTTAAACGTAAGTTACTCTTACCAGTGTATCTCTGTGTGTACTTTGTCCACAGCAATCGCTGCCAATGGGTCTTGAAACGTCCCAGTTAGAGAGTAAATGCTGTAAACGTATTCTTTTTAAATCTTTACAATCATTCCCTGAAAGAACCAAGCAGGCCTGACTTGTTGCACAAACCAAATGTTCTTCCAAACTTGCCATTTTCAGCGTGTAGCTTGCTAGCTCAAAGTTTGTTGTTGTTTCCCGAAGCGAAGGGATTTTGAGAATGCAACACACAGACAGCGGAAGGTGATTATCATTCATGATCATGTCAGGCAATTATCCTGGAAATGTACTTCCGTTGATCCAGACTATATTGAAGGTGATTAAATAACTTACAAATGCTTTTTTGATCACTTATAAGCTATTAATAAATACCAAACACCCTGAAAGCTGTTGTTATTAATGGCATATAACTTTAAAACATTAGTGAATGATTTATAAAGAATAAATAATACCATATAAACACTTTATAAAGGGGGCCTTATTAGAAAGTCATACCAACACTCTTAGATGGGAACAATGTAACCATTTATATTTAGCATTAATCAGTGTATTAATACTTAATACATGGTTGATAGCACACTATAATGTAGCTGCAAGTAGATATTAGGGCATTTTAAGAGTTTATTTATGTACTTACACAACTACAACTATGAAGCATTTGTAACTAGTGGTGCAGTAACCAGTGACATTTAATGAATGATGGCTAACACAGTATAGCATAGTTGTAACCATGTGAAAGTGTACATGATTACACCCATTCTTACAATGTGTTATAACATTGTAAGAATGGGATCATTCCCAGGCAGAATAAATGTGTCCATAAGTCATAAAGACGTGTTAAGCTTGAAGATGAAATACTCCTAACAAAAGGTCCTATTGCTAGATTTCTACTGGGGCTTTTAGCTGCATCTCATGGCCTTCATCAAGGGATGCCATTTTCTCAAAAGTTATAATGCATAAACATTTGAAAGCTGGGATATTTCAATGCTATAAAACGCAGCACAGCGGTTAGTTAAAAGCCCCTTGGCCTTTCTTGAGCTAAAGACCTTAATGGTGAGGTTTGCATAGCGCCGCTGTAGCCTTTCATTAGCTAATCTCTCAATGCTTCATGCTATAAAAAAAAGGCTTACTGAGCGTGAAAGGATTTCCCTGTTTGTTAGCACGTTGTTTTCAGAGGAACTGAGCTCAGCTGAGTACAATCAGGAGAGTCGGGGGACCCGCTGAGCCTTATAACTGCCATGGGTCATATGTCAACAGTAGGACACTTACAGTTCAGTTGTTATGATCATTCCCTTCCCTGAAATAAACCCATTCACCCACTGCTTGGTAAGTCTCTGCACTGCAAGCAGCCACTGATGGGAGAGGAAGAAAATGTGATCTTTAACTTTGGCGATGTTTATCTTTCTGTGACTTTTAGTCTTTTGGTTTGAACAGCTTTAGCTGTGAAAGGAGCATGTGGTCTGTCTGTCTGTGTGTGTGTGTGTGTGTGTGTGTGTGTGTGTGTGTGTGTGTGTGTGTGTGCGTGTGAGGAACAGGGGCAGTGGGAAAAGCTGCCAGGGAAAATCACCAAGATCGCATGCTTCTTTGCTACTTTCTTCCACCTCAGATTTTCCCCTCTTTCTGTTAGCCTGTCTGTGTGTCTGTGTCTCTTTTATTCCTATGGCTGATCGGATTCTTCTCATGCTCACTGAATATTCCTGGATGTGAGGACATGATGAGAATCTCCTGACCCCAAGATCTCAAAACACTAAAATAAATCTCATGGCTTGAGGCTGTCTCTCCATTTTAGGGCCATACGCTATGACAGAACAGATCTCACACACAAAAAAAAGAACACATTCTTCAAGTGTTTGTCTCGGAGAAAAAGAGTTAGATTGAGATTATAATCATTTTAGACAAATTCATTATTTTGAACTGACGCATTTTACGTCTGTGTTTAGAATGATTTGTCAATGGACTGTAACACTAAAACAGGGGACATGTGTATTTGGTTTATAGTCTTGTGGCAGATTCTACTGAGACGCTCACTCTTTCAAAGTTTATATCTGCATCTGTATTTCACTTTCCGTCTCCATGCCCCCTCCTCCTCTTTCTCTTAATAACTCCCACCCTCTTCTTCCTGAGGTATCTGCGCATGGAGGAGACGGCCAACTCTGGCATGAGTTGCAAAACCCAACGGCTTTCCCCATCCCCACTGGCTGGATCAGACTTCTCTGTTGACATCCGTCGCTACAGGATACTATTTCACTGAGCTAACACATTTCAGATGGGGAGCTGTTATTAAGTGGTCTGGGATGGAGACCTGCTGCTGTTTACTGATGCCGCAGGTATTTACATCCCATAAATACAAAACCAAAAACACTGGAACTGCTGGGGGAGAATATCTCCGTGTGGTTGCGATCAAATGGAGAATCACATCTTTGAGACACATAACTGCCCGTGTCTTTGAGAAAGACACCCCACAAGCTCCAGGGCTGTCGTCCAGACTCCGATCCTAACCCCTGACCTCCCTGTAGGGAGTCAAAGAAGAAAAAATGTGTCTTTCTGCAAATACATTCTGCTTGTTTGGTGTTTAGTATGTTCCCTGGACTGCATGAGTTTTCCATGTGCTCATATGTTTAGTGCCAGCAGGAAATATCCAAGTTTCAAGGCAAATTTATGGATTTTGTGACTGTGCAGTGTTTGTGGAGTTAGCAGCAATATCACAGATATCAGCCCCACAGAGGAACAGTGTTTTATGGTAAATGTAGTAGTGGTGAAATGTTTGCGGAGATTATAGAATGTTCTTTCAATCACAAACAAACAAAGTAGTAAACATAGTAAACCGTCATCGAATCACAACCTCCGAAATGAGGACTTGAGTTCTGCCCATGCCACAGAGACATTTTGCCCTTATGAGCACCTGACGCAGAAAACAGTGTCAATGGATTGAATTCAGCCAGAAAGAAAGCAGCTAATGGCTTGGATCATGCTTAAATTCAACCACGACCAAGGCACAGGTAACAACCTCACAGCCTTGAGGAAGGAGACTCTCTCAGTCATCACCCTGTCAACCACACTGACATTTGTCATGTTATGATTCAGTAATGAGAGTGTCTGGCGTGAGGTGGTAACTCCATGATCACAGATTCAATTCAAGTCAATTTTATTTAGAATATCAAATCATAACAAGAGTTATCTCAAGAAACTTTACAGATAGAGTAGGTCTAGACCACACTCTATAATTTACAAAGACCAAACTATTCCAGTAATTCCCCCAAGAGCAAGCATATAGTGCGACAGTGGCGAGGAAAAACTCCCTTTTAGAAAGAAACCTCGTGTGGTGAGGAAAACTTCCTTTTAGGGAAAAACCTCGGACAGACCCAGGCTCTTGGTAGGAGGTGTCTGACAGTGTTGGTTGGGGGTGTGATGAACAGTGGCAATAATAGTCACAATAAATACTAGTTGTAGTAGTTCATGGCGTAGCAGGGCACCGCAGGGCATTACAGGGAGTAGCAGGGCACTGCAGGGCGTTACAGGGAGTAGCAGGGCAATGCAGGGCATAGCATGACGTAGCAGAGCACTGCAGGGCATAGCAGGGTGTAGCAGGGCATAGCAGATGTACACAGGAAGATCCCAGCCAAGCCACAGACCCTGTCTTGAGTCCTGCCCCGCTGTGATCCGTGTGGCTTTTCAACGTGTGTTTCCTAAACCTCAGTATGTGAGCCACATAAACCCAGCCTCTAAACTGCTGTGTCGGGAGAATCTATAAGATATACATGACGTATCATGTACTGAAGTAATTTAACTGTAAGGAATAGACTCAAACTTGTTTGGAAAAAGAAGCCCTGTGGCTCTACCATGCTATATTTGAGTGTATACTTCACTGAAGTCCCTTTTGTTATTAATGCCAGGTTATTGACTTCCATACAAAGTCCACGTAGTAAGCCCACTTTTTACACAGCTTGGAATAATGAAAGAAAATATCACACAAATCTCTACAGTAGCAAATGCGTCACACATAGCTGACATTTGGGCAAAATAAATCTGAAACCCCTTCAAAAGTCTCCCATCTAAATGTCTGTGTGTATCAGATCCCAGACACAAAAGAAACCCAATTTGTTTAGATAATTTAGCTGCAGTTTTTCAGCAGACACATTCTTTCTCAGTGACTGTGGATACTATGACGGAGCGACTGAAACCAGACCAGATCCTCTGGCTCGCACACACACATAAAAGCCAGCGAGGCTGCGGTAATGAATGGACTGAATTCGTACGGATTCATCTTTCTGTGCTTATCAAAACTAATAATATACAGTATTCCCAATGGTGTTACAAAAAGCTAAAAATCTAATACTGTGACCCCATTGCCACGGTCATATGTAACCACTTAGTTCCAATTATTTGCTGAACTGCAAGCAATCTTGGACAATTGTGTCTATAATTGGGTGGGTTTCATAGTTTGTGTAGCAAAAAAAGAAAAAAGAAAAAAGTGATCACAACCAGGAATCTAAATGCTCTTATGTTCAGCCAATGGGACAGAGATAAAAGAGATGTAAGAGGAAACAGAGGGTGCTAAGGTAATCCAGAGCCCTCCCACTCAACTGCAAAGGTATTCCTCTTCTATTCAAAGACGCAACAGTATTCTCTGGGTTCCATTACTGTACTTCCATCGTAACTTCCACAATTTATATTACAAACTAACGTAGTGTTTAAGCACACTGTTATCTGCTTTACAAGAGTTCCGTTTCTAACGTTTTTTTCCCCATCTTTTCCAATGTTACATGAATGAACAAGTTTGTAAGATCAAGTTATAAGTTTGAGTCTTTTAGTAAAATGTAATAAGCTAATTGATCAATTAATATCAAACATAACCTCTACTACAACCAGATCAACATCTATTCACATTTTCTACTGAGTGAGCACACCCCTTCGAGTACTTGGGGAGGTCTGTAATATCTGATAATGGGTAATAAGAGACATAGCTGCTCTATTCACACAGTAAAAGTAATGGTTTTTGATTCTAATGAGAAGAAATGGAATAAAATCTATTGCTGATCCCAAAAGTGTAGTTGTTGAATCATAGCTTAGGCGGTCAATGACTCTTAAAGGCCAATCCTTGAGTCCAGCTACCAATTCATTTTTTTCCTACGACTATAAAACTATATACTAAACTATAAAAGCCCAACATTTTACTTACACCTCACGGTGTCAAGAGCTGCCAGGAAAACAGGAACCCTAATATGAGAACGCAAGCAATGACAACAAGAGTAAAGAAAAAAAACACACATCATCTTTGTAGTCATAAATAATAAAAAAGCCATCACCCTTCTTCTTGCAACCCTTCAATATCACTGAGTATAGAAGGAGACTATGTTCTTTGCATTGCACTTAACCACAAGACAGCCTTTCTTTCTGTGCACTATGAGCTTGAGCTTGACCCGCTCCCAGAAGGCCGGAGGGTCAGAGGTGGAGTGTTGTGAAAGCACAGGCTGTCACTGTGTTACAGCGCTTCCACATCTCGCTGATTCTACTAACTAAAAGAGACACACACAGTACATTGGAATACCTTCTGCAGTCTACAGTCAGTCTACAGTTAATGCTGTCGTCAATCTAAACATCCTTGATTTTCTTCAACACATCTTTGAAATCAGTTTAGTCAACTATCAAGTCTGTTTCAATCTTTTACACGCACACACACACACACACACACACACACACACACACACACACACACACACACACACAATACATACCGTCTAAGCATACAGGAGCAGCTCTGCTTTAGTGAGTCCCATTAGACAGGTCGACCTCCACTTTAATAAATCCCCCATCCCCCTCCCCCCTAAATCCTCTCTCTCTTCTGCCCCCCTCCAATCCCAGAGCCAGCCTTGCGGCACACTCCAATGTTAGCGACTCAGCATGTTTTCAGCGCGGTGCGGACGCGCTCTCAATCATCATTAGGGGTTTTGCAGAATCCTGGGGTCTGGGCAACCTGCCAGGATGTGTAAAAGTTTCCATGAGGAAAGCCTTGAGTGGCCTTCAGAAGCTTCGGTGGTGGACGGAGATCCTCAGGAAGGTTAGAATGCCTTTTTTTGTTGTTGGAGGGAGGGAGGGAGGGAGGGAGGGAGGAAAGGAGGGCTGACAACAATTCTGTTTTCATTTTGAGAAAACAAGCCTATTAAAAGTATAGGAGTTTCAAATGCACCAACCTTGAATTGAGGAGGAAACAATCACAAGGAAACACGAGGCAATCAGAGCACATATGTCAAATGTCAGAAATCGGCAGAGGCTGCGTTGCACTCTGTGTTTTTCTTATTTTGGGGAATAAGGGCCCTCTGTTTCCCAGAGAAGCAGCTGGTAGAAATCTGGCCCTCTGATTGGGACTAGTTTTTTAGCTGTGTGCTGCATTCAGCTGCACTTCATGATATCACCCATCACAGCAGCAGCTAATGAGACAGGACACACGGCAGCAGCCTCACAGGACCAGACTCACGGCAGCACACTACTTCTGCTCTACACACACGCACACATCCACAGCAAAATATCTATAAACACAAGGAATAGGATTCCGTGTGAAGGATTTGCAACAAGTGATGTGGGGGATTTTTCAAAATATTTTGTGTTAAAAAAGCCAAGTCTGAGATCAAAAGTGTACATGTGTGTTTGTGTGTGTGTGTGTGTGTGTGTGTGTGTGTGTGTGTGTGTGTGTGTGTGTGTGTGTGTGTGTGTGTGTGCATGGACATGTGTGTCAGTGGTTGTTTGAGACAAGAGGGGGTATGATGTCACCAGAATTGCTCCTTCAGACGTGTGAGAAAGCATTCCGTCATTTTAGTAGTTCTTTTTTGGCCTAATTAGTACGGCCAACAAGGCAAACTTAAATGCTGCAGACTGTGTTTTTCATAAATTCTATTGTTATATACACTGATGTCATTTGACTGGCGTTTTGCTCACAGTCATGTGCCTAGTAAAGTACAGATAGTGGACTGTTTACGACGCTGAGTCAACAAGCTGATCTCATAGAAATGAAATGGATAGAAAGTTCATTCCCATTCAAATGAATGTAGCAGAATGGTCAGAGCGGCAGCCATTGTTGATATGTGCTGTTGCCATGGCAGCGGACTAACTTTTTCTATAAACTTCCCAACAACCAACAATAACTTCTCCAAACCATACGACGATAGGTCGTTTATTCCTACCGTCTAATACGACCCACTGAAGCGTTTTCCGTCTTCATATCTAAACCAGAGAACGTAACGGTCACGGTTTTAAACACGTGGTTAACCTTGTGAAACAGTCGCAGTTTGGTTAGGTTTAGGCACCAAAACTACTTAGTTTACAAAACGATCGTGGTTTGGGTTAAAATCAGACGTTACTTCACTTCCGGTTACGCGCGTGATGCAGCTCTGTTTGTTCCATAAAACTCGCCGTTTTCCTTTATTTTTTAAAACGGGACACAAACCATAGTCTCCTGGGTGAAAGTCCTGTGTTTGTTAGACCCATCCACAACCCTTACCTTACTCTGTTTGCGGAATTTGGTGCTCCTATACTATACTATAATATACTATACTATATTATACTATACTCACATTACTTCCTGCTTTGCTCTCGTCATAATTACTAGGGTGACTAGAGGGCGCGTCCACTACAAACGTAAATATGAGTCGTAATTTCTGCTCAGACAAACGACTTATGTGGGCAATTTTAGGGGGAGGACAATCTCAAACTTCCGTATAAACCGACTTGGTCAAGTCGATGGCCTTTCTAGCCATTTTATTTCTATGGCTGATCTGCTGCTTCATTCCAGCTAAAACAAGTGAGGTTGAAGGATGTGAGAGGCAACACACCACCGAGTAAAAAGAGGCTGCTTCAACATAGATAAAACCTCATTGCAGACACCAGTCTCATCATCGCCTCATGTCTTGCACTATAGTTAGTAAGCTTCTATCACAGCAGAGGGAAGAGTTTAGCCCATTACAATGGAGACTGTGTAATGCAGCCAGGGGGGGTTTACATCTCAGACTCCCTCCATACTAACCAAGCTCCTTGCGGTACAGTAGCTCACCGTTGATAAGTTGAGTGATTTCTCAGGGGCTGCGTAAAACCTGGGCCTGGCCAGAGAGACACATTTCCTCTGGCTGATGAGAGCCGGAGGCCTCAGCGTTCGAGCGTGGGAGGCGCTCCACTCTTGGGGGAGATCAAGTGTGCTCCCGCAGACTCCAAATCACCGGCCCCCAATTGCTGGGGAGGAACGCTACTCTACATGGCTGGCGTTAAATCACCGCCGCTGTGGTGAGGTCATCCGCTTGTCTTCCCTCTCTAATGGAGCGCTCAGCTCGCTAACATACGGCGGTAATGCGTGTGGACAGGGAGCGGGACGCCCTGTGAGCTGCCTTCCGATCTTATTTATTTTAGCTTAGGGCTCATTTGAGGGGTTTGGGAAGGGCTTGGGCCTGGGAGCAGTAGAGGCCTTTGGAGTATGCTGTTACCACCACACACTTACAGGGACTCCAGTAGCTCACCACAGATGCTCGTACAGACGTTAGGTGATGCAAAACGGCAGCGCATTGAGGTTTTTCAAAGGGGCTGCCTCACTGTCCTTGGTCAATCAATACACATTCCTGCACATCCCTAATGCAACTGTAATCACTGGCTGAATACATTTGGCCACCGGGTTGGAGACAGATAGAGCCTGCTAAAGTGACAGTGGATGGAGTAGTGGGTAGGAGAAACAAGATTACGTGATTTCACCTTATCACTGCTATGTACGTTGGGCATATCTTCATACTGTTGGTGTAAAAGGAGCCCTTGCCAACCTTATTACAAAATGCTTACTAAAGCTACAGTTTCACTCTATTCAATTAATGCTGAAATGAAAGCTTCTGCATGCCATAACTGTTGCAAACAGTCAGAGAGAGTTTCAAAAAAGCAGTTTTGCTATATGAACTGAGGAAAATGAGGCAAAAGTAAACAAAAGAGAAAAAAAAGGAAAGGGAAAAGAAACAGTTGGAAATCAGTTTATAGAGCTGATAACAGACAGACAACCCCCCCCATCTTTGCATTGTCTGTTTATGAGGTGAGGACTAATGGGACTCATCAGAACTGACAGATATGCTGACAAGTGCATTTCAACTCAATTACAGTTCCACAGCAAAACACCCCTGATCTCCTCGTGCCTATCACCCCTCTGCTCCTAGAGCTGTTGATTGAACACACACACACAGACACACGCACACACAGACACGCACACAAACACACACACACACACACACACACTCACACGCTCACACAAACACACACTACATCATCTACTATATATATATATATATATATATATATATATGATAACAAGTGGAGCCTCTGCTAACACAGATAACAGGTTGCTGATGACCTGAAACACGTAATGTAGGATGGACCAGGAGGCAATAAACTCGACCATATGGTCCCTTGGGTGTGACTGGTTTCATTGCCAGAGGGAGACCAGTGACCCCGCAGCCTCCCTTGATGACGACAGCCGCATGGTGTCGACTCCATGGGGAAAAGACGGGAAAACAAAGCCTCTGCCTTCCGCCTCCCAGCATCCCTCCCAGAAAGATGGGGGGGGGGAAATGGCTCGGTTCAGGAAACCCCTAGCCATTGTTTTGCTTCCTTCATTAGTCGTTGTGTCAACAGTTTGGTTGGCTACGCGTGTGCCACTGTTTTTGTTCTGCTGCACCCCGGCTGACCTCACTGCTCTGATGTTTTGACAGATTGTTTCAAAGTCCCATCAAGGCAATTTACCGTTTTAAAGTAAAGCAGACACTTGGACACCATAAGCTGGACCGCACGTTACACCAAAAGCAAATAAATCTGCCGGGGTCTAAAATTAAACAAATGTGACGTAAATCTGCTGCCATGAATTTCATCAGGAAATACGGAGAGGTGCAGCAGGGTGCGGCTATGTGTGGCTTGCAGATAAGCAAAAGGTGTTAAATAAATGTGATGTTCTACGTAAACAGCCATTTTTGGCATAGATATGGAGCTCATAAAGAGAAGCTTTCATCTTGAAAAAACAAAATGCCTCCCGTTATTCCAATTGTTAGCAAATGGAAACTTGCAGACAACGTATGAACTATACACCTTGTTTCTCGTAACTCACCATCATCTAGGTACATCTGGTCCAGTTCCTGGGGCTCCTGTTTGACGGTAATGGCCATCGAAGGGGGGGTGGCATCCTCAGGTAACATGCTGGGTGAGCTCCCTCCGGCCTGGGCTGAGCTGGCTGCCTGCTGAGCCTGACTCGGGCTGTAGGCCTGAATGAACGGGCTCTCCCCAGGAGTGGAAGGGTGGGATACCGGGGAGGATGAGGGACTGCTGTTGTCATACATAGTGTGGTAACCATGGTGCCCTGTGCTGTTGAGGTGGTTGGGGCTGCCCTGGGAATGAAGCATCCCTAGGGGAGAGTTGTGGTCTGGCGATGCTGGGTGGGCGAGGTTGGGGAGGCCAGGGGTCTCCTGGATGGGGGGCACCACGGGGCCTGGTGGTGCTGCATGGGTGGGGCTGTTGGGAAGGCACTTGCTGTAAGCCACGGGGGACAGGTCGTGCAGAGTGGGACTGGAGCTGGGGGACGAAGAAGGCATTGCAGCGTGGCGAGGCGGGCAGGGAGGGTAACCACCAACCAGGCAGGCATCAGGATCGGATACAGGCATGATGGGAGTGAGCCTGGGCCGGCTGTAATAGGGCTTTGAATGCATGGGCAGTCTCGCAGTCCCCAGAGAATCATATTCATCATTGGGTTCTGTCTTTATTATCGGCACTGGTGGGAAAAAAAGTAGAAAGAAAAGTGGAGATATTAAAAAAACGTGCAGGGAATCCACGTGGCGCAATGAGTGCACGAGTGCGGCTGAGTAAAGCAGTGAGCAGGCACAATTGTGGCTGCGATACCCTCCATAATCCAAACAAACAACCACCAGTGGATATGGGCTCGTTGTCAACTTGGCTGAGCTCTCTAACTGAGAAACCCTCACGCCTCCCAACCGCCACCGCTCTTTACCACACCATGAAAAAAAAGCCAAAGAATAGGGGGGAAAGAAAAAAATGAATGAGTCATCAGTGTGGAAAGCCACAGCTGGCTCTAATAATGAATACGACCTATTTTCTTTGGACTCTCCTCCAGCTCTGATATCCAATAAAAAGACTACTTTAAAGCACAGGGCTGCTGCTGCTGCTCAAGGAGCCCAGGACCCCAAGGTTTCCTCCACACTCTAGAAGTAATTGTTTCTCTCAGGACCAAAAGATAGAGACAGAGAGTGAAAAAAAGGAGATGATTTGATTTTGATTAGGCCGCCTGAGCTCCTTAAGAGACTGTAGAGCTGTGCCTGTGGTTTCAGGAGCTTCAGACCTCAGCTAATGCAGCAGAGTGCAGTGACCCCACTTGATCATCCTGCCTTCTCTCTTCTAATTTCTAATCGGGTGCAGACCGTCTGCACGGTTTCCTGATTCGTTCTGACGGACAGGTATCACATGCTTCCTGTTCACTGTCAAGAGTAGTTATTGAAAAAAACACTTTCTATTAATTGAACATTCCAAAACAGAACTATACGTCCTGGGTTGAGCGATGGAGAGGGATCCACATTAGCGAGCTCACTGCTGAGTTATGTTAGTACATGTGCTCAGACTGTGCCAGCACTAAACTAACAGGGCAGTGTTAAGATACCCAGATGCATAGCAAAGGCTTCTGAGTCACAATAGACACACTGTTTCTATTTCTACACATTGTTAAAATGTGTTAATGGGTGTGGTGAACGTTTGATGCCAACCATTAACAGTTTTTGGCTAAACTTGCTCTAAGTGACATTTATTCAAAGGCGTACAGATGTTAATATGAATTAAATGTGTGTCTGAACTGTGTGTTTGCTCGAAGATTCAATAGATCCTTTGGATAAAACCTTTGAGCGATAGTAAAAGCAAAGCGTGCAAATGAAATGTATGCATTGAAAAACAGGCTGTTTTTCAATATGTTATTTTTATGTGGGAGTTGGATTTGAAAATACATTAATCACGCCTGTAGCCTCTGGGCTACTGAGATGCGGTGCAGTTACAGTATAACGCAGCAGGGAGCACATTTACGTCAGCCCTGTCTGCTATCAAATCCCAGGACCAGGCCTGGTGTCTGGGGGAGCATCGTAAGGCGAGTCCCATGATGCACAGGCCTCGTCTCCACAGCCTGGGGAATAGAGCAAGCCAGTCACATGGTTCACACTGCATCCACAGCCATTTCCCTCAGTGATTCTCTGTCTCTTGTCAGCCTCCGTTTATTGTGAACGGATGGCACAGTGCCATGGTGCCAAGATGTGTGATGCCAGAGTTGTGACGTGGAAGGGTTATAACCAAATTTGATCATTTTCGCATTCAATCCAAGAACTGCATTGTCCTCTGTGAATTAAAACACATGTTGACCTTTTGCCTCATTAGATCTTTTAAAAGTCCTGCTAAATAACGTCAGAACATTAAAAGCCCCATATTGTAAAAAGTGAGATTTTCATGTCTTTGTTGATTATAAAGCAGGTTGAGATGGTATTTAAATACTGTGAAAGTATCAACATGCTCAATCCACAGAGAAATGCACACAGCCCATATTCAAAAATGGTGCTTTTTAAACGAACTGTCAGGACGTCCGTACGGTTGTCACAACTAAACTATATATTGGTAGAAAGTGTCATTAGAGTCATTCCCCCAGCTGCAAGAACGCGGCAAGCGCAGCTAGCGAAGACCCAGAAATGCTGACCAATCAGAGATGTTTTTTTAGGGTGGGGGGCATAAACAGACAGACGATAAAACAAAGTGTTTCAGACAGAGGGTGAATACAGGTATATTCAGACAGACAGTATGATAAAAATGTGTGGGGGGGGGTTTACATTAAAGCATATAATCATGTTCGAGTAGAATCCCAAAAAACAAGTATGAACCTGAAAATGAGCATGACATGGGACCTTTAAATTATCATCAAGCTTGATGGTTCCTGAAAACTGATATACTGTACGTAAGATATTCTTATATGCTACATGAGTGAAAATATTACAAGAAATGTCATATTTTTCAAGAATGTCATGGTTTTGAGGTTGTACTTGAAATATCCAAATGGAAGTAAGATGTTTGAACTGAGCAAAGCCCACTCATATTTATCAGTCCTTCTGATTAGTGATACAATTACACAAAAAAAGGTGGAAGAAAAGTCAAATATTGGTGATTGTAGCTTTCTCTGGATGCCCTTTTAAACAATAAACAAATCTGATGTACCAAGTCACAAGTTCCCTGACTGTGACCAAAACCAACATGAGAATTTAATTTAGGAAAATAGGGTTAAATCAGCATTAGCTCAGAAGGGACGGGATGCTGTTGTCCTTTGCAGTCCCACTTTGTAATCCAGTTAGAGCTTATTTTTAAAGAGCAGTTTGGTCTATTGCATTAACGTTTTAATTCCCAGTGATATAATTCGTCATCAGCCTTCTGACTATAAGCCAAACAGGAAATCAAATAACGTGGGACAAATGGTCTTCCTTTTAACTTTCAAACTATTTTTTTTCCGCCGAGATTCTCCCCCCTCTGCTTTGGATATAAACAGAGGTCTCCCTCCAGCTTGATCCATCTGTGTGTCTCCTTTCCACTTTCTATGAGAGCTAAGAAAACAGATTCACCAGGCGAGTCCCAACTTCAGCTGGCTTCTATTTCCTCCCAACCTGAGGGTTATGGCCCACAGACAGTTGATGTTCTGCACATGGTTTTCTCTCCATCTCTGGCAGTTCCCCCCCCCCCTCTGTCTGCTCATATTAAACTGATCAGGTCTGATCTGGGTATTTTATTGTTTCCTCTGATGGGAATGGGAATCAGGACATAGATGTGTGTGTGTGTGTGTGTGTGTGTGTGTGTGTGTGTGTGTGTGTGTGCCTGTATCAGTGTATTTGATTAGAAAGGACAAGCAAGTAGGGCTTACATAGATGTAAATTAATTTCTAAAGGATACCCTCTCTACTTGAAGCCATCGGGCAAGGTGGATTATGGGATGCAAAAGGTTCTGATTCTCATTTCCGATGCGTGTTGGCTGGGATATGTCATTTTCATGCCCCCGCGAAAAAAAATCAGGAACTGTTTTGTTGCAAAAATGCTGAACTCATCTTCTTCTAACAGCGTGAATCTGCAGTGACATTTAACATGGAGCAGGTGGTGGTTCATTAAGTCAAAGGTACCTGGTGCACCATGTCCCACTGTGTAGGCAATCTGGTCAGCCAGTATACTGTTGGCCTTAGTGTGCTGTAGGTGAGTCTGACAAAGCCCCAGGCTGTAGACATGACAGAAACAGTTCAGTCTTTGTCCAATTTTGGGTGGAAAAAAAACATGACTGTGCAAATAGTTACAAAAAAAGAGAATGTGTGGTTCATTAACTTTTCCTGTATGTGTCACAGAACATGTTTCTGACTTTCCCCCTTCCAACTCCAACCACAAACCAGCGCAGCGGAGGGAGTCGGCACCCGTTTGCGTTAAGAATAGAACTCGATATTACAGAGGAATCTCCAAACGGCCTGTGAAAATAAAGGGGTTCCGAGAAGCTCTTCGCTATTGCTTTGGTCATTGCCAGGACTTTTCTTTGCAGTTTGTTGTTTAATGTGGTTGGTGAAAACTGTTTCTTATTTGAAGAGTGACACGTCACGTCTCTACTCACGCAAGAATGATTGGAAGGGAGCTTGGAAAAAACGGGGCTCATTCCGGGAGACAGACAAGGACTCTTGTACTGTGTGTGCATCTCAACATCACAGACAAGCAATTGAGCTTGAGAAGCACACCACAAATACTGCTGATAGTACTGCATTTATCAACAGCATATGTTTCCTCAATCCATTGGCTAACGGCAGCTTCATCTCATATTCAATAACTCATGAGCAGCAAAGATCTGACAATTATTGGCTTAACTGATGTCTTAGAAAGTAATAATCACATAGATCTTCATTCAAATAAATGTCTGTTAAGTCACTATCGCTGAATGAGGTAACACAATGATGATTGAGCCTATGGCCCACTGATGAATGCCCTTCCATTTGCAGCATAACAAAGTGGATGTCATTGGCGACATTCCCGGGAAGAATCCTAAGCGGCGCACAGTTAATGATACGTTTTCCATCACTTAGCAGTAGTTGGTCCGCCAGAGAGGGTAGGCGGAGCTAATGCAACATACTTGATCTTCAATTCACTTGTTAGTGACCAGAGACAGTTTAGAACCGAGACACTCCAACTCAGAGTAATTTCCTGTAGCTGTGTCCTGTGGGTTTCTCCACTGCCATGCCTCTTTAGGAGACTAGCGACAGGTCCTGGGTGTGTTGATTCCAATGGGAGAAGTGAACGTCAACAGATTATTCTTTCGCCCCATAGTCAACAAAGTAAATATTGGACCTATTTTTCACAAATGACATGTCGCCCGAACATTCAGACACTAAAATGGCATTTTTTGGATGGACCCATCAAGACAAAATTTACTTTTTTTGAGAAATGTTTTTGTCTCAGGAACAAACTCTCGCAAGATCTGGCAACACAGATAAGCTAACATCAACTAACGTTCGTGAACACCATAACAAATCTAATTTTCATAATGCAAAAATGCAGATATCTAATCTAAATGCAGATATCTAATGTGTTGATATCTAATATTGGCAAAATAGAATATTAATAAATTATACAAATATAACTTTTCATCCATCCACATGACTACACTTTCAAATGAGGACATGCCCATTTAGGAGACAGGAAGTGTGTACTGTTTCATACCATTAGTGCAGCCAGGAATGGGTTACAATTTACTTGAAGGTATATGCATAAGAGTGACATGACACTGTCATGAACGTGTCATAAACATTATAAACAGTGCATAAACATTCATGACATAACACTTCTTTTAGTAAGTGTCATTCGTTTTTTGTCATTACAAGTTATGGTTATGGTTAGGGTTAGGGTTCATGTGTCATGACTGTGTCATGACAATGTGATGTGTTCATGACAGTGTCATGTCACTCTTATGTAGATACCTTCAAGTAAAGTGTTACCCAGTAACGCGCTATCTTTAATTATAGAGAATCTTTGGGGCGACGTGGCAACACTGTATGGATCTTTGGGAGTTTAGATCCAAAAACACATCTGCAAAACCGGGTATCGCCATAGGGGCCGCCAAAGAGAACGAAACGGAGATCTTCGAGATTGTAGCTTAAATAAATGCTTTAGAATTAAACCATTTGACGCCAATATAATTGGCTGATGCAGACAAACACAACTCCTGTTAAATTGAATAAATACAAAAGTAATATAGCTGACCTTTGTTTATGGAGGGAGGTGATCATGATGTTCATCTTGACTGTGAACATTCCACTTGACCCTAAGAGGAATTTGCTGCACCTGCATTCAACAAATCTGAATTTGAAACCCCAAGAATATAAATGTATTGATTTTGCTATACTACAGACAAAAAGACTATAGCTCTCATTTTGTAAGAAGAAGAATTAAACCATCTGATTAAACTTTCTGGAACGCTAAAGGTCAGGTTGTTTGGTTCACTGAAGACTAAGTGAAGGATTGCTTTGCTCATGAAGATCCAATGTTCTCTCTGACATACTGCACAGTGCTAATGACACATTTCAAAGGTGTTTCTGAGTTTTAACATCACAATGGCAATTTTTCAACAGGTCTACGGCATCCCTCTGCTCATATCACTGAGGCTTATCTTTGGCTGTCAGCTAGTAAGAGTGAGAGCAGCTATGACTCCGCTACAGACTGCATCTGATAATATGTTGTTATTTCACATTGGAGGCAGGGCGAGACCGAGAGAAGATAATAATCTGCTTATATGTCTGAAACAATACAGTCTCTATTAAAATAATATTGTCTTTTGAGCTAAGGGGAACATACAGAATAGTGAAAATAGGCATCAGTAGTCCACCACAGTAAGTGTCAACCAATTTGCATTTAACAAAAACAAGAGAGTCACATGACTTGAATGGAAAAATAAAGGTGGTTTTCACTAGCATATGTGTACCAGAGTGTTTGCTTCATCCTTCCGCTGTTTCAAACAAGTCAGGCTATTTAAAGGGTTGGGTTTGCCTTTTTATAGAAGAGCAGACACCAATGTGTGAAAGAAATGTTCTCTCTAAACAACGTCAGTGACCACAACTGTGCTTGAAGTGGGACAGCGGGCCGGAAGAGTCTTTTCATACAAGCAAGCAAAAAAGTGTTGACAACAGTGTGTATGTGTGTGTGTGTGTGTGTGTCCTCCGCCCCAGCCCACCCCGAGTGCTCAGCCACAGTGTTGGTTGTTTCTCTCAGTGTTGACACACACACACACACACACACACACACACACACACACACACACACACACACTGAAATCCTCAAAAGCAAACAGCTTCACTAGGATTTCCGCATTCTTTGTTATTGAAACCATGAATGTATTACAGTCATCATTGTCACAGAGGGTCTGTTTACACTGATTATACAGTTTTCTTTGTGAATGCTTTTCAATCAGTAAGCCCTATACAAGCATCGTGAATAAGAAAGTAAATTGTTTCTATTGCATTGATATTTTTTTAATCTACATTTATAATTACAGTTATAGTAGTCAAACTCTATAATGATACATTACAGCCTGCAAATCTCTTTGACAATGTGTAGCAAATGTCAATCTGCATATCAATCTAAACTGCATATAATCTGCGTTTATATGCAGTTTAAAAAAACTATTATATTCAGGTTAAGGCAATACCCCAGTTTCTCAAACACCATGTAAACACCTTACTCCAGCTAAACTACTCCAGACTTCTGACACCCCGGTTAACAGACCTAGATAACTCCTTTAGTAACTGGGTTATTCGTGTATGTATACACCTTAATCGGGGTCAGCTTGGGTTACTTTACACCTTTAAACCCACTGAGGACTTTGTCATAAGGCATAGAGAATGTACGAAATGTACAGCGCTGAAAAGTTGTCCATGTTCCCCCCAAAAGAGCCTTATTCCGATCAGTTGTACGTTTGCAGAGTGCCACCTAATGTACTGCAGGTAGAGTTACTCCCATCATTCTTCCCATTCTTCCCATTTCTTCTGGGGTAACCCCAGTTACTGCTGTGCATGTAAACGCACTGAATGGCACTGCAAGTTGCAACTCAATGCCAATTGCCTGCAATCTACTAGCTTTGATGTTACTTCACCAGAGAAATCCTGTGTGTTTTGGTGTCGTCTGCAGAGCTTTACTTCTGCACTCAGAGCAGTTCTGCCTCAGCTGTCATACAGCTGTATTATTATTATAAGATTATTTTTGGGGCATTTTAGGCATTTTATTATGCAGGATAGCTGAAGATGTGAAAGGGGAGAGAGAGAGGGGGAACGACATGCAGCAAAGGGCTGCAGGTCGGAGCCAAACCCGTGGCCTCCGCGACATGGACCGAGACCCTGTACATGGGGCACACGCTCCACCAGGTGAGCTATCCAGGCGCACCCAAAGCTGTATTATTACACTCAATATAGCCTCTTTGATTGAAATACTGAAAAGTTTTTGAACATGTTGTATATGTTAATGTGTGTCTTTAAAAGCATGGTAAATCTCAAAATAGAACTCAATAGCTTGTGATTCATGGTCTCCTTGGCTGTTAACACTTGTGAGTTAATTATGCTCCTTTGTGAAGACATTGGGCTACTTGTGTGGTCCACACTGTACTTGTTGTTTACTTGGCAACAAAAGAGAGAGAAAGCAACAAGTCATCTTTTAATTAGAGCTGTGTGCATGCTCAGGGAAATGAGATGCATAGTGGAGGCTGATAAGCCTCTACATCTCTCTTTCTGTCTCCCTCTCTTTCTCCTTGGAAGAACAGTATATGAAATGGATCTGCTTTATACAGCATGGACACGGTTTGTCAGCCCTACACTGGTCCAGTTACGCACAATAAACTCACCCATCATATAATCTCCAAATAGGGCCTTGCTTTACTTTCTCTCAGAGCCTCATCCAAAATCCCAATCACTTATCTGCTGTGGCCATAAATACATCTGGTGATAATCTAAATGTCACATCTTATTAACAGCTACAGACTTATAACACAATGCACGCCTCCCAGCAACATTACACCCATTAGACACTGATCAATAAATACAATATACCATTGTTTTTCATCTCTGGATTATCACAGGGCTTCACGAGGGGGGATAGTAGAGCGGGTCTGGTTGCTGGTTGGAATCTCAAAACCAGCTGGCACTATGTGGGTGGTGAATCTGTGGGAAACAAGCCTTCAACCACTATTGATCAGGTGCTAGAAAAGTTGTTATGTGCCTTAAGAAAGGCACTGAACTCTTGACTGCTGCTCAACAGCCAACAGCAAAGCAACTATAAATAGAAAGCATTGTATCGCTGAAAGAAGAGCAAGCATGCTTAGTCAACTTTCTCTAAATACGTAACAATAAAATAACAGTATTCCAGTTGAAAGTGATACCAATGCTGATATTTCACCTGCACCCGTTGTGAAAAGTCAATAGCTCACAATGTAATTTGGAGGCTGAACTCTTCTCTAAACTCTCGGGAATACATTCTTCAAATTCCAAAGTGAAAGCCATCTATAAACACTGAGGCCAGGGACACATGATGAACACAGCGAGAGGTATTCCTGGACTTTTCAGGTTGCTACATGAATGGCTGCCTGGTAGATGCATTTGTGTGTGTGTGAGTGTGTGTGTGTGTGTGTGTGTGTGTGTGTGTGTGTGTGTGTATTTGTGTGTCGATGAAGCGGGGGGGCACTGTGTGAGGTGGGGTGTGAAAGTCAGGTCGCCGGGGATTGACCTCTTTTCATCAACAGCGCTCAGAGGCTCTGTCACTCAGCAGGTACACCTCATCGCTGGGGAACGCCGTCTCACTACAGAATAAACACACCTCACATCTTGTGCTCTCATTCACAGGCTACTTCCAAGCGGTGCCATGTCATAACGTCAAAAACAACGACCAAAAAGCTGGCCTGCAAATTTCAGACGGCCCGTTGACGGCTGTCGTAAACTACAGTGGATGGATGTCAAAACATTGAGAAATACTCTACGTGATGAAGGTGAAGTGTGCAGCTTGCGAAAAGCATACATGTCTTTCAGTGTGGTGATAAAAAAAGGTGGGACATAATTATGACGATTACCGTTTGGAGGCAGGAAGGTGAAGCGCTGGCACTGGCTCCTCTTCCTCTTGCCGTTGCAGACGTAGAAGTTAACCTGCACCGGGCTGGATATTCTCTGGTTCCTGTATGGCGGGATCTCCACAACAAGAGTACTCTTAAAAACAAATAAGATACAATAAGATAATACACCTTTATGGGATGAGAAAGCTGCTGATGCCTTTAGATGTATTTACTTGTGTGATTTTATGGCACACTTACAGTTTATACGATGATTTCCTGCAGCATATTAATCAACAGCTATGTTTATTTTTCAGCTGGTCTGCATTTAGGGTACTGTTTCCAAGAGGCTGGACTGGGAACTGTATTAAATGAGCTCGTCTGGACTGTGTAGACGCAGTAGTTGAGCCCATGAGGTTGGTCCAGTGCCCGTGTTTGTCTCTGAGGAAAACCCCAGGGCTTTAGCTGTGTCCCCGTACAGCACCAGAGGAGAGGAGAGAGGTAGCCGGCCTATTTATTTGTTTGCACAGCCAAGTCTCCCTGTGGAGCGGCTCGCCTGCCTCCCCGTAGGCCAGAGCCCAGCATGTCTGGACGGCTATGAACTTTCAACTGCTTTTTTTCTGACGAGGGACCGTGGAACAAATTTGTCGAGTGTATGTGTCTAATTCCTGGGATGGCTGTCACTCTTATGGAGGTCTAAACAGGCCAGAATGACAGGAAGCAGGTTTTTGTTGGTTATCACTTTGGATGGAGGGAGCCATGGGGTGTGGGGTTGGAGGTTGAAGGGCTTGCGTACTCCACCCTGGTCTGCCCTCCAGATGACGACAAAGAAAACATACAGGTGGCTGATTAAGTGTGTAAAGTGTGTGTGTGTGTGTGTGTGTGTGTGTGTGCACATGGCTTTTCCCTCTCCATCCACACCAATGAAAGTTAGCACGCTCTGGATGGCAATAAAAACACAGTCGGGCAGACAGTCTGGAGCACTTTAAGGTAGTCTGTTGGCAACTGACGTGAGAGGAAGGCCAGGGCTCTCTTGCTGTCTCTCTCTTCTTGTTTGTTAGATGTACAAATAAACACTGTAATATTTTATTTAATATACTTTCAACGACTTTGCCTCCCCGCTCCGCCACCCCCGGCCGAGCCTTGCACGCCTGCTAATTTTCAAGCATCTGGGACTCCAGCCATCGCACATGAGTCAGCCCTACAAGCCAATCAGACATCAGAGTTCATATTTACTCTTCTGATGCAACCAAGTCCTTTACCTGAGTGAAATAGCAGCAACAACAAGGAGAACATCCTGAAGTTGCAGCATTTAGATGTGTGTGGTTTATTTTAGACCCCGCGCAAGTGTAAACTGCCTCGGTTAGTTCTCACAAATAAAGGGGGAATTGGGGGGGTGTGGGGGAGGACGATGAAAGGCATCAGCAATGCAAAACAGACTGCCATCATGCACAAGCAAACGCTTTTTCACAGATCCTGTACTCCTCTCTTTGCACTGAAAGCAGACCTAACGAACCTCAATGAAGTCCTAATTAACTCCAGAGCACAACCAGCTTACTGTGACACGAAGAACAACATTTGCTTTGTTCCATCTTGACGATTCCGTTTTTATATTAACACAATCTGAATGTGTGGCTGCGCGACAGTGAAATGAGTGCACTGTTTTTTTTCTCATTACGGCTCTGATGAAAAGCAGCAGGTAAAAGCAGGGGTGTAATCCACTTCTTGGCTACATATGAGGTGTTTAGGTCCAATTTCACACTTTGCTGTGAACTAAACGTCTGGCTATGGTGGGAGGACTGTGACGGGAGTGTGTGTTTATGTGTTTGTGCTTCTATTTCGTAATATCTGTGTGTTTGTGTGTTTCTGTGCATGTAAGACGCAAAAACAAATCTGAGAGCCCGTGTTTACTCCATTACGGTACAGAGATTTTGTGAAAATTCCATTCAAGATTGCATGGGCTAATCATTATTGTCTACGTTGCAACTTGTAATGGCTGAGCAAAGGTTACATCATTACAGGGGACAGATGATGAGGAGACAGAGAGGAAAAGGAGAAAGTGTCAAGGGAGACTGGGACTGAAGGCAGAGGGAGCATTTCCAATGAGTCACGTCCGTGAGGTGCACTTACATTTTTGACGGAGTCCTTGTCAACTTTGGCTTCTGTCTCCCACAGATGATGCCCATCTATTGGCAAAAGAATAAAATACAATATTTAAGTTGTCTTATTACACAAACACAATGAACCTTAAATGGAAGGTGGCTATAATCTGGGAGATGATACTCATACTGTATCTGTGAAGAATAACAGATGTGTGCTCTGGCTGAGGGTTAGGGTATTAGTAGTCTATATCAGACAGCTAGCTAGACTATCTGTCCAATCTGAGTTTTCTGTTGCACGACTAAAACAACTTTTGAACGCACACAACCAAAACAAGTTCCTTCCCGAGGCTATTTTGCAGAGGCACCATTGCTCTGTCCGGCCAGAGAATGTTTTTCTCCCATCCTGGTGTGTTGTGTGGACTAGCCGGACCCTCCTCCGCAGCGCTGTGGAGAAAGGTCTGGCAATGCGAGACTAGGGTATTAGGGGTTTGAGCATTTTGTTCAGTGTAGTTCTGAAACAATTTGTCGATTAAACAATTAGTCAATAATTTAATAACTGATCAAAAGCTATTCATCAAGTAAAAATGCAGATTATTTGTCAACTTCTCAAATGCATGTGTCCTCTAAGTCTTCGAAAAGTGAAAAAATTTAAGGAAGATGTAATTTTAGGTTTTTGAAACTCGTTATGGGTATTATTCACTATTTTATGACTTTTTTTAAACAGAAATATCATTAAGATAAGCATGAATTGTAGCCCTAGGTCAGTGCCAATAACAAGTTTGTCTCTGTTTAATCTCTGATCTTCGACCACTCTCTTATTCTGTGTCTACCTCTGTTAAATTCTTCACTATTTTTGTCCCTCATTAAATCCTGGATTAGATGTTTTTTCCCCTCCTTTACTTCTATTCTTAACTCTGCCCTGTGAAAAGAGCAGCTTTTGTCTGTTCTCTCTTTCTTCTCCACCGTGTTGTGGTAGGGAGGCTTTCCTTGCTGCCATGCAATAAAAGTCCTGTGAGCTACTGCAGCTGTTGGGAGTCTGCAGAAGCTCAGCTCACATTCTTTGGGTTTTCTCTGTGATTTCATGCCACACCTTAGCGAACAGACTCTCTGGGCTCTGCTAGGGCAATCAGCACTGACCACAGTGCCATTTGTTTTGTTTTTTTTTCTCCTTTTTTTCAGAACTGATGACTCATTAGGGCTGTGAGAAATAGAAGTGACACAGAGCAGTCTTTGTGTCAGTGGCACACCAAGTGAGGCAACAGCATGGGCACTGTGGCACTGCTTCTGTGCGTTAGCTGGGCTCAGCAGCAGCTGCTGTGCCTTTTTATGCTGCTGAAACGCTTGCACTTTTGCTTCTGGGACAGGACACCATCAGATAAGATAATCAGAGTCAGTTTCGGAATAACTGATAGCAGAAGTCCAGCAGCTCTGGAAGATGTAAAATGCATTATGTTTTTTACATCATGCAGCAAGTGAAAGAATAAAGGATCCCAGTCACGTTTGGCTTATTATTGGTGAGCTGTGGTAGTGGGGGCGGGTGGTCAGCTTTATTATTCAGAGAGTGAACATCAGTAGATATCTCTTTCCAAAATGGCCTTATTAAAACTCAGAGAAAGAGAAAAACAGACGGTGAACAGATCAGATAAGGGTTTTCTATTTGAACTGGGGGAAATAAGAGTTGCATATGGAGAAATGTGCCTCGCTGTAATGGTGATGATGTGGATGACCCGAAGGGGTGACAGAAGCAGGGTCCTATAGGACTACCATGGGGCAACGCAATGATACTGTGCATGTGGCAGGTCATTGAGATGTGAGAAAGAATAAAGCACACGTAATGCTGTGAAGTGGCTCAGAGAATTGAAGGGCAATGAGAGTGAGCACAGACAGGGAGAAGGTCAGAGACAAACAGAGATGAGCGTTCCTCATGTTACGTCTAGGGGAACCAAGAGGGAATCTCACCCGCCTCCACTCTGGGAGACACTCCAAGAGGGAAACCTTAGACTACGACGTCAAGCCCAACCTCCACTAGTAAACATGTTTTTCTTCTTCTTGATCTTATTTTCTCTCACCTTTTACACCTCTCTGCCACTTTGCTCCTGCAAACTTTTCAAAGATTACGCCATCAGACTTAGCAAATTCTAAATCTGAGACTGAATTGACATGGGACCCACATGTGGCATACCTTTGCAAGTCAGAGAGCGCCGTATGACTGATAACCGCAGAACTTTCCATTCACTCCTTCCCTGCAACATCTGCAAAATGCTTCTGTTCCCGACAACACCTCCTCCTTCACGCAGCCTCCACCCACGCATAATGCGCGCGCGCACACACACGCGCACACACACACACACACACACACACACACACACACACACACACACACACACAAAGATGCAGGCAAATGCACAAACGCAGCCACAGTATCCTCTACCTTTGTTCAGACCTTTGACTTGAATGATAAGAGGGGGAAGCACAAAACAATAGGTTGTAAATGGAGCTGTGTCTAGAGAAGTCTTACTATAATCCAGTCCCGTTTCAACAGAGAAATCAGTGGAAGCACACACACACACACACACACACACACACACACACACACACACACACACACATACAAATAGAAACACATTGTACCTTTGTATACTAACCATCTGCCTATTGCTCTACTTACATGACTCACTTGTGCAAATGGTATCCACAAAGACTAACACCAACACAGACAACCAGGACAACACACTCATTCATCAGGCAATTAGACAGCATGGGTGAGGCTTCTTGGAGGCTTCTTCAATTCTCGACCACACATCATGTTGCGTACTGTACATGGTGATAACACAGCAACAGTGTTGCTGTTATAATCTCACACAAACAAACCCTCATCTGTCATGTTTTTATGGACCGAATTTTGATGAAGATGTAGAGACCGTGTGTCCTCTATCTGGCAAAATCAAAAGGCAAACAACCACTGCTGATGCCAACAATATTTTTTGGCAAATCATATTTCATGGGTTTTTACAAAGCCACAGATAGCTGAGTGATGGCATATCGGCCCTCATAATGCACTTGCAGGTTTTGGCTTTCCAGAGGTGTTTTTTCCTGCTAAAAAAACACAACAACTTCCACTGACCAAAGAGAATATTTTTCAGAATGGAAAATATGATTCACATGAAAATAGGTTGTCTCATGAAACAACCCAGGCATATTTTGCGACTATGTCTCTTTTCCAGAGATGATTTTCAGGAGTATTTTTCCTCTCTCTTTCCTGTTTACATACATCAAGTTTATTTTCCATTTTAGTACCATTCTGCTGCTGCTACTCGCGCTGCAAGCGCTTCTGTGATTTTACACATATTTTCACAGCAATTACAAAGCCAAAGCCAAAAGGCCAAAAAGGGGTTCCCCCATGACTAATCGCAGAGGTGCAGATGCTTTCCAATCTGAAGCACCTGACCTCTGCCAATCTGAGGAGTGGTGAAATTGGAGAAATGGGGATCTGCTTCAGATTGAGAGGCTTCTGTATAAATTATGACCTGACAGTCGATTTATGATGGGTTTATAGTCAGGCACTGAGTTATTCTGGGTGTAAAACAGGGAACGCGTGAGCTGACTTGACCTGTGGGTGCAGGCTGAGGAGGACGGCGGCCAGTAGAGACGGATTTTATCCTTTTATCAAGACTCCAGCTGTAGCAGGCATTGAGACTGAAATTGATCTAAAGACTGAGAGGGATGGCTGGAAGATTATCCAAACTTTAACATTTGTATAGTATTTGTGTTCACATGGAAGACATTAAGGTTGGTTGCACAGTATATCAGAGCGTTGAGAAGGTCACTGCGGTACCCTGACTTCCAAAGGCTTAAACTGAGTGTAGGATGTAGAGAACTGCAGCTAGATGGTGTTTTGGTATTTGTCTAGGGTCTCTTAAACTGTTTGCGGACAAATTGGACCCAAAGTTTGAGCAACGTTTCATCAAGATATATCACTATTCATATTCGATGGAAAGGGCATTTCTTAAGATCTACAACAGAAAGGGAAATGGAAACAATTGTCTCTCTCTCTGATTCGAACCACTTATCTGGCTATGACATGTTCTGACAGGTCTGAAAAAAAGGGTGGAGAACCACAGGACAATCTAGACATCTTTCTGTTATGATTCCGGTATTATCCAACCGATCCAACCCTTTGATGTATAGACGTGCTAAAAGCAGAGGCATTCCAAAATGGTGCACTGGCCTTTTGCTGATGAAACTTTACATCATAATAGAAAACCACTTTAATGAGCTAGAGGCTTTGAGGGTAGGAAGGGCACTTATAGTTCTATTTCACATAAGCTTCACCTTATAACAGGACACTAAAGGTTTAACTTTGCATCCTCATACTAAAGATTTGTATAATATAGGCTCAGCTAGCCAAATGAATCTCAGTAAAGGGGCCAGTGGCGTCTCCACCCTCCAATACATGTCATGGTTCGTTCTTTTGGGGTATTGACCCATTCATTTCCCTTAGGTACAGCTTTGGACCTGCAGTAGCTAATTCATGCTTTATGGGGAAGGTAAAGGAGCATGAGAGGTTAAGCCCCGACAGCTCTGTTAGAGGGCTCCTCCTAGAACTACGATTATTATACATAATCATTGATTTTGGTGCAGTATACCACTGTAATTAGACAGGATACTGCAACTCACACGTCTCTAATCTCTAGCCTGAGGCGGGGGTGGAATCTGACTTTTAGACTGACATAGTGGCAAAATATGAGCCAAGATTATGCAGGTGATCCTAGCCTAAAGCCAAAGGGCAGTCTAGACATAGCGCTAGAAGTACAACACATCGACCGATCTGTCTGGTGTTTAGACTTGCCCTAGGTAGAAGTGTTTAACAAAGTATAAACAGTCTACGGATGAACTCTAACAGCGCAGATCACAGTCTGTAAGGCCTGCCTTCCTCGAATTATGAAGGTATGAGAATCTGAATATTTCAGCCTGTTGCTGAGGACTTTCCACGTGAAAAGAGAAATAGCCTTGGGGTATTGCTGTGGACGTTGCTGTCCTAATGTTACGGATTACACTGTAGCTCAGAATTCTCTTAGTCCTGGCTGTGAGCGGGACCAGCCTGAAGCAGAGGTGGAGAAGACCAGACTTCTCCCTGCTGCAGCCCAGGCGTGTGTGGTGCTGCCGAGCTCCAGGCAACGCTCCAATCCGACCAGATGTAAAAACTATCCAGCTCACCAGGGAATTCCCTTACCTCCCCTCTGAGTCAGAGTGTAGGCTTTCCCCAGCTCTCTCTCTCTCTCTCTCTCAGTCTCTCAGTCTCTCTCTCAGTCTCTCTCTCTCTCTCTCTCTCTCTCAGTCTCTCTCTCTCTCTCTCTCTCTCTCTCTCTGTCTGTCTGTCTCCCTATTTTTCCTGCCTCTAGCACTCATTCCATCCATGGAAAGGAGGGCAAGCCAGAATGCACACTGCAATAGGTGCGCCAGGTATGTCCTCCGACACCTGCGCCAAAAAAGAGCGGTTTGGGCAAACTGAAACACTGACACAACCTCAGCACATAAAAACCAAGCACAACTATGCAAAAAAAGATGGAAAGTTTTTATAAGCACCCACATTGCGGCTATGTGAAGGGCATAACGCTCTGCATCAGAGAGAAAAAATGATAAGCTCTATTAAAAATACATGTCAACAATAATTACCATTGAAAATCATGTTTACATTACAGCAGAAACAAAAATGTGGACTTAAGGTTCTTGAGTCTATTATTATCTAGCTACAATTTGCTCTCCCTGCTATGTGTGGTCTGCGATGAAGTAAAAAACAGGAAAAGCTGTTATATTAATGAATACATTGGAGGAATAAAAAATGTTTATTTATACAAGTCACATTAATACATTTAAGCTTCTGTTGGGACCCTAGAAATTGACTCTTCACATGGTATTTATTCACTTAACAAGAGTCAACATGAGGACAGGATATGATCACTCCTCCGACGTCTCAGTACAAGAGGTCACAAGCAGGATTTCTAAGGAAGCCCTGTCGTCCCTTCTCCCTCTCCTCTTCCTCCCCTCTTTCTCTTTCCTCTACCTACTCTCTCAGGGTCTCGTCTTTTCTGTTTCACCCATCCACAGGGAATCCCTCGCGGATGACTCACTGAAAACACTTCCTACTGAACAACGCAAACAGGCCCGCAGGCTAACAGCGATAGCGCGCACACGCGTACACAACAACAACAAACCACATGCACATTGTGAATGCACACAGTTTGCATCAGTTATCCTGTGGGTGACGAAGTGGAGCAGTGGGGATGGATGTGGCGTTTGAAAAGTAGAGGTAATTATTTTTTCTAGGCGCATTAAGGTCTCCCGCAGTGGCAGCAGCTATGAGCTCTGCTCATTTGATCTCAGGGGGGGACAGACAGACAATCAAAACAACATAGAGAAAAGGAAAGGAGGATTAAAGTTGCAGCAGAAGACCGACAAAGGGAAATGATTTAAGAGTACAACAAGAATACATATATTCAGGTTTCCCATTTTTCTTCTTTCTCATTAAGAGAAAACACCAAATCTGTCCTTCAAAGATCATTTGCACTGGTGCAACATGTCATTATTATAGCACACACTACCCTATGTTCACACCAGAAATACTTACAGTGTATTAGGCAGATCTATGAAGTAGACAATTAACACTTTTTACACTCAAAATTGAAATCCTTTTTAGATGTAGCCAAGTTTACTATTCACATTTTCATTCATTTATATCTAGAATCTGTCATCACCTGTTTTCACCCAAATAGCTTTTTCATGCATTTTATAATAACAATCTCACTTTAAAGACATGCCAGTGGCCCGGGTCAGACCCGTGTTACCACTTTAGATTAAACAAGTTTAAACTGAAGTGGTAACACGGAGCACCAGTGGGACTATTGAATGTTTTTGGTGTCTCTGTTCTCTCAAATGTTGATATTATCCAGTATTTCAAGAGTTTAGGAATGAATTGACATCTGCTCTTGTTGTTTTCAGAGCAGGCAATTCAGAAAACAGGCATCTGGGTAAGTTTGTTCTAAAAACAGCTACATCATTGAGTGTGTGAAAGCAAATGGAAACAGTTAAAGAAATACATGTATTTATGATTTATGGCTGTCTCATTTGGGCTAATAGGCTTTTGTTCTCTGTGTGATCTCCATTCTGACTCAACTTGGATGATTGTAACAGTGTGTAATTATTCACACAAGTTGGATTGGGACACTCAAAAGCCGTCTCCTGTTCCTTAGGATTTGCGGAATTTTCTGGAAGGTGTTTATTGGAGTCAATTTTGGAAAATAAGCAGCCGTCCTGACCTTCGATGGCAGAAACAGTAATGGCTGTCACCACTGTGGTGAAAGCAGTGATTGGTGTTGTGCTGTATAAAAAGCATGGCTGTGCATGCGCATGTGTCCCACTCTGTGTATAAGCATATGTCTGCGAATAGTAATTATTGCGGTGCAATGCTCTGTATTTCATTGGTGCATTTAATCATGAACTTTTCCAGAGGAAAATAAAACCAACGTTATAGAATAAATCTGTAATATAATTATAATTTTATTGGTTTCTTTTTTTTTTTTTCCTCATTCCAGTTTGGTCCTTCTAAATCAACAATCAGGGACACTTAAAGTCTGAGATCCTTCATGAAACAGCAGAGTTCTCTGATTAAAATGCCAAAAGATGATCATTTTTCTGTATATGTGGGACATAAGTACTTTAACACACTCCTACTCGTTCATAGATAGTTGCCATTAGTGAGTGACGTGTGTGTTCCTGTGTGTGTGTGTGCATGCATATGGAGTGTGTTGGTCTGTCTGTAATGGGCTTTTTTGACTTAGGAGGCCCTGGAAGTGGTGGGTCATTAAAGTTTACATAAAAGCAGACTAAGTAGTAGACGGACAACCTCTTTTTCGATCTCTCTCTCTCTCCTTCTCGACACCACAGAGACGGAAAACAAACCACTGAAATGTGGATGGCAGGCACGAGTGTGGGGATCCCGCTAGCGCAGAGCCTTACGCCGGCTAATGTCTTTAACGGGTATCGGGGATAGAGGTAAGAAAGGGAGTGAAAGGAAAGAATAAAAGGAAACAGAGAAGCAGAGAGGAAGGGAGAGAGAGGAGGTTGAAAAAAGGGTAACACAGCCTTGAAAGGGTCATGAGTCTCAAATAGCAGGGAGTGGAGAGGTGAAGGTGTTGTGTATGTATGTATGTATGTATGTATGTATGTATGTATGTATGGTCTTTCCTCTCCAGGGGATCCCCCTCCATGACTAAGTAAAGCCAGGAGGAGGGAGACCCCATATTACCAAGTTCATCCACCTCCCCTCTCCTCACCCCATCTCTACCTATCCCTTAACCCCTGAGGTGCTTAAGAATACTCTCACACGGGGGAGGCAAAGTTTTCTTGTTTTAAGTCACTTAAAAATTTTGGTGGAAATTTAGGCTCGATGGCGTTTTAAGCCCCCAACGTTGACTTCAAGGCAGCGCTGCAACCATCGACTTTAAGGCACCTAACCCTAACCTTAACCACATAATGGTATGTGTACTTTTTAACCCAAAGGGCAAGTAATATTGATATCTGATAGTATTTTAGACTTTTGAAATGTTTTTAGTCCTTTTTATGTGGAGACAGATTGGGATAGAATTTCTTTTGTATTGCGATGCTGGGGCATTTATTTTCATAACTCTATATATATATTTTATATATTATATTATTTATTTATATTATATTATTTTCTTTTGTAATGTCTCCAGGAGAGAGGCCAGGGCAGGTGTGGAGGTGACCTTTTATTTAAAGTTTTATTCTCCCACTGTCCGTCCTGTCCAGTGGTTTCTTTTAACCTGCCTTTAATATTTGGCCTTCTTTTAAACAGCTTTTTTATATAAACAAACTTGTTTTTTTAAGGAGGTTTTATGTGTTTTATTCACACCAGAGGTGCCCTTGTGCCCGTGCCCCTCGCAGCGCCCATCCCGGGCTGTGTTTTAACCCTAACCTAACCTAACCCTAACCATTGCCTAATCCTAGTGCCTTCCAGGCAGCGCTGCCTGGAAGACAACGTTGGGGGCTTACAACGCCAAACACCGAAATGCCATGCCAGTTCGTGAAATGGTCACGTTATTTTTATTTATTGATTCGTGTACAGGTCACGATTTTCTAACGTGACCATTTAATGAACTGCCATGACACTGGGCTGCTCTGGGGAACACAACAACGGGGAAATGAAACGCCACAATGGGGAAATTAAATACCACATGCCGGCGACAACAACGGGACGGACCGCCACATGCGGGACGCGATACCCGGGCGCAGGGACACGATCCGCGGTCTCTGTGGCACGCAACAACAGGGACATGAAAAGCCACACGCCGGCCACAACAACAGGACAGTTGTGGTTAGGAAAAGAAGAACGGGGAAAGGAACCGTCACACGCAGGAGACGCCGACAACAACGGGGCGGTTGTGGTTAGGAAGAGAATAACGTGGAAAGGAACTGCAACACGCGGGACGCGATCCCCGGTGTGAAAGTCCTGTGTTGTTTGACCCATCCACCACACCGACCAACCTCCCTGCGCAGATTTTCACCTTATCAATACTACTCGCTACCGTAATCGTTCTGTAATCACAAAATATGCTTCCCATTGAAATACATTACTTTAAAATTCGTGCTCACCACACGAAAATAACGACATTAACGTCAGTACACAAATCAATAGATTCAATAACGTGACCATTTCACGAACTGCCATGAGACTGGGCTGGAAATGTAGCCATGATCGAAGCCTGGCATTCACCTCCCAATGTTAAGACTACATTTTTTTTGTTGAAGCAGTGATGAAAAGAGTTTAAGTATTTTCTACAGATTTGCGCATTGGATTCTGTAGTTTCCCAACCAATTTTAGCCTTCTCACCTGAATAACCTGGTAAATATTGTTGGCATGTAAACAATTGAAATGTGATTTGGGAGAAGCAAGTCCTATTTTCTTATGTACTGTACATAGTACATAAAATGACAAGTTTTTCCATGAGAGGGCTCCATGGATGTGAAGTATTTACTTTTTTTGTAGTAAATGTATTAAAAGCAGTCTGGATCTGGCAAAGAAGGTTATCTTCTAATATTCAGGGTTTGTTTTATTTGTTTTCTCTATTTCTCTTCCCCCAATTAAAAACCTGTTAGTGACCTTGGTCTAGGAAAGGAAAAAAAAGGTTTTGATGTTGCGAAAGAGAAAGGTAAGTATTTTTGTGTGTAACTTGGGGTTTCTTAACCAAAACCACAAATTGGGAAATTCATGATTAATCAATTGGATTTAGCGGATACTATTAGAGATGCCTCCCTTATCCTTCCTTACTTATTACTCATCATTATCATGAGCAGCAGCATAGTGTTTCAACAGACTTCAGAGGTATCACTGTGCTTTGATTTAATGGGTGCAATCAAGCAAATGATCATTCACTTGCAAACTTAATCAGCAGTGTTTTATCACTGCTCCCTCCCACACAGGGAGGAAACCAATGGCCGAAAAACCTGGACGAAATGAGGAAGAAATAGCCTCTTAATCATGAGTCAGTGACAAGCAGCCGTGGTGAGCATCCGGTAAAATGGGTGGAAGAGGGAGCTACAGTAGTGAAAGTAAGCGAGAGGGTTAAATTGCAAAAGCAATGGGAGTAAGGGAGGGAGAGAAAGAGGGAAAGTGAGAAAAAGAGACGTTGCACATGCCCTGGTTGTGATTCATTCCTTAACTTGTGGCGAGCACCAGTGAACAGGCAATGGAAACTTCAGCAAATGTAAATACGCTTTGGTTAAAAATATAGTGGCTTAATGCACACCACATGTGGCTCTCTGGCAGGGCCTGCTCTATTTTGACGGGAGAAGAGACTGAGGAAACGCGAAAGATAGAGAGAGAGAGAGAGAGAGAGAGAGAGAGACATTTGAAAGAGATATTGGGGAAATGGAGAGGCAGTAAACATGGTCTGGTGACGGCAGCTTACCCTGGGCCTTCTCTACGAACACCACCTTGGAGTCAGGGAGGAAGTTGAGGCCATTCAGGAGCATCATTTTGCCTCCGGTGGCAGAGTAACTGTCCACACTCTGCTTCTCCACCAAGGGAAGCTCCTGAGCTGAGCGCTGGGCTGTTGGCGGGAACACACACACACACACACACATTTCAAAACAGTGTGTTAGCCCGCCTAAACTCACAACCCGAACTCCGTCCACTCCAAGAAGCACAGACCCGGCACAAAGCCAGTGATACAGCTTTTCTAGGTCATGGAAACAGGCTTATCAACTTTATTATGATGATTTCATGACCCCTAGCTAAGAGGTTTTCAGCCAACAGCTGCTCTTTAAATGACGCCAAAAAAGGCGTACGACTGATCAAAACAATATTTTCATGATCTGATCCTTAGTCATTATTTTCCATTGGGAAGCCTACTGCCAACCACCTGTCTCTGCTTTCTATAACTATAGCTAGCTAGTCACCTTTAGCCTCTGGGATTTGATGACCAGATTCACAGCCAGAGTCACATGTATGTATTATCATATCTGTGCATTTCATATATTATCCCATTGCATAATTTTAGAATAACAACTCACTAAAGCACAAAAGACCTCTAAAATCAAGTTAATGAACCTTCTCTGTAATGATGAACCAACTCGGATTAACATCCACTTTAGACCATAAACTGTAACGCCAGCTCCGTCTCACCATCTAACTTTAATTGGCTTCCACGGGTGCAAATAACATCACACCTATATAAACAACTGAATGACAAAGAAACAGAGCTTTCTTTCAATGCGCTCCTTCACCCGTGCCAAAACTAGGGCTGGCAAATGACCTTTGTGGAACCTGCGCTAATGGGGTAGTCTTACCACAATAACGTGTGCATTCAGTCGTAAACTGTGAATTGAGATAGATAACATGTGTGTCTGGCATCATGTACAATGCATCTATTGCCTTGGCAAATTGCTTTGATCATATAAAGCTTATTGGCTGCAGAGGCACTGAATTTTCTCCAGCAGGTAATAAAATAGTAGCTCAGTTTATTGGATTACAACAATAGATGCCACCTTTTGCTTAAGTGGAAAGCCAATAGAAAAGGCATGCCAGTTTGTGAGTGTGTGACTTACAACATTCAATGGGGTTCGAAGAAGCCTGTAGGGACACTGTCCTGCCGTTGGGCTGGTTGATGTGCACACGAAACACCAATCTCACACGTGTGTTCTTACGTCCGATGTCTGTTTCTCCTTTGCGAAGCTCAATGTCCGAATTACGCAGCTTCAGGATCCCTGCACAATCAATTCTGGGACAGAGGCAGGAAAAGGGTCAAATTTAACACCATATTTCAAATATGACATATATTTAAGATAATGTGAAAAGTGTTTTTTGTTTTGTTTCACGGCGTAGCTGTATGCTATTACAAAGCAACTGTCTCTAAAAGCATCAATAGCTGCTTTCTCTGCTACACAACGTATACTCACAAAGGATATTCCCTACAGAATCTTTTCTACAGAAGGTACTGTATGGACAAAGGCTAAAATGGGAGCAGATTTGATTCCTCGACTCTGGCTGTTTAAACAGAGACACTGAGCAGAGTAGCTGCAAATTATACGACCAGCAGCGAAGTCCCTGCTGGTGTTACAGATCAGGCACTGGAAGTCCACTGGAGCGCGACCGTGTCATTATTAATCCAGCATGTCATCAAAGACAGAGAGTTGGACATTAATGACTTCACATCACAGTTTTAAAGGGTTCAATGGTCCAAGAATTAGCAGTTCTCTGGAGGGATCCTCTGGACGGAGCACACCATGGCTTACCACCATCAAACAAGGTCCCATCAGCTGCAGTCACTATACACAAAGTCACTTTATTGCTATTTGAGTGCACCAAGCCTCTCCAGCACCTTCACGCCATTGAAGCCTTACACTTCATATGTTTAGGGGTAAAACCTATTTTAATCATTGCCACGTGTAGCATTAGACTCTTTTCTAAGCTGTCTGTCTTTATGTCATTTCACAATTTGGGAGGTAAAGCGGTGAATTTTCTTTCCCTTTTCTTAGTGGAAAAAAGGCATTCATTTTCAGACATGGCCTTTTATGAATTTAAATAAAACTAGTGTGGCTGGTAAAAAAGTGAGGGAATGGGACATGGTTTGGCATTTAGATTATTTTACATGGTAGCTTTTTTGGCACATTTCCTGGAACAGGGTAAATGTCAGGTTTTATACCAATTAATTTCTCCCCTTGACTTTGGTTTGGGCAATCTGAATAAATAAGAACACATAACAGGCAATGCTATACCCTCTTCTTATCAGCCTTGTATGATATAAGTATTGTGTAGTGGATATAGTTTTAAAACAAGCGTAAGTTGAATCTCCAGCAAGGAAATGTTTAGAGAGTAGTCTTCTCTGCCAGCTAGAAGACATGGTCAATATGTGAGCTACAAAACTGTTTCATAGTAACTGTAGTGATAACAGTCAACAACTTATTCTAAGCACCACCTTACTGATTTGTTACAAGTTCTTCATAATTAATCAGTATGATATGAATTTGTAGAAGGGAATATACTTTAAATGAAGCTACTCTATGTGAATGAGATGAATTTTCCTAGAAGAGGAAATAAAGACAGATTGAAACTTTCTGAAAGTTTGATTGCAGTTCTCGGCTGTCTGCATCCCACACAGCGATCAAATGATTGTTGGCACGGCAGCAGAGGGATGGATGCTGCGCTATCAAGACGACTGTTAAACAGCTCAGTGGAAAGAGACAGTTGAAGGCTTTTCTTTGACCTTTCAGATAGTTGAGGGGAGAAAGAGAGAATGTTTACTCCTCATCATTTAGCTTGTGCTTACGACAAAGAGGAACAGAAACTTCCTCTTGAATATTTTTTTTCATCCTCGGGGGCACATTAAGTGAAATGGGTGAGGGGTGCCCCTAAATATGATACAATATAAGGGACGTTGTGGTATTGTTGGAAATTATATTGCACGGCAGTGAATGTTAAAATCATCCATGCTCAACCAAAGAAGGCCACTGTCCAGTCAGGAAACTCTCATATCCTATAAAAATATCTTCAGAATCTCCTACATTTAAACAAACAAAACAAATAAAACAGAGATGTATTAAATCATTACTGAGTCTTTCTTACAAAAACATGTAGGCCTACGGTTTTTAAAATTTCAAACGGAGAAGGATAAACTTGAGGTGCAGAAAGAGGCAACGGTCTTATGTAACCTATGTTTAGATACAGCAGTTTTATCCATAACCCAGAGTTCTGGGCCCCAGTCCAAAACAATTCACTGCAGCCTAGGAGCCCCAGGACAGGAGCTTACTGCCTGGACACACTGCAGAGCACAACCCCATGGATTACTGTAAATCTGGGGGAAGGATGAGAGAGGCCTAGCAAATTGCTCATGTTTTTTAAAGGTAAACCATGGTTAGCCTATATTTAGGAGAGTATTTTATGCAATTCTAACCACACATTCACTTTCACGAATTCAAAAATTGCCGGTAATTTCTGATTGAGTTCACAGACCAACGGAACTCAAAAAGAGTAGACAGCCACCCCAACTGGCAGAGAAACTAGCTTGTTGGCTAGCTCATCTTGCAGTAAACACTAACGTTAGCTAACATCTACGGTAGCAAATTTGAGCAGGTAATGGCAAATTGTGTGTGAACAGAACCTTCAAGTGCTTCAGAGTTGGCTAACAATGCTGCTGTTTGTTAGCTGAAGTATAGCTATGTGAATGAAGCACAAGAGCTAATTCATGTAACACAGCGTGTTCATTTAGAAGAAAAGCCTTTTTCACTGAAGACATTTGACATGTCACAGTAGGAAAAACGTGATGATAATTAATTGAACGGCACCATTACTGTTATTAGTAACAACTGTGTTTTTCCTACTATAACGAGTCAAAATATCTGCTATGGAAAAGGCTTATATTTATTATATATTATATTAATTATTTAGAGTTGTCAATTTCTATTCCTCTAGGCTATAGACATTTTAATGGTCATTAATCAACGTTGTTTTGCTATTGCTATTCTATTGCAGTTCAGTTTTCCATTGCACATTGCAGGCTACAGGGCTATGAGTAATTGTGAGCATCCCACAATCTGGATCATGATGTTGGGGTGCAATGTTCCTTTTACCAGACATGTTCAGTCCACTAGTGTTTTTCTAATACATTCAACTTGCTAGTAAATTTTGGCCAAGCCATACATGACAACCATGGAACTCTTAGCATTTAATGACTGTTCATTTTTAAGATATTATTTGTGCAAAACTTTGTCCAAATGGACTTCCATGCGGGCTCCTGGTCTGACATTTATTTTATAACTGTAAGCCTATAGCTTTTGGAGTCCCTGCGCACATTGGTCCGAAATGAGTCACCCATGAACTCTGTCGACTCATGCATCTCTTGGGGTGAAAGCACAGCTCTCAGTTTTGGAGGTCTATTTAGAAGTGTGTGCTGTATATCACCTATCATCAGGCATTCTGTTTGTAGAGCTAAAGCAAAGAGGAAGGTGCTGAGAGAGAGAGAGAGAGAGAGAGAGAGAGAGAGAGAGAGAGAGAGAGAGAGAGAGAGAAGAGTGTGTGTTTTTGTGGGTTTATTTTAAAGTAGGGGTTACCAGTGACACATTTGAAAAGAAAAAGATTGATAGGTGACTTGTGAAGGTCTAAGAGCACTCACATGGCCCTCATGTTGTTTTCAGGCAGCAGAGGGATCTCCAGAACTTTGGTGTTGGATTGCATGACTTCATGGCTGGCGGTGGAGACGGTTTTGCCAGTGATGCGGTGAACCTGGTAGAAGGCATGTGGTCGCAGGAGGCGGTCGTCTGCGGTCCCTATGAACAGCTGCAGGGTGAGCGGCTCGCTTTCCATGTAGCCATAAAGCTGGCGGGAGAACAAAGGGACCCAGGTGAGAGGCAACATCAGGTTTTAAGACCACCATCTCAGGCAACCCCTCATTTAGGAAATAGAAATTAAATGCACATCGACTAATGACAGTTAAAGGGGGCCTTTAATGATAGCTCTGACATGGTAGAGGGGCTGCGGAAATATGCCCCTTTGATTTGTTTGTTTTTTGGTTGGGTTGGAGACCATTTTCAGTGGTTCTTGCTGTTCCTTCATTGAGCTAATTCTACATTACTTTAGGAGAGGGTGAAAAAAAAGGTTTTTGGATGTCTCTGAGTCTGTCTGGGGTAGGGATCTCCTCAGTACAGAGACATGGAGGCTAATGGAGAGGCCAGCTTCCCATCACTTCACTGTTCATTACAATCTCAATGCTGCTGTTAAAAAAGTGCCAACAGAGAAGCAAGCAGTCAAAAGTGACTCAGTTGAAAGTGACCTTACAGACACAAAATAAGAAACCAGGGCAATCATCTCAGGTTAGCCTCGAGATGAGATGATCACAGTCTATAAAGTTTTAACATTATTAAACTAATGATTGGGCTAATAGCAATTTCCCTGTATAATATGAGTTGCATCTAAAGGGTGGAAAGAAAATTCATTGACAAACCATACTTTAAAATCATTTGTGTAAATAAAAATGGAGTTAGAATCATGGCATGCACTTGTGTTCAACAAACCACCAATGGACACAATGTCCAAATTTCAGTTTTTTCTGTTTTTCTATGACAAATATCAACATACATTTAAAGTGAAATAAATGTTCCTATATAGGCACAGTGCTTGCAAATTCAGCAAACTTTACACCTAAATACATTAACACCAAAACACTTTGCAGAGCTTGGCATGCAGACGGGATCCAGACCCTTTACCTTCGGGCAGTTATGAACATGCATTATGATTTCCATTAAAGCTCACAGACTGTGTCCCACTGTGATGAAAGAGACTCCTGTATCACAACCACAACTTCAAACAACTACCACTTCCTCTTGAAGGCCTCCATTAGCTGCTACTGCTCAAGTAATAAAAAGATCAAATCTTTAAAAAAAAAAGAGAAGAAAAGCTCCATAGCTATGCATAGTTTCAAAAGTACTATTGACTTTTGGGGTCAACGGCACTTCAAATATAAAGTGTAACTGCCAATTTACATCCCTGGATCATTTTCTGACAATGTCTAAAAAAAACATTATTTAATGATTCAAAAATATGAACAAAGAGGCAGGGTTGCAAATTCCAAAGTGTGGTGAAGGACAACTGATACTTTGTGAGTGATTTCTGACCAGAATAATTTGCCAACCAAATGTGGCTTTCTGGTGGAACTGAGACCTCCCAGGATATGCTTGCTCTATGCAGTGCAAAGTGGTCATTTGGGCAGATGTTGGTGTGGACTCAGAAATCTCTCCAAATGTCAGACCACTGCAGGATCCATCTGGTTCAAACCGAGAGGACTCCTCTCATCGTGTAGACCTCCGTGGATCCACCCAGGTGGCTACTTGACCACATGTGACATTTACTGTGCGGGATCACTTACTGTACACAAGGGCTCACCAAGCCATGGCCATCTAAAAAAATCCCACAAATTGGTCAATTACCCCAGCACCCACGAGCGCATCGCTTCAGGCCAATTTTCTTTGAGCTCCATTCGAGTGAAAACAGTGGTATCGTCAGATGGAATAAAAGGACCCTGTTGTTTATCTAAGACACTGAGTCATATAACAAAATGCAGACCACATGTAACCTATGACATAATCTGATTAATGGGTTTATAATCACCTTTGTGAGGGCAGTCAGGGATGGGGGTGTGAGGAAGAGGTAGATAGGACGACTGGAGAGCGACAGTACATCATTAGTAGTCTGTGGAAATTAGTGCTGCAGTGTCATGGACACCTAATGTCTTTGGTTCGAGAACAAATTTGTCTGGATACTGTATTAAACATTGTCTGGCCTCATAATAAACTTGAAGATTAAATGCCTTTGGTCTGTACTTGATGACAGATCTTTTGGATTTGGGACAAGGCGGAGGATGTGTTCTTTTCCTTCCCAGTAGAAAAACTTTTAAGTCTTAATTATGCTGAATAAAAATAGGATATGACTAGCCACTGAAGTAGAGCATATATCCACATGTCTCAATAATCACAGCACCAGTGGTTATCTGGCTTTGCTTTGATTCAGATATCGAGGAAGTGCAAAGGGAGCGGTAAAGCTTAGGCTGTCATTCATCTCAAGTTCCGACCGTCCTATTTTTCTCTTCGGCTCCTCATAGTGTCTCTAGCAGCTGTCTTGACCTGTGAGCTAGTCACACATGCTAGTCATCAGTGAGTTAGGCCGAGGTCAGGAGCTTCTTGAAGTCTTGGCATCCCAAGGGACCACTTCATCTATGCGGTGATCTCACCGGCAGACCCCGCTCTGCTTGTTATATTTTACTTATGGTGTCACCAGAGGTAATTATCCATAGCCACACATGCTACCAGTTACTTGTGTATTGACTCGTGAGACCGCTATGGTGGAGCATGAGGTACAAATCTGAAACACCGGAGCGTTAAATTGCATGACGTTCCCCTATGATTTAATAAAAATGCAGCTACAAAGCTGTGTCGCCTGTCACTTTTGCCTCAGTAGACCTCTTTGGTTTTCTCGGTGACCTTCAACCATTACCTTAGCCGCCACGTGGCTGTAAGGAGGCCCACAAGAGAGGCAGGGAAAGGAGGGGGTCTTTAACCCTTCACTCGTCTTTGCGGTAGCACACGATGACGGTGGCGTCCACACTCAAAGCCGTCGTGACCTCATGGAGGAGAGGAAGTGATTAATGAGGTCAGGTAGTCCGCTTGGTGATGCTGGTCTTCCCAGCAGCAAAGCAAGGCGGTCTAGTCCCCCCTGGTCGACCTCCCCCAATTTCTTTACCATATGTGCTCCTCTGACCCTCTCCCTAAGACCCCCGCTTTGCTTCTGCTAAACTCCTGGGACGCTCACTCAAATGCACACCATGAGCAGAGCACAAAACTTACTTCTTCATTTTATTCTCAAAGGGAGAATAAGACGGGGAAAAAAGTCAAGATAGTGTCGTAAACGCTAAGTGCGGGCCGACGACAGAGGCTTGACACACACCTGTGACCTCAGCTTTGTATTTGTGTCTAATGCAGCCTGTGAGGTTGGACCAGAGTGCTGCTAATTTTGACCAGATGAGCTTTTCTAGCTGTAACTGCAGCCTATCTGGCACACACGTACTGTATATTTATTTTGAGATAATCTAAACCGAGTTTGAATCGAGGCTTGATTTGCAGCTGTTTCAGGGTGCCAACGTCTGCCACTGTGTCAGCTAGATCCATTTACACCTCCCACCGCAAGCCGCTGCTGCACGAGCCATTTCTGATAGCTGAGGCTCAAGTTAAACATTGTGGATATGGCAGCTCATGCATTAATTGTGTAATTGTATGCAGCTGTATTGTCTGGGTCAGTTGTGATGATGTGGAGGGGTGTTGAGCTAAAAAGGCAGAGAAAGTTGCATCCCATCCACTTTCCACCATCCATCTCCCAATTCCTATGGGCTGTTACAGATCCATCATCTGTATCGAGACGATGGACCCAAAAGTTGTTTTTTTTCTTTCTTAATTTTCTTTGCATCACTCACTGAAAATCAGTTGTGATAAAATAATGATAGAGGGCGTGTTTTTAACTTATTAATATATGAATATTTTTTTCATAGCACATTTTATCCACCAATTTCTTTAGTAAAAATGACATTCTCAATTCTGCCGGCACCTGGCCTCAATAGTTTTGAATGTGCAAAGTTTAATAACGACTTGCTGGTAAATTAGATGTGTCTGGCCTGGCTAGAAATTGAGTGTGAATACACTCTACAGGCCTGCAGCGGGCTGCCTTCTATCCCTCCACGGTGATTTCATCACTGCCTGGAGAAATGTCATGACTCGTAGAGGTCCACGTGGCGCAGAGAATTGGGGAGAGGAGAAGCAGAAGACGACTGGAAGCAGCAGAGGAGAGGGGGAAGAGGAGAAATACAACAGCAGATTCAGGCTTTGTCCCATTATCACGCTCCCCGCTCTCTGTCAAGTTCTGACAGTCACACAGCCAGCCTTTGCTGTATCCAATTAAATGTACACTCATCCAAGTTGTCTCTCCTTCCAGACTTTACTCCATCACCCTCCTGCCCTTGTAATGTCTCCAGTGCCTCATATTGAAAGCATAAGGCAACATATGCAATCCTTTAATGTGCTGCATTTCCATCGCTCCGAAAGCTGCTCCTTTTTATAAGCAACCAAACAGCTATATCCCTCAAAGTTTTTTTGTTGAACTGAGCCCTTTAGTGTTATGTCATTTAGGGCATAGTTTCAAGCTCTAGCCCATGTCTAGACCAGTGAGGGTCCAAATTCCATATAAAAAGAACCAGCATAGCCTGCCATGAGAAATATCATCCAAACCTACAAAGAATATGAGTAAGATGATGCACGGATGACTGCTGTGCCCCCCAATAGCACAACTACCCACCAGTGTCTTACCTCATAAATCTGTGGGCTGTCTGGTTATCACCTCAAACCAGTGAAAACGATACACATATCACTCCATTTTTTCCACTTGCTATTAACTGGTAATTAGTGGTAGCCCAATACAAGTGTAAGGGAAGCCCCGCAGATGGAGAACCACAATTTAAGAGTGGCATAAATACCCCTTTGGGCAACAAATAACAGCCCTGACTAAGCTCTAACAGCATTACAGGGTACACCAAGCCTTTTGAATATCAAATAAGAGGCGGCAGTAGGTTTAATGAGCAATTAGCAGCTACAGTATAGGATGCAGTACATCAGTTTTTTTTTCTTTTTTCTGAGACATTACGCAGCCAGCGAGCACCGGATCCCAAGGTGAAACCGCACATGCGAAGAACCGAGCACATGTTTACCAAGGTCTTTCATGTTGTTGTGGCGGAAACATACTGCAAATTTGATGTGCATTACATACATTTGCAGAGGAAGGGAGATGGGTATTAAGTCACGCACACGTTAATAGGGATGATGGCCACATCCTGCTGAAATTACACCATGTCTGTTGCTGCTTTAGACTTAATGAGAGCTCGTGTGTGTGTATGCGTGAGGGGGAAAGCCCTATAGGCCAGTCATTATCCTATTCCAACTAGCCATATGCAGGACTGCGCTGCGCGATAGGTTTAATACTCCACAGGTGTTGCTGTCTGCTGTTACTAAAGGGCCTAGCGGATGTCTGTGTGTTTCCTGACTGAGGTTGAAGCTGAAAGCCTTTGCAACATCTCCAACTGAACCCACATTTTAGATCAGAGCCAGGTCACGCCTTGGTCAATATACTCTCAATGAAAATGATTTGGCGCAATTCCACTTTTTTCCCACAGTTCTCCACTGGAAAAAGCCATCAATCAATGTCACGGTGATATTCTGAGTGAAGGTAGACC
Organism: Sander vitreus; assembly: GCF_031162955.1. Taxonomy (NCBI): domain Eukaryota; kingdom Metazoa; phylum Chordata; class Actinopteri; order Perciformes; family Percidae; genus Sander; species Sander vitreus. The sequence goes on along the minus strand of NC_135860.1, from coordinate 24,916,080 downwards.
AGGTTGTTTTTTTTTCTGAGCACGGCTTAAAAAATCACCCTGTAGACGTTTGGCTTAGCTGTGGTGAGAGAGGGGAGAGACTGGAACAGTGTGAGAGGAGCCGATAGAGTACCCTAGATCCTCTTAATGGCGTTGTGGTCTGCTGCAGTAAATAAAGTGGAAAAGCAGCCGCGGGGGTCACAGAGTGGACCAATCAGGAGAGAGGAGGGTAAAAGGCTGCGGATGCGGAGGAGGGGATGGAAGGACGGAGCGCGAGTCCAGAATAAATGACTGAGATTTGGAACAGGAAGCGCAGAGAGCTGGTGCAAGCAGCAGAGGGGTAATGAGTCGAGGTAACCTATAATCTAGAGGTTTTCATCGGTGTGTGGCTGGAGGACAGACACTCCATTCTCCCCACCCACCCACCCATCCCACAATGGATGCCCTGAATGTGGTGTGGTTGATCTGCTGCAGCCTACGATGATGTCAGACCTTACAGACGCTTAACTCTTGTCACGAAAACACCTCTGCTCGTTATTGAAGAACAAGACAACAACTGTAATTGTGCAGTTGAGCGCCTTGCTTTGATTATCTGTCAGTTGCCGTCTCTCCGGGGGGAACTGGAAGCTGTAAAATCAGTGTGTCCCTTCATGTTTTTCATCTGTCTGTTTTTTTCACCCGTCGTCGCTTTCCAACACACATGTCACTATCGCTAATAGGGCGCGAGTCTGATCGTCCATGAGTTAAAAACACGAAAGCGCTGTGGATGACTGGGCTTCGACCGAGGGAGGCCCGCTGGTGTGGGTTTTGGGAGATGGTTGAAGGATGAACGGTTCACAAGGAGTGACATCCTCAGGCCCCCAAGGGAGGCAGAGAGGCACCGGTGCATGGAAAGGGGAGGTGGTGTCCGATGGGTGCTGGGACTCCTATCCACCACCACCCCCCACCACTGCTATGCTCATCCAACCTCAGTACCACCCAGGCCCTAATCAGCAGGATACAGAACATCTCCAGGGGTAGCCAAGACCCAGCTGCCTGGTGCCTCCCTCTGCCCCTTCCCTCTCTTTCTCTCTACTCGCTCCAATCTTAAGCAAACACACACCAAACACACACAGACACACACACACACACAGACACACACACACACACACACACACACACACACACACAGACACTTCCTTTAGCTGCTTCCTACACCCATGTCTCCGTGTCATTATACGCTCATTCTCCTTGACTGCGCCTCACCCATCCAGCGACTGCCACTCATTATCATAGGGCACTGGGGACTACAGCATGCTCTATCCTCCAAGACAACACAGTTTAACCCAACACCACAACAAAAGACTAAGAAAGCAACAGAGAGCGAGGCAGTCTGATTTATGATTTGTACTCCCAAACTGTGCAAAAACATCCCTGAAAGATACACTACATGCTCTTTTTTTCTACGTTGTACCCTTGAGCATGTACACATGATTGTGTAGTCCTTACAGATTTGTCTCTCTACCAACTGCCATGCTTCCACCGTTATGAAACCCTTAAGCTATTCCAGTTGACTGCACATGCAATATCATACACATAAATCACTCCTCACTCAAAAGTAAGAGTAAATTGTGAGGTATGCAAGTGTGTGTGTGTGTGTGTGTGTGTGTGTGTGTGTGTGTGTGTGTCTGTGTGTGTGTGTATGGGTGCGGCGGGGGGGGTTGATGATAAAGCAGCTGTCATCATATTTTCTCCATGACTTCTACTTACTAATAACCAACCTCGCAAAGTTGGCAAATAAATCAGTGCCTTCGTAGTATGAAATAAACAACTTGAGTCATCCATCTAAATCTGGACAACACTGTGTATGCAAAGAGACACAGGACGCTTACTCAGGACTTTTTTACTCTGGCCCTCGAAAGAGAGTCAGAAAGTGGTGTAACCGAAATCAAAACCAGCCTCACCTGCCACAGCTGTGCATGGCTGGCCCAGTCTGGTCAGCCTCATGGGGGAGGTGCGAGGGTAAAACGTTGATCCACCCACATGTTGATATACAAAGGTTTGTAATGAAGGGGAATGATTACCTGTATATACAGAGAGAACTTGAAGGCTGACAGGCCTGTGTTTATAACACCACGTTGGCCAACAGCTGCTGTCAAGTGCGTTTGACGTGGAGCAGACCAGGGTGTGCTGACAACATCTATTTACAAAACAGCTGGGGTGCTAACGACGTCTATTGCTATGTGTGTGACAAGGATGGACCACCAACCTGAAAGTGTACCCATTCGGAAAAAAAAATTCTCAGGGTGCAGTGTTTGCTTTGGCCGCATGCATGATATATAACTAGGGCTGTCAGTGTTAACACGTTAATCTCGATGTGATTAAGGGCCGATGCGATTAATTTTTTTTAATCGCATTAATCGCATGCTGGCATTTATTCATTTATTTTACACTTCACTCAGCTTTGCGTCGTGCCTAACAGGCTACTATTTTGACCCTTTGCAGCACCGTTACTTATCAACAAGCTGCCACTTCCCCGTAACACATCCTGCTGCTGCAGGCTGCAGGCATGATGGAGAAAGACAGCAGCAATAACTCTGAATGGAGCTTTTTATTTTCCAAAATTCCCGGACGGCTCGTAGACAAGTCGAAAGCCATATGCACATTGTGTAAAGCCGAATTAAAATATCACATAAGCATGTCAAGCTTGAGCTACCACCTACGGAGCTAAGCATAGTAGTACAGTTAACGTTGATGCTAGCCGCTAGCATGCTACCCACTCAGGCAATGCAGTATTTTGGAGAGTGCTACTTGCCGACCTGCGGATGAAACCAAATCCCAAAAAATTACTACAGCCCTTGCGAAACGGGTGGCAACTAACTGCAGACCTGTCAGCATAGTAGAGGACTCGGGTCTTAAAGACGTACTACGGTTGGCATGTTCTGACCCGTCTCATTGCCGTCGAGGGGGACAGCAGCCCCAGACACAGCCTGTATGACACGGAGAAAGCAGCCACAGTGGAACTGCTGCAAGGTGCTGCAAACACTGTCTCATTAACCGGTGATCACTGGACGTCAGTGAGTAATCAACATTATTTAGGAGTTACTAAACACTATATTGACTCTGGTAAGGATAGGGATTTTTAGTTTTTTAGTTAGATACTTGGAGGAATTGTGCAATAATGACAGATTCACACATTATTCTTTTGTTTACAGTAAATAAATAATTACAAATCTTAAAATCAAGTTCATAAAGTAACTTTCTTTGCATTCATTTTATTCCCAATCAAGATACACTGGTAAGAATTGCTTTTCGATTGTTAATATGTACTTATTGCAAAATAATAGAATTTTAATCATGTGATAAATATGCGATTAATCGCGATTAACTATAGAAATTCAGCGATTAATCGCAATTAAAAAAAATTAATCGTTTGACAGCCCTATATATAATAGAATATAATGCTACCTGAAATCTTGAAATCCAGTAACAAAATCATAATCAATGAACATATATTATTAGGGTTAAATGCAGTTTCATTTTGACATTAACCCTTAGAGAACCGACCTCTGGCTGGCAGCCCAAGAGATCATTGTTTCCATGATCCTGTTTAAATCGATCTAAAATTAAAAACCATAACAGCTAGACCATTCATTCTTACTGCAGCCGAAAGCTAAGGCTTCTGTCTTTGCGCCATTACATTCTACACTTGTGATGATGATAACTTCTGGAGTGTTAAGAAGTATTTTGTCCATGTTTCTACATTTAGAAATCTTTTGGATCAAAACGTTTTGTGTGTTTATTGAATCATATTTGATGAAAACACTTATTTTTGTATTTCTTGTTATTGATGACACAATTTAAATACTTGTAATAAGTATTATGGTTTATTGACCTACGTAACCTTAGGTTGTACTGATTTTAGGGATATGGAGCATTTACTACAAGAGATGACATCACAATAAGCAAAAATACCAATGTATGCACTGGCGGACTATTTCTATTGCAGAGTTCAAAGGGTTAAAGGCAAATTGATGCTCAACCCTAAGGACACGCAAACACACCGCTGGATCTCCACCTTGAGTAAACCAAGATGTCAGCGCAGTATGATGACAGTGTAGAAGAGAAAGGAGCTCTGTGCTGCGCTGCCAGTGAGGCTGACGTGTGCTCTTTAAGTGTTCGCCAAGCACAATAGTGAGAGGCGAGGGTCCTGCTCTATACTAATTGAGTCAGCATGCACTGCTGCTGGTCAGGGCGACCTTTTGCAACAGTAGATTGACTCCCGGCTTCAGGGAGCATTAATAACATAGCGTACGAGCACATACGGACACATATAGACATTGAAGTGCATATGGAAAAGTTACAGGAATGGCTTAAGGGCTTTTGAGTTCTGCTGTTGTCAAGTGGTTTGAATGCTAGTTTGCAATGCTAATTGAATGACACATTGAATATTCTGTAAAGTTATATTTGACTAGTGGTTTCTTGTTCCAAAAAGTTTATAATAAAGTCTAATGCAAACTTTAATAGATAAAGACATGCTGCTTAAATCCGTTGGTGGATTTAAAGATTTCGGTAACACTTTACTTGAAGGTATCTACATAAGAGTGACATGACACTGTCATGACACATGAACCCTAACCCTAACTCTAACCCTAACCCTAACTTGTCATGACAAAAACCGAATGACACTGTCTGACAGAAGCATTATGTCATAAACGTTTATGACTTGTTTATAATGTTTATGACACGTTCATGACAGTGTCATGTCACTCTTATGTAGATACCTTCAAGTAAAGTGTAACCAAGATTTCTCTGAAGAAAGAACAAATAAAGAAATACATAACAAGATAATGTCAGTCTAGACTAACGAAAGACATGTCATGGCTGCTCTGACTTTGCTTTTACTTTGAGACTACATGCTGTCATAAAGACAACAACAGCCAAACTTCCATGTCGCTAGCTCGTTGTTGGACAGGAATAACATGTCTTTAATCAGTCAGCATGCACTTCTCTGCTTGGTACTTATGCTGTAATGACAGCAAACAAACACACAAAGCTAATCTCCTCTCTGTAAACACAAGTGTGCACAGTGAATCTGAAAAACATTTGCTGGCTAACACAGTGCTGGTGACATACCTGTACTACAGGGTGGCTACCACACAGCGCCTTCACCGCCCCGCGGCTGCCTTCAGTCTCATAGTGGGCCCTGTGGTGGGACTTTGGCTGCACCTCGATCTGTAGGTTGTACGGGCCGGAGCAGGATGGAAGCTGCCAGTCAAGAGCTGGCATAGATGGGCTGCAATTACATGACACATTTTTATTAGGATAAAATAACAATACACACAATGTCTGTTTCCTACTCTACCACTGATTGCTATCATAGTAAATTAACTTGTATCTAGTCCATGCACGATTTGCACTTTCTGTGCTAAAAACTCAGCCTCTAATATTCTCTGCTTAGAATAAAACATGGAACATGGGTATGTTTATGTTTATGTTTCTTTCTGTATTTTATTTGATTCTATTCTATTCTTAAAACCATAATCACATTTGATTTGCCAATGTAGTAACAGCGTGCTTGCATTTTTGCCATGGTTACTGGAATCAAAAAGTTCTAAACTTGCTTTTAAATTAGTCTCAAATTAGGACACTTTGTTGTAATCCAACTGGCTTGATCCGTCTCCATTTCATCATGCTCTGTAATCTAATCAATTGAAGTCATTCGTTGACGTGTGTAATTCCTCTGGCCTGGGTAATAATTAGTGGCCCTTTTTATGAAAAATAAATGAGAGACGAATGTGCCCTGATTACACAGCAGTGTGTTTTGTATTATGGTGTGACAGGTGGAAACAGACACAGGGAGTTAAGTGAGTGACAGTGGGAGGACAGACATTTCTAGGGCACAAAAACAATTCTCACACAAACTGGCAATTGTCCTTTGATACAATTATTGATACAATTATTATCCATTCCAAATTAATGACTGTATAATTCTAAACCACAGCCACACAAGTATTAAAGACAATAGTGTTATACCATGGAATAAGGTCAGCAGCACACCCTGCCTTGAAGCATGATATCTCTTTCTCAGAGCTACAGCTGGCCTCTCTTAACATCATTGTTCTCGAGATGGCGAGTCAGAGCTTCCCATGTGAACACCGTGGAGATATCTAAACCAAAACAAACATTTGCAAGACAATATTTCGATATGCCGGATGCCTGGTAAAGGCAAAGCCCTGACCCGAAAGGTGGCTCAACTGAAAACAATCTCTGGCATCTTTGTGGAACTTGCGGGCTGTTTGTTGACCCAAAACGAACTGATTTCCCCCCGCGGGGCTTTATCTGCCCAGTCAGTGCATGACATCAGGTTAGCTGCACAGAAAGAGATGGGCTGATGGCTTCCCCTTCAGTCAGGCCTGTCAGCAATACTTCCTGTTGCCCGCTATCTTAATCAAACACTTGATTTTCAACAGGCGAGTGTGAAAAAGAGACACAGGCTTGGGAAAAAGAGACATAATTGAAATGAAAAAGCTTGTTTTGCTTAAAAGTGAAAATCAATGATGTAGGTGAGGGCATGTGTGTATTTGTGTGATTGTGTCTATATGCGTTTGTGTGAGGGTTGCTATAGCAACAATGCCACAAACATGCTGGGCAACTCCACCCTGCGAAATATGATTTATGAAATAGTTTTGATCTTCAAAGAGAACTCCTTTGGAAGTGAAGAGCATTCAACTTTTGGATTTCTTTCTTTTGATAAGGCCTTTGAAGCTGAAATATTTAGAGCTGCACAGATTAATCGATTAATTGGTTAGTTGTCAACTATTAAATGAACTATTTATTATCATCTGATTCTAGCTTCTTAAATGGGAATATTTTCTAGTTTCTTCACTCATCTATTCACCATTTTCTGACATTTTATAGACCACTTATCGATGAATCGAGAAAACAATCGACAGATTAATCGATAGTTGCAGCCCTAGAAATCTTGTCCTTGCAATAAATTAACACTAAATGGAAATGAAAATACAACAACGGGGCAACGTAGTGGTGTTAATGGATTGTTTTTCCTTTGCACTGTCTGAAAAATATTAAAGTATTCCTCAGACAGAATGTGTCTGTCCAAATAAGTACTACTGGGTTGGTTTAACACTGTTTGCTGAGTTGCTGAAGCAGCTCCACCTACCTGAGGTAAGGCTTGGGTTTAGACCAGGAGTATGGATGCTGGGGCACATCCAGGAACCCTCCACAGTAGTTCTCCTTCTTGAGGGCCAGGCGGGAGGGGTAGTCCTCATGGCAGAGCTCCCCATCAAGACCCAGCACTTCGCCAGAAGGCTCCACCTTCAGGCTCATGGAGTGGTCCAGCATGGTCTTCCGCGTCTTGATTGGGATTCCCTCCCCCATGTCTACCACTCCATCTGTGGTCAGAGCGTTGATGGCGGCCACGATGGCAGAGTTGGTGTACTGGTTGGTGTTGTCGAGCCAGTTCTCATCTGTGATGCTAACTCTGGGGGAGCCATGTGGGGATGGGATGGGTGACTGCTTGGGTGAGCAGGATGTCTGACGGTAGGTGGTGTCATTGAGACTGTACTTTCTCTTCCCTATGCTTCCGCCGTTGACTCCACCACCTCCGCTGCAGGAAGGGGAGTTAGGCCTGGAGCCACGAAGTTGTGTCGGCCAGCCTTCCTCAGCCACGGCTCCTATCTGAGGAGAGGTGGAGGGTGAATGGTGCGGGGAGGCTACAGGACCGCTGGCATGTGGGCAAGACATTAGCGAAGATGAGCCTTTGGGAGAAACGCAGGGAGACTGCCATGGGGAGTTCTGTGGGGAGTTGTCGTAGTTGTAGAAGCCGGACTCGTAAGAAGAAGCCTCTGAGTTACAGCTACGTGAGGAAATGCTACTCGCAGGGCTGAGGCAACTGGGGTCACGGTAGCCGTCTGCATTGGGCAGCGTCAGCGTCACAATGGAGTTTACACCTCGCTTGATGATGTGGTCCTCACTGCTGCTCTCTTCGACCTCATCCTCGGGGTACTGGCTGTAGGCAGTGATCTCAATACGGGGGCTTTCCAGAGCAGGGGCCCCATTGGGTCTCAGGCCGTGGGGCAGGTAATAGCCTGATGCTGCATGGTTATCATTTTGGAGGCTGTAGCCTGTTTGGTGGCAGGATGAAACAGAGATGACTGGGCTGGACTGTAAGGTGTGGTAGTGATTAGCCAGACAGGGGTTGCCCATGCCCAGTGGAAGGGACAGGCTGACATTTGGTGTGTAGCTGTATGCATCTGAAAAAAGAAGCATACTGTAAGCATATGGAAGTATAGTATATGACAACATGCCACTGCAAATGCTCAGAACCATAACATTATGGCGGTAATGAACTCTGATTACATTTTAGAACAATACCCCTACACAAATCATACCAATATGTCTCGCAGTGAATGACTGCCTCCCTTCTTTATAAACATCTGAAGAAGCTTAGCAATCATCTCAAAGCAGTTACTGTATGTGGTTGCTGTATAGTCGCAAGTTGCACAGCCACTCTGTTTGTTTGATCAGTTCATCTAAGGCTCTACTTGGCACTCCCTGCCGTCATATGTACTCCACACAAATTCCTCCAGCAACGCTGATGGATGCTTTATTTGATTGATTGCATCACTCACTGAGTGAATTAGGCCCTCCCCTGTGGAAAACTGACAGCACTCTCGCATCGCTCTGAGCTTGTGATTAAGTCAAAGGGAGTTTGCTGCAGCGTTACACACAGATGCACACACAAACAAAGGGCAGGCACAAGCAAGCGAAATCACGGGCAGACAAGTGCACTGACATACAAACTCAGTCAGTCGAAGCACATGCAGCCTCGCAGGTATGCCACTTCAGTTAGCCTTGGCTGTGTCATAAGTTGTAAACCTCATGCCAGCCTTTTTATTGATAATGTCAGTGAGGCTAAAAGTGGTCAAAGAATGAATACCATTCGGTCTGAAACTCAGTGAAGGGCATTCCCCTTAAAGCAGTGTGCTATATTTGTTAACCACAATGCTGTGCATCACACAAAATGATGAATCTGTCACACACCACATAATACGTGGGTAGGCAGTCTAAAATTAGTTTATACAAGTCTATTTTCAGAGGTGATTATGAAATATGAGATATGTTCAGTCACACCTTTCATTACTTTTGACACATATTCACAAAACCAAGACTTCAAAATTCAAATAAAACTAGTCATCTCTAAATGCAGAGCCGTTTACAGTCCTACACAGAAACACACTGACTTCTGAAGTCTTTTTGATCCCAGTACACAGGAGTGCCCTCACACTGTGCAATGTACAGGACATAAAATAAAGTAAAGACACCCTGCACTGTACCCACCTCTCTCTGGTTCATTCTGGACACCTTGGCTGTACTCAAACAGATAGCTGAAATCAAACTCTTGCTCTTCAGGCTGGAAACTCATCTCCACCCTAGTCAATATACACTAAGTTTCAACCTAAAAACTAGCATGTGCCTTCAGCTCAGTCTGATCTGATGTGTTTCTCCTCTGGTTTGGTCTCTTCTAGTGGTGAACAGATGATGATCTCCTGCCCACTCCACCCGGTGTGACACACCTCCTTACTTCAGGCCTGACTGACTTTGCTCAGAGTTGCAGCTGTCATTCTTCTTCCCTTTTGAATGTATACGCGATCAGTGTGCTAAAGGCCGCAACATACTTGACTTCTTCTACCACCCACTCAAACACACACTGGAACTTTCACTCTTGTGTGCCTCGTGATCTTGAAACTTGGCTTTTTCCGGGTCACACACGTCACATCTGCTGAACTAATAAAATGATACCAGAACATAATTTGTGGGGCAAAAGCAAATGAAAGAAAAAGAAAATGACTCACTCTTGCACTCAAGTCAAAGCATCTGCAATTGTTTGCTGTGCATTTGAAATGTGGTGTAAGCATTTCATTCGAAAAACACTGACTATCACACAGATTATAGCGTGCTCTTTCTGTCCTCCACAATTTTTCTCAATTATGCTATCACGATCAAAACACTCTGTCCCCACAACCAAACCAGCGTGACTAAAGAATGGAGGGGTTTATGCACAGGGATTGTGGTCTAGGCTGGGGCTCAGACTGACAGGACCTCAGGGAGAGATAGGTGGTCGCCCACAGAAGTCATCTGCAGCCTCTGGAACTAAGAACCCAGGGGCCATTTATCACACATGGCTGAGTATGGGCTATGGCAAAACACCAGTAAAGTGTGTGTGTGTGTGTGTGTCTCGTGCTTGCATCTGCTGTGCGTCTGAGTTTATGTAAGCCTTTATGTGTGATAATAAAGCAGGCCTTGGCATATTGCTGAAGCTGTATGTGGTTAGGCACGTCTCAAGCTAGCTATACCCAGGATCTCTAAATGCACAGATCACCACTCTCTATCTCTCTCTCTCTCGCACACGCACGCACGCACACACACACACACACACACACACACACACACACACACACACACACGTCTGTTACCAATTATAAGGCTTTGGACTGAGGGACTGAAATTAATAATAATACATCCCGCACCCGTCCGTCTGAAACCTCAAAGACAAAATTAAATTATCAAAATCCACAAAAAGCCAGTTACATCAGCACTGGAAGACTCTGTGAATTATGACAAGACAGACTATCAATGACTTCTGATGGACCAAATCAAATTTTGCTACCATAAATGCAGAATCAAAGAGCTTAAAAACAAACAAGACTTTCCTTCTAATGGTAGGGCTGAATCATCCTCCAAGATAAAGTATCTCCACACAAGAAACAGAATCTTAACCAACCCCTGATGTTACTGCTGTATGGTTGACCTCTGACCTCGCTCTGCATTTGGAGAATAGACAATCTCCCTGATTTTTTTAAACAGGCTTTTATAAATATCAAAGTATTTGAAGCTCTTATCGAGAGGAGTGCAGATGACAGCCACAGTGTAACCCTCATCAACATGCTGAACATGTTGAGAAGCACCTGCAAAGACAGCTGCTGGAGACACCTAATGGTGTGGATGTAAAATGGGTGCAAGGCACTCATAGTTGAGTGAGTGCTAATTTGATCCTTATGCAGAGCAAAGATCATGCAAAAAGGTGTCTAGGCCTACCAGACATCTTTAGAAAACAACTGTCACCCAAAATGAACAGTGATACAACTTGTAATAACTAGTAATAATTCATCAAAATAAACAAATAACAATACTCCTTATCATGTTTTATTTCTTCATAGGCTATTTAAAAAACATAGGCCTACTTAAATTAATAAATAAAAAAGAAATTTCAGTTCACCAACACTGACAGCTCTTTTTCACTGTACTATGACCTTACCAAATGCTTTAACTAGACTTTACAGTAGTGCACAAGATCCCTATCAATTTGCATTTTAGCCGCAGTACCGGGTGTAAACACAGCTTAACATCAAAGGAGTAGCCCACAGCTACGCCAACTGATGATCGCTGGATGAAAAATGCCATCGAAATGAAAGAAATATGTTTTTTACCTTCTTCTGCAGACTTCATATCGGCGGCGAGAGAGGTGAGAAACTGGAGTCCCCGCTCCTTACCGGCTGCTGTTCCAAAGCTGAACTTGGAAGTGCCGCTCAGGCAGAAGGTATCCTGCATTCAACAAGCGGTGCGCAACTTTCTCCGGCTGTGAGACTGTAAGGAGCAACGCCAATGACACTGTGGCAAGAGCTAGATTACTTCACACACCATCAAATAAAACCATAATTCGCAGCGAAGTTATGGCAAAGAAAGTGTACAGCTTGGAAAGCCCAGCGCGGCGAACTGTGCGCACCGAACGGCCGGGGAGAAACCGTGTACTGTTGGATGTGGAGAGCGGCGCAGGTAGGGGTGCTACGGGCACCGCGGTGGAGGTGAGTTTAGCTCTCTCTTTAGCCCAATGAAGGTTTTCAAGAGTCTCCCCAGGTCGATGACGCAGCGCGGTTTGTCAGAGGGGCCGGCTCCGGTGCTTTTAAAGCTGGAAAACACCCTCCGTCCTCCCGTCAGTGCGCCGCCCATCCAGGGATGACGCGACCGGCTCCTGCAACCTCCTGGACCGCCTGCTGATGTCTTCTACCCTGGGATCCCATCGGTGGAGGTGGGAGGTGGGAGGTGTGTGTGTGTGTGTGTGTGTGTGTGTGTGTGTGTGTGTGTGTGTGTGTGCGTGCGTGCGTGCGTGCGTGCGTGCGTGCGTGTGTGTGTGTGTGGTCTGTGAGAAAGAGCGACAGAGAGAAAAACAGAGAGAGACCCTGCATGCCCCAAAGTTTATTCTACAGTCACAATTTCGTATTGTTTTTACATCACTCGGCATCATTTTGTCAAGATAATGCTGCCCTTAAAACTGTAGTGCATATATTCAGTCTTAGATTCCAAAACAGTGTATATAAGTCACAATAGATGCTAAATGTCCCTAAGTTGCCAATTGAACAGTTGGTTTATTATATTTCTAACTTGAGTTTATTTAAATAATTGCCATTTTATTTATAGCTGGACCTTTTTATAGTAAAAATATTTAACAAACGATCTCAGCACAAGGTCCATTTAGTTGCTGTTCTGGAGCTTTCGGTTGTGCCCTTCCCTTCACTCTTCCTCAGTCGATGGAGTTTGCCCAGTTGTCAAGGAATTTTAGATGTTAAATCGTCATTTTTTTTCTTCCACGATGGCTTAAATATTGACAGAGAATTCCAATTTTATGAATGACATTATATGGTTAAAAGTCACTATAAGGTAGTCACTCTGGAGTATCAATAATGAATAATTCCAGCATTATTGTCAGGGTTGCTATATAAATGTACCATAGCTCAGTGGCAGCTACTGTATATTATTAGGATACATGCAACAAATATCATTTTCCCCAATGTTTTTCTGTAGCTGACCCTGACCTGTGACTTCCGTACAGAGGAAGGGGAGGGAGAGGGGGGGAGGGGGGAGGGGGGAGGCGGTGTCCTCCACCAAAAACAAAGTATCATATTGCAGTCCTTTCTACTGATATGACTATAATGTCCTTCCTCGTTAATGTTGGCAATGGTGTTATTATATCAGCATGAACATCATTCAAACATTCAGCGTATCCCCATGATTCAAATCAAAACACAACTGCTATCAAGTTTCACTTCCAAATGCGTTTTCCTCGTGTTCGAGGGAAATACGGTTTTCACAGATTCGCCCAGAATAACTATCGTGAACCACTGAGAGCACAAACACACCGTGTTCCCCATCTCTGCTTTCCACTACTTTGTATCAAGTCAGTCCCTTGTGATTCTGCGGGCACAAAGCCTTCTGCTTTGCCTATGTTAAGGGAAATAATTGGGGTTTACTTTTCAGTTTAATTCCTTAATTGCACTCCTATCACCATTTATCAAAGTAATAGTTCCCATTATATGACTTTGTTGTAATAGTTTGGGGTTAATAATATAAACTGATACAGAAAGGTGAAAACACATGGATGTGTTGTTATATATGGCTAACACATGTTACAGAATATATAGCATGCACACATAGCATATTAATACATTCAAATACACATTGCTAAGAATTACAATCACACTTCTATCCTTGGTGGCGGGGATTTCCTAATAGGAACAGAAGCACTTGGCAGAATAATGGAGTTTTAATTTGTAATGATAATGTGTCATCATCATACTTGATGGGGCTTTTTAAAATTAACAGAGTCTGATGAGGGGTACCGTTGAATGGATATCTTTTTGGCAAGTGCAAAGCACTGAAAATAGAGTCTCCATTATGTGGGCTACAAATAGTTTGGAAATGATAATGACAAGTAAAAAAACTCCATATAAAACAAGTAGAGCAGGAGGATCGCTGAGTGCTGGTAGCTGCCATGAGTGCAATTAACAATGGCTTAGACAAGCTACAATGTAATTCCTTTTGAACGGGGGCCAGATTCGAAGAGAAAAGTGACTCCTGTGAGTCTGAAATGGAGCTGGCAAGCTCGGGGATGATCACACATAATCAGAAGCAGACTGCGTTTTGGGGGCAGGCAGGCAGGCTGTGGGGCAAGCGTAAGCTGACTGCACGGGGGGAAAGTAATAGTACGCTGTGTTTTCTTTGCCTACAGTAGCTCTCTGGCGTCAGCTGCGGCTTGGCTGACGTGCACGTGTGTGAGCTCAAAGATGAAAAAGGGGCATCACATACTTTAGGAGATGAATTATGATATGAACCAGTGGTAGGAAAAAAAAAAGTTGCTGTACAACTGATTGACACTGTCACTGGGATGGGCTTACCCTGTAGTTGTTGAACAACTTTAAAACCCTGTGGCGTGGTTCGACGGCCGTCTGAAGGCTTATCTTGATGGATTCTGTGCTACTGAGGAAAGAACCATTAGTGTCTGTTAACAAAAGTCAGAGCACTTCAGACCATCGACAGCGACAGCCATTTACGCCATCAGGTCCTTAAGCAGTCTATACTTCATTAAAAAGACGTGTGTAATCTAAAAACCTGCTGGTGTAATGCTTCTCATAATGTATGTAAAGTAACTTTACCTTTTGGTCAGGATCAGTTCATAAGTCTGGCGCTGTGTGATTCAGGCTCAGGTTCAAATCCCTGCTAAAGTTTAACTACACAATGAGGTAAGGTTTTTATGTAAAATAATATCCATATTGGGACTGTATTGACTTGCCAAAATACACCATACAGTGTTGGACACTCCTGCACTTGCAGGAAGTGCCAAATCATAACTTAACCTGTTCATATCCACCTCTTTTTGTTTGAGTTTCGCCTATTAGCCATACCCAAAATTTAACAGAACTGCAATATCATGTATGTATGTATGTATGTATGTATGTATGTATGTATGTATGAGGGTTCATTTGAAACCTACATTCATCTAGTTTCTGAAAATGTAATAATAATAATAATAATAATAACCATTACCATGGTTATTAACAGGTTAACAGGAGTTCAAATCCACAGTGTGTCCTGAACAGTGGTGAAGTTTCTATTTCTAAGTATTACACTTTAAAAAATAAGTTATCTCTGAATGGCATTTGGAGCCTTCATACATTATACTGTATAATGCACCACTCATGCTACAATTTCCAGTCTCTCATCCCTTCAAATGTCATTTTCTTTGACAGCACTACTGTTGGAATTAGTCTCTCTGTCTATCTGACTTAATACTTTGATTAGCTACAAATTATCTGTGAAGCTTAAGCTCTAAACAGGTTGTATAAAGCATCCGGAAAGAATTTGCCTTCACTTCAAATCTTCTCTGGAAGTGTAGGATTCTAATTTATTGTGCCGCTCCATCTGGCCCTGTGACACTGCATGTACTGAGCAGCCACAACATGTCTGCGGAGAGCATTAGAGACACACTACGTCTTGCGCTCAGATTTATGGGCGGCTCGCTCCTCGCTCGCGTGTTTCACAGAAAATAATCATTGCTCGTGTCTTGTAAGCAGACACACGCTGCTTGCTTTTACATTTGCACAGATTGAAATGTTGCTGTTGTGTTTTTTGTTTTGCACTTTTCCCTTTCCTTTCCTTTCCTTTCCTTGTTCCATCCCATAAAACAAGGCTATTTTTGATACACACACACATCATAATGCGCCAAAAACCGAGATCAAGGTTGTCCTCCTGTTTTCTGCTGTTGGTGTATTGCTTCAGTATGATGCATTACTGTCAGGGGACTGGACTTCTTTGCCAACCGTGATAATTATACAATAAATGACAAGAGTGGGTTTTTCAGTATGCGTTCTGTACTTAATGCCAGTTTCTATAATGTTTACTACCAGTGGTTTGGCCCAGGATTCAGGCTACATCTTGGCATGGCCAGAAACTGTTTCTTAGAACTCTCCATAAATATTTTAAAAAATTACACGTAAATGTCCAAAGTTGACAGGTATACATAATCACATCTAAGGCTCTCCAAGCTGTGGGCTTCATCTTGTTGTATTTGTTTGTCTATACATCAGGAATGCTACCATTTGGATTTTTAAAAGAGAGCTTTAGGCAGATATCAATGTGGACACTAACAAGACATGCAAACCAAGAGAAGTGTAGCTAACTCTGGGTGAATCCCTGTGCTACATAACTTTCAAGGCTGCAAAAACCCCAAGCTCTTCCCTCAAAGCTGCACAGTTAATCCTCTCCTTTTTACAACATATAATTCATGTTTGACATATCCGGAGAAATGTGCACACTGGCATCTTGAGTTCCCTACACTATTATTATCTATTTTCTAAGTTTTTCTATGAGCCATAACTTGAATCATGCAGCTTTTAATAGCTGTAAACACTCATTTATGTGCACTCTGTTGATACAAGTTTGTTACTCAGCCGTGTTGAGCCCTGCAGGACCTGTGGCTACTACTGCAGCTACAGACGTGATTACAAGTCATATCTTTTGATTGTCGTCTGATATGAGAGGCAATGGTGTCTGCGGTTAATGAAGGTGAGTTGTGAATGGCTGTGGTCAGGTCCATCCTTTGGCTTAAGTGCAGCACACACGCACAGCCAGTTGTACACACTTCCTCACTTCTCCTTTTCCCTTTGTTAGTATTTAGACACATGGAGGCGCATACTTCAGGGCTCACAATGGAGAACTGCTTGGAGCTATCTTAGGCATGTCTGGACACTGCTGTATGTTTAGCTACTGGCTTTTTTCAGAGATTCCTCTTATGAACAGGAAGTAACGTACATGTCTGGAGCAGGGCTGTCATTGTCACACGGCCATTGACTAAGATTCTGTGCTGGAAGAAAAAAGGGAAGTGTGAGGCTGGCACTTTGTCATGGTTGTTTACCTGCTATACTTCAGACAGATCTTTTGTTTAACATGTGTCTGGGGTCTAGTCCCTTTGTTGCAGGTTTGGTATGATAAGTGAGATTAATGGAACACTTAAAATGATTGCCACCCATAGAGCTGATATCCTGCAACTGTGCTTTAAAAGTGAAATAAAAAGACAAAAACTGTACAAAACAAATTATGGAAAAACATTGCAAATGCATCCAGAATTGGGGGTGGGAACCACAGGGTACCTCACGATAAGATAAACAATACATGGCTAATGATAGCAAAATATCACAATACAGCAATTCTGTGATAATCAATATATTGCTAGACAATCCTATAATGATATATCCCGATATCAGTCTAACTATCAATATTCCCGTGAAAAGGTCAAGTGCTGGTCAATAGTATAAAAGCTGAAGCCGGTCCAGACTTTGGACTTAAACGTGGCTGGGGCATCTTTTATTTTCCTCAAGCTGTTGTCCACTGTCCTGTTGAAAACCTCTTCCTCTTTGACTAGTTAACTTATGCTCAAGTTTCCCTCATTCATGTGTTGAGCGCCACCTTGAGGAGCCATGACGTATCAACGCTGGGAGCAGGGAAATCTATTTAGAGCGCCTTATTTTATTTATTAAAATATTGATAATTGGCGCCAATTGGTGTATTGATTCCCGTATCACACAGATGGCGATATATATATTGCCATATCACTATTTTGTTCCACCCCTATCCAGAATACAAAACCCTAAATACAAGACTACGAGAGAAAACAAAATCAGAAAAAGTATGATAAGGCTCTATTGTTTGTTATTGTTGTCAAATATAGCCCGCTCTGTATTCCTTGGGTCTGTATGAAAGATTAACTTGTATTTTAACTTATTAACCTGTGCTGTAGTAACATCTCCCTCGTAAGTGATGTAGCCTATTTCATCCTTTTATTACTGCTTGTTACTGCTTTGCATGGTTCAACGGTGCAAGAAGATGGCTCGGGTCTGTGTTGCTTGGCTCTGTTTTGATGCTTTCATGGCTTCTTATACTGAATGGGGATACTGTTGATGTGTAACTGTGCTAATGTCTTGCTGCTTCCTGTAGCTCTGCATGGCTTACTGAGAAAGCTTATTTGTTGCTCTAGCTGTCTGTATGGTGTCTTGTTGACTTCTGTCTGTATAGTTTAACCTGTACTAATGTCTTGCTGTTTCCTGTTGCTCTGGTCTGAAATCATCCGGCCAAAGGACTACAGTTGAAAATTAGCCGGCTGGCTAACACTGGCACATTTACAGAAATGTTAATTAATGTGTGTTGTCCTTTATAAAATAAAGAAGAAGAATAAAAATAGTCTAGATTAAACACAGCTCCACAGGGTTGAAGTTTTTTTTGTTTTAAACTAATGATCTATTACTGCACCCTGTCAGTGTTGTTTTCTCTGCGATTGCTGACAGTGTGAGATGTGATAACAGCTCCGCCATGGGTACTGTATCTTACCCACATGTGTAGCTAATTCAAAACCTGTGGCCAATAACAGCTTCTATAGGTCAAAGACATATGACCTATGAGACAATTTTCCGACATCACTTCTAACGCAGATAATTACTCAGGCAAGACATCTGAGGAGGGCCATATTGTCAGTTTCAAACTAAACAGTACGATATGAGCTTTGTTTTTTTTTCCTCGAACAAAATGTCTATCCATTCAGTTTTGTTGCAATCCCAGTAATGGTTATGGGATTATGAGGGCGGATGGTTTCATTTTTCTAGCCTATGACTGTCACATTCAGGTCCATTACGGTGATTTAAACCCAAGCATATATGCCAAGGCCATTTTTACTGCAGGGCTCTCCAGCTTGGCTGCTCTACATTAAAACACATTTATATAGTCCTGCACAGCCAGCATCCTGCTTATGCGAAAGGGTCACTCACAAATCTGAGCTCAATCTCCCGGCGTCTTGAATCATTTTGTCGAATAAATACTAAGAGGTGATTTGTCACAGGCAGTCATTGTTTCCATTGCTGTTTTATCGAAAGATGACAGGACAGGCGGTTTAGTGATATCTTTTATTTAAAGAAAAACGCAAGGTGCTCTAAATTAATACACACTTACAATTAGCGAAGATCATTTTCTACTTTGCAAAGTAGCAGTTGTGTAGTATTGAATAACAGGCTGTGATGAACCTGCATTATATTTTTTCTTATGCTGACTGCCAGTGTGTGGTGCATCATTTAAGCATTCACCTTACTCGAGGCTGCATGGTGCTACAGACACAGGTGAGGATCAAACATTCCCCATTCTGCTGCTTTCCAATTCACAATGAGATCACTGGGTCATTAATTGAACAGAAATTTGATCCGATGACTCATAGAAATATTTAAAGGAACAGTTTGACATTTTGGGAAATGTGTTTATTTGCTTTCTTGCTGAGAGTTAGATGATAAGATTACTATCACCCTCATGTCAGTTAATTATGAAGCTGGAGCCAGGAGAACGTTAGCTTAGCTTAGCATGAAGACTAGATGCAGGGGAAAACAGTACAACAATAAAATTCTGCCTACCAGTACCTTTAAAGCTCACTTGTTGCCATTTTGTTTTGTAATTGTTTAATCCGTACAAAAAACAAAGTGAAAAGGAGCAGTAACTTCCTGGATTCGTGCCTGGTTGCCTTAAGACTCAAGACTCCAAGAAGTCACTGCTCCCAGCCAGGTAATAGTCTGGCATCACCAATAAATGAATACATGTTTTTTTCATTTCAGTTTTTGTTTGGATAGTTTTAACTTTGGACAGAAGCAGGCTATCTGTTCCCAGTCTTTGTGCTAAGCTAAGCTAACAATCTTTTGGCTGCAGCTTCATATTTAACTGATATATATATATACTCACCTAAAGGATTATTAGGAACACCCTACTAATACTGTGTTTTACCCCCCTTTCGCCTTCAGAACTGCCTTAATTCTTTGTGGCATTGATTCAACAAGGTGCTGGAAGCATTCTTTAGAAATGTTGGCCCATATTGATAGGATAGCATCTTGCAGTTGATGGAGATTTGTTGGGATGCACATCCAGGGCACAAAGCTCCCGTTCCACCACATCCCAAAGATGTTCTATTGGGTTGAGATCTGGTGACTGTGGGGGCCATTTTAGTACAGTGAACTCACTGACATGTTCAAGAAATCAATTTGAAATGATTCAAGCTTTGTGACATGGTGCATTATCCTGCTGGAAGTAGCCATCAGAGGATGGCTACATGGTGGTCATAAAAGGATGGACATGGTCAGAAACAATGCTCAGGTAGGCTGTGGCATTTAAATGATGCCCACTTGGTACTAAGGGGCCTAAAGTGTGCCAAGAAAACATTCCCCACACCAGTACACCACCAGCCTGCTCAGTGGTAACAAGGTATGACGGATCCATGTTCTCATTCTGTTTACGCCAAGTTCTGACTCTACCATCTGAATGTTTCAACAGAAATCGAGACTAATCAGACCAGGCAACATTTTTACAGTCTTCAACTGTCCAATTTTGGTGAGCTTGTGCAAATTGTAGCCTCATTTTCCTATTTTTAGTGGAGATGAGTGGTACCCCGTGGGGTCTTCTGCTGGTGTAGCCCATCCGCCTCAAGGTTGTTTGTGTCGTGGCTTCACAAATGCTTTGCTGCATACCTCGGTTGTAACGAGTGGTTATTTGAGTCAAAGCTGATCTTCTATCAGCTGGAATCAGTCGGCCCATTCTCCTCTGACCTCTAGCATCAACAAGGCATTTTCGCCCAGAGGACTGCCGCATACTGGATGTTTTTCCTTTTTCAGACCATTCTTTGTAAACCCTAGAAATGGTTGTGCGTGAAAATCCCAGTAACTGAGCAGATTGTGAAATACTCAAACCAGCCTTTCTGACACCAACAACCATGCCACGCTCAAAGTTGCTTAGATCACCTTTCATTCCCATTCTGACATTTAGTTTGGAGTTCAGGAGATTGTCTAGACCTGGATGACACCGCTAAATGCATTGAAGCAGCTGCCATGTGATTGGTTGATTAGATAATTGCATTAACAAGAAATCTTACAGGTGTTCCTAATAATCCTTTAGGTGAGTGTATATGAGTGGTATCAATCCCATCATCTAACCCAGTGGTTCCCAACCTGGGGTCCGGGGACCCCTCAGGGGGGCGGCAAAGATCACAGGTGGTGCGCAAGTCTTTATCTGGTTTGAGGTTGAGGTAAAAAAAAAAAATGTGCACATGTTAAACAAATTATGATAATACACCAGAATATATAATTTATACAAAAGTCTGTATAAAAACTATATATTTTTGTTCTCGCTTAAAATTGTAGGCAATCTACTTAGTAGGCCAAACCTCCGGGACCTCTTAACCTGTGACCCTTGCTGTCATCAGGTCAGCTGCTAGCTGCTATCATCCTCGTTTTTCCTGCTGCCACGGCATCACTATTTTATGGATGAAACATGGCGGAGTAAAGTGCTGATAACTCCTCCGTATCAAAAAAGAAAGTAAGGCTCTATCTCGAGAGTTACCTACTTCGGTTTCAGGGGGGGGCTCAGCTTTTCTTAGACATGAGTAGGGGTGGCACCAAGGAAAAAAGGTTGGGAACCACTGATCTAACTCTTCATAAGGAAGCTAATATCCTTATTTCCCAAAATGTTCAACTATTCTTTTGAAAACATGTTAGTGGGTGGAACAGTGGGTGTAATCACTATTTAATAACCAGTAAAACCTTGCATGAAAAACGCAGTAGCCAACTTTACTTCGTATTCACATTTTTCTCGGGGGCCATCAGTGTGCAACCTATCCTCATACAACGGTTCGTATATTTTACGAAAATGAATGCAAATTTGTTGTTCTCTTCCATGAATGTCCAGCAAGACGAGCGATCAGTGGCCCTGTGCAGGCCCCTGCAGTGCAGAAGTATGTAAGTATAGTATATAAGTATATATATATATATATATATATATATATAAGTATATAAGTTTGTTACGTAACTTGCGTATGTGGCATTAGTTTTTGTTTATGTTCCTCTTTCAAATTTCATTGTTATTTTTACTTCTGTCAAGATGTTGTGGCCAATTATTAATTAGTCTGTTACCTCAAAAATTAAAGTGTAACTCTCGCCAAAATGCAACCTAGGGTCTTTTTGTGAATGTACCCAAGTCAAACTTTCGTTTAAAAGCATATTTAGGACGGAATCGCCACTTTTAAGTTTTACCGTATTTTTGTTTTTCAGTCAAATGGCCTTTTGAATGGGAGTGCAAGGGGCGCTTTTATGCTAGCCTCAAAATAGCTATTTTTAAAACACTAAGACATGAAACTTTGCTCGAAGTATGACCAGGGTCTCTACACCTTAAGGAAAGCATTGACAACACTGTTTGTGTACACAGATTTTACTAAAAAGAAAGGTTTTGAGCAACTCACTGTAGCTGTTGTTCTTCCGGTCGCTGTTTATCGAGCCAGTCAAAAATAGTCAACGGAGGAGAGTAAAGATGGAAAGCTCCAAAAGCTTAGTTCCATATAAATGCACGGATAATTCGTTGTTTTGTCGTTAGTGAAACACAATATTGACCTTGTAGTTGGAAAAAGGAGCCTCATATAGGAATGATATTTCCTCGTATGGAGTCCATTCATTCGCATTCAGAGATCGCCTATTTTTGACTGGGAAAATGGCGGATAGTGTAAACAACAACTGCTAACGTGAGTCGCTCAAAACCTTTCTTTTTAGTAAACTATGGGTACACAAACAATGTTGTCAATGCTTTCGTTAAGGTGTAGAGCCCCTGGCGATACTTCAAGCAAAGTTTCATGTTGTGTCGAGCCTTCTTAGTGTTTTAAAAATAGCTATTTTGAGGCTAGCATGAAAGTGCCCCTAGCACTCCCATTCAAAAGGCCATTTGACCGAAAAACGAAAATACGGTGAATCTAAAAAGTGGCGATTCCGTCCTAATAATGCTTTTAAACAAAAGTTTGACTCGGGTACATTCACAAAAAGACCATAGGTTGCATTTTGGCGAGAGTTACTCTTTAAATTTTGAGGTAACAGACTAATTAATAATTGGGCCACAACATCTTGACAGAAAACCAACAGGCCAAACTTACTCTAAAGTAGTAACTCAGTCGTCTACACTTTGCAAGACTGTAAAAAGTAACAGCTAACTGGGTTGATCTTTAGGCCTTCTTGGAGGCCTCTGCTCTAATCAGTAATTGTTACCACTGCCAAGGAGGTTATGTTTTCGGTTTGGTTTCTTAGTCGGTTTCTTTGTCTGTTTGTCAGCAGAATTACGCGACAAATATTGGCCCAATTTCCATGAAACATGGTGGACAGGTGTAGCCTCGGCCAATGAATAACCCATTACATTTTGGAGCGGATCCAAATCACGAGGCGGATACCCAAATATTTTTTTCATTTTCGTTAACATTGCGAGACATGACATAGTTGTGGCGGAGGTCTGTGTTCTCTGAGTGCCCTTCTGGTATTTCTTGTAATATGGGATCTACTAAAAAAAGAAACACATAATAGTTCAGTCCAGTGAGTGATAGGTCCCTTTAAATAAATCATGTTCCACAACGTAACATTCTGCGTTTCCTCCTGATTGGCGTAGATTGGGATTCATCATTCACAGAGGAATACGTATTCACTCCAACCATGTTTCTTCCTTAGATTTTGACTGGAAAAAGGGACTGAGCATGCTGTCACACGCTAACTGATGCCTCTGTCAAATGAGGTATGGATTCCACCAAACTGTCCAAATGTTCTTTCACATTTCAGAGTAGTAGCTTGCACCTTCTTTAACTTTGCCACACACTCATACAGCAGCCAATTTTTACAGGTTAGGAACAAGTTAAAACAAGATCCCATCCATCAGGTTACTGTGCTGCATTCTTTCCCACTTTAGTTCAAGTTTAACATGAGTTACTTAAATGTATTATTCATGGAATCTGAAAGTTTGACAACGATTGAAAGGAGGACGATGTCAGTTGAAGTTAGTGTCCTTCAGTGCTGCTGCAGAGGTGTGATTTACAGACCCAGAGAAAGCTCGAGGCAGGCCACTTACACTGCTCTTGCTGTGATTCTGACCTGTCCTTGGTGTTGGTATTGACATGTCATAAAAAGATTAAAAATAGCTCGTTCCTGGCATACAGTGCTGCAGCAAGTCACACTCTAGTCTAAGATCGGCTGACAGTCATTCTGACTGAGGAGTCGAGAAAAATAACCCCGCTGGACATTTATGAGAAGGGTGGGTGGGGGAGGGTCAACTGAAGGACCAACCCCTGTCTCCTTCCTCTTTTTTTTCTCTCCTTTTCCTGTCTCTAGTCCATACCTTCCTTTTTCACTGCCCCTCTGATGGGATCCCCTCTTCTGTTTCCTGCTGTTTGTGTGGGTTGCTTGGAAACCATGGCAGCTGTCCAGTTGGTAGGGATTTTCTTTTTCTTTTTACTGGCATGACTGGGGGGTTTGGGAGGTTACGAGGTTATATGGGTGGTATGCTTCACAGTTTTTATGTTGCCATTTTGATTTATGGTCAAAAGTAATGCTCTGTTCAACTAAACTGGTTTGGCCTCCGCTTTAACCTTAAAATAATGTGTAAATACCAATATTTAATAAATATATTGTAATACACATTATCAAGTTGATTAAAGTTATATTATTATTAATTACAAAAATGTAAATGATAATGTTTCAAAACAATGTATTTTTGTTAATATTAGTTATGATTAATATCAACTGTTCCAACTTTACCAATCTTTTATGTGCCTCTACATCCCTGACCATATTTTGCCAAAAAGTTGCCCCAAGCTGTATATTACCCAAAGAAAAATGTGCAGTGATGAACCCCATAATCTATAGCTAATTATCCTCCACTACAACAATTACATTATTGGTGTACAAAGAACTACAGCTCCCATAACATTTTACTAGCACAGCAGCATGGGTACTTCCTTCATAACTTGGTTTTGTCAATATCCATATCTGCCAATGCTCTCTTGTACTGTAATTTTTCCAACTTTTTATCTGTAATCTCTGTGTCCATTTCTTATTACAGATATGTCTAAACTCTAGCATCAACCCTGACTCGCCCTTGGGTTGGCCTATTCTGTCAAGCTGGTGCCATTTTACCTTCAGTGGTCTAGGGCTAATGGGAAACAGTGTTTATTAAAGGCTGCTAAAACTAAAATATTGAATAACCATCCGCCATCCAGAAATCACACTATAATCATTCATCATTCAATCATATTTTTCACTGAGAATAATAATGATCGCAATCGCAATATTAGTCAAAAATAATCACAATTAAATATGTTCCTCATATCGTACAGCCCTTTTTTAACTATCGTCCATACAAGGCTCTCTTCCAAGGCAGGATATTTTGTTAGCTTTATTGCAAATGTCAGCGTGATCAAGAATATGTGTTTTTTGTACTTCTGGAACAGAAACTGGAAGTTCCGGGATGACTTTGGCTCCCTACAAGGTTATTATATCATCGCTGTCGGGCAGAAACCATATTTTATCGTTTTTTTTTTTTTGCATGAATCTTAACTTTACTTTTTCCTCAAACTAACCTTTTCATGTTTTGGAGTGTAGATTGTTCAACACGTGCACACAGCAACAGCACACTCAAAACCTTTATGGCCATGTTGTGATTCACACTGTGCTATTAGTCAACCCTCTCCTTTGATTCATCCCCATCTGTACGAGAATGTATCACATGAGGAATGAGCCACATATTGTAGCACTCAAGTGTTGGAAGACTCCGCTGGACCTGCACATCCCGTCACATCACCCGTGTACTGATAACACCGATGGATGTCAGGTTTACACCAGTCTGTGTTCTGCTTTTTAAGACGTTTAACACCCACCACACATACATTTAAAAGCATGGCTTCAGTGTGCACGACACACACAGTTCAAATTAGAATTGTTTTCGTCTGGATGAAAAACTCATGACTCATGACTGAATTCCACAAACTAACATATCCATACACACACCAAGCCAAGAGGAGAAATGTTTTCTTCTTCTTTCAGCACGTTTTACGCCATTAAAGCACTGTTGAGATGAAACCAGACATAATAAAGTGCTGCTCCGCAGAGAGAGAACATGCTGCCCTGCTGTGGCTTCATCAGAAGTCATTCCCTTCAATCTTGCAGCCTTAAGCGTCTCCCCAGTCTCTGGAAACCTGATCGGGCGGTGTGTTTTTCACTTGAATCCTACAGCGGTGTTCCTGACCTCAGACAGTGATCCCAATCAGGAGGAATACCCTGATGCTGCAGTTTGGACCTTCTGTGCTGAAACCAAATAGTATAATCGTGGAATGAGGGATCCCTATCCAGGAAACAGACTCAAGTAGGAAAACTGGCTCCTGCTTCTACTGTTAACTTGCATGGTTTATTATAAAAGTACAATTTCAGTAAGTAATAGTCTCAATTTACAAATTACCATTTTGTATTCAATGACTGTCGAGGTCTGGGATTCATTTTTTTTTGTAGTCTCTCAGTTGTGGCAGCCAATGTTACAGTCATATTTGCTGCCCGCAGTACAAATCAGCATTTTCAGTTAAAACATTGTCATATTTTCTTGCAGAGTGACTCAAAATGTAATGAATCATGAATTCCAATTCTTTTCCAACAAGACCAGAGCCTGATGAGGATTGTGCCGCGATTGTGTGGATGTTGTGCAATTGATAAAACATTCAGGGTAGAGCTGAGGTGAACACCAATTGCGCACTTCTATACATTCAGACAATAAACAGGATACTCTCCTCCTGTCCTGTGCAAGCAAGCAAGTGTGTCCAGGATTAGCCTCAACTGCACTGACTTTCAATGAGCAGGGCGGGAGTGCGTGCCCACCCGCCTGGCACTGGGCATTTGATTGACAGGACAGCCAGAAGTTGTGTGTTGCAGGTTACACTGTGCATACTGTGATGTTGTCTAACAGGGCATGGCTGCAGTTGAAGTCATTTGTGTGTACATAACGATCTCAAATTAAACAGTGTGATGATTGTTTTATTAATCCAAACTATTAGTCAGGATATAGAGTTTATTCTGAGAAAGCACATTTGTCTTTTCCGGCACAGGTGGTATGATGGATTGATCGGTCCTGCGTATGGTATAATATTTACCACAGCATATGGTTTAATAATGCCTTACTGTATATTAGCATGATGGATGCATGTTGGATTTTGGCATTATGAAGCATCCACCCACCCCACACAACCCATAGTGAAGATGAGATTGCGAAAGCCTGCATGCCTTCATGGTTTGTTAGTTTGTCAGCTCTGGCAGCAGGAGGCAGTGTTACTCAGCAGCTCCCATGTTTCCCATGTGTGTCACAACCTTACCAATCTACGTAACTGCTATGGCTTCTGGGAAACCGTCTGGGCCCATAATCAGCGTCCAGTAAAAGGAGATCAGGAGCCGCAACGCTGCCAAAGATAAATACACAAGCATGCAGAGAAATGTGCAAAAGCGAGTGCATGTACGTAGAAAGCTATGTATGCTACGTGCCCACACATGTCAGGAACGGTTTGTTGCCAAATTTAATGTCTCTTTCTATTCCCTCAATTGGGGCTGTATGTATAAATACATCTGGACAATATAATTTCACACATCGTCACCTTCACACAACCACCCTCCCATCCTCCATATCCTCTGTAAGAAAATAAAACTCAGGTCTTGTCACAGGGAATCCCTGCTACCCCAGCTGAGAATACACACTCCATACCGGCCCCTCCGACATAATTCTCCTATAACAGCCTGAAACCACCCTGACCCATCGTCTAGAGTGACTCAATGCCTCGGCTTCCCACACTTCCCAGAAAGCCATGCCAGGCTAGGAGTGAGGAGACCTCCAGATGACAGAGATTTCCCACTTTTGCATCGGTCAGGCTCTAGATCGCTCTCCCATCGGAACACATTAGTACTGTGTCTCTGTGTGTGTGTGTGTGTGTGTGTGTGTGTGTGTGTGTGTGTGTGTGTGTGTGTGTGTGTGTGTGTGTTCTCTTGTGGGCTTTACAGAGCTCCAAGATCCTTAAGGTGGAAAATTAGCTCTGAAAGTTTTTTACATATCTGTGTCCTAGCTTCACATTAGATACAGAGTTCAGACTGACTGCCATGGTGGCTTATTTTTTTCAAAGCAGTAACAAAACTCACAGAGAAAATAGGTTATTATGTCTCAGTTATGGTTCCATGATATGGTTTCAGAGGGAATTGTTTTCTGAAGTCTCCAAGCTGAACAAGCAGTTCTCTGCTGAGCCCACCAGTGAAGGCAGACCAAAAATGACTTCTTCACTTATAAAGTATTTTTTCTTTTGGGACTGTGTAAACTATTTACTTAGCTATAAAATCAATTGTTGCGCCTTAATGAACTATAGCACAGAGTAATATTGACCAACAGTCACTGCTTTTTTCATCCATTAGTTTGCCTGACAAAGCCTTTCTAAACAATATCAGTCATGTAGTAACTTTTTACTTGCACAGTTTCAGTCATCCTTGATTTTAATGCACACACAAATGGCTGTCTTTAAAAAGCACCACATTAATGATGGAGTAGTTTCATGGTACACATACACTTACACAAATGAATGTTTGCAGATTGCAGTTGAGGTTTGTGCGGTGGCTCTGTGGAGTTCTACTGTACACAGTGGCTGTGGCGGCTGGTGATAATTATTTTTTGTGAGGTGGGGCAAATAAATACAAAGAAATACTTTGATACTGGCAAAACAACCAGCACTACTTTATTTGAACAACTATGTATTTAAGAAGAACAAGACAATACGATACAAGATTCAAGTTACAAACATAAGAAGATAGTGACTCTGACTGAGTTTTTTTTTTTTTTTTTAACTATATCCTCCCACCCACTACCAAAAAACATGTTGACTACTTGAACATAAATGTTGCTCTCCTTTCCTTCTGGCCAGCACATTTCGCAATGACTCTCTGATTAAAGTCAGTCATCTCAGTAACAAGTCTCTTTTCCGTGGACAGCATGGCCAGTGCATTCAGCCTCTCCTGGGTCATAGTGTTTCTGAGAAATGTTTTTATTCTTTTAAAGGTTGAGAAGCACCTCTCAGCTTTAGCTGTGGTCATGGATGTGGTTATGACAACTTTCATGAGAGTGACAGTTTTGGAAAAGATTGACAGCTGGAATAGCTCCACAGCACCACTCTTCTTTGCTGTAGATGAGACTGAGCTCTGTCTTCACTGCACTTGTCTGGACTTTGTTGATTATTTTTTCTCTTGTAACAGACAACATGCAGTCCAGAAGCTCGTTCTGTATAGTTTTTGACGTTCCCTAAAATACAGTGGCGCTGTCAAGGTGCTCTTTCAAAGCTGAGCTCTCACTCTCATGGCCAGGTAAAGCCAACTCAAAGGCTCCACAACATTTCACATTCTATTATTCTGGACAGTATGTGTCGATTTTTGGTCACCTCTTTGTTGTGCATTCTAATGTCGATCCTGTAGCCTTTATCTAGCTGTTCAGCAAAGCTAACTCTGCCAAAACATGTTAGCTTCATGCTATTATCAAGATGGCTGCGGCTATTTTCATTTTCAATTCAATTACATTTTATTCATAGTATCAAATCATAACCAGAGTTATCTCAAGACACTTTACAAATAGAGTAGGTCTAGACCACACTCTATAATTTACAAAGACCCAACAATTCCAGTAATTCCCCCAAGAGCAAACATTTAGTGCGACAGTGGCGAGGAAAAACTCTCTATTAGGGAGAAACCTTTGGAGGGGAGGAAAACTTCCTTTTAGGGAGAAACCTTGGACAGACCCAGGCTCTTGGTAGGCGGTGTCTGACGGTGCCAGTTGGGGGTACGATGAACAGTGGCAATAATAGTTACAATAAAGATAATGGAACTATGACTAGAAATAGTAGTTATAGTAGTTCATGGCATAGCAGGGCACTGCAGGGCGTTACAGGGTGTAGCAGGGCGTAGCAGGGCACTGCAGGGTATAGCAGGACGTAGCAGGCACCGCAAGGCATAGCAGGACGTAGCAGGGAAGTGCAGGGCGTAGCAGGACGTAGCAGGACGTAGCAGGGCACTGCAGGGCATTGCAGGCCGTAGCAGGGCAGTGCAGGGTATAGCAGGATGTAGCAGGGCGTAGCAGGGTGTAGAAGGGCACTGCAGAGCGTAGCAGGGTGTAGCAGGGTGTGGAGCAGGACCACGGCGAAAGCTGCAACTATGATTTAGGTGGCACCCTAATCTAAGGAAAACTGCTGGGTGAAAAAAACATAAGGACTCCGGGGAATAAGCTTCCCAGAGCTAGGCACAATGTATGAGTAAACTATTTTATTTTATTTTTATTTCATTTTTATATTATTTTTGTGTTTAAGTATACATTTATATTTCTGGAATTTGATGGGGGCGGCGCCCTAGCGCCCTTTATTAACAAGCCGTCACTGCACAGTTGGCTGTGTATGCTGTGGGTAGAGCTGAAAGCATTTTGTAAATCTTCCCAGAGACTTTGTTAGTGCAGAAAAGCTCTGTATCAGTTCACAGAGGAAATTAGGGTAAAAAACATCTAGCCTATATGTATAGCTATAGATGTTTCATTTATTCCTCTCTCCCCACCCCTCCACCCCCCGACTAATTTTTAATTGACTCCTGTGCTGACATGAGTCTTTGAAAAAGCACACAGTAGGATTATGGAAAAACTAGGCAGACATGTTTGACTTTATAATTACTGTATGTGGATGTCTTTCAAACTTCAGAATCTTGGAGGCAGCAAGGCACATTTCCTTGAACCACGGCATTTTCTTCATAAACATATCTGGTTGGGTTTGCCACAGGATGTTGGCAATTGATTGGGCGGGTCATCTGGATAATCAGGACATATTTTGATCTGATATCATTCTGCCATTAGCGATCTGGTAGAGTGTTGGCTACGCGAGGGAGAGTGGGAGAAGAAGACAGCGGCCCAGTGCTTCCATAATGAGGATTATGTTGGCTGTGTTTCTATTCACTACAACGGTGGAGGAACGGCAACACACTGTCCTCGTCTTATACACATCTCTCTCTCTGTTGCTGTTGTAGCTGAATGGGAACGTTTCATTTGCGCTCGCCACAGTCTGAAGCGCTCATTATACTCGCCATTCCCGACCTGTCGCGTGACAGTGTGATGTCAGGGGAGCGGCGTAAATATTCCTCGCGTGTGGTGGTGGCAACACTAGTTGCAGTCTTCTCCTGAACAGAGGTGTCGCAACTGAGGAAACGCTACCGACTTTGCTATTTCTACGGACTAGAAGAAGAATAAAAAGGTAAACAATGGCAGATCAAGCCTTTCATTCACCATAAAAGAACTCATCTTAACCCAGTAAGTTTACAAGAGAGACTTGCAGAGAGTCCTGGCGTCCGGTACCAGTCAGAATGCAGTTGCTATTGGCGCACTTGCTGGGAAACCTTGCCCTCGAACTCGTCCATGCTTCCTGTTTCTGCTTTGTCGTGCGCCGCTGAAAAAAATAGAGTGGTGCATGACCTCTGAACGGTGACTGTAAAGAGGCCTTGACTGACTTACACGGCAATCCGCATGTTGTGCTAACTTCAGTACATGTTGCTAACGGCTAATAAAAATGTCCGACCGGAAGTCAGGCTTGTGAAGTTTGGTTCCACATTATGTGCGTCATTCTACATACAAAATAAAAAAAAAGCTAAATTGGTGACTATAAGCAAAATTGCTGATCTCCGAATTCCATGTTTTTGTTGATTATCGGCTGATAACGATCGGGGCATCCCTAATTTTCAGTTGATTTGAAACCAGTTGAGAAGTCACATTTTGAAAAGGGAAACGGTCACAAAGCTAGAGGTACAGTATATTGGAATATCTTCTGCAGTCTGCAGTCAGTCAGCGTTCATGCTGTCAACAATCTCAACATCCGTGATTCTCTTCAACACATCTTTGAAATCAGTTTAGTCAACCATGAAATATGTTTCAATCTTTTACACACACACACACACACACACACACACACACACACACACACACACACACACACACACACACACACACACACACACAGACAGACAGACACACATTACATAACATTTAGGCATTTATTCAGTACATCAGTAGTAACCATTTCCCGACAAATGTTTGACTCGATTTCATTTCAGGAAACAAAATCAGTCTTAGCTTAGCCGAGTACGGTATCTGTAATGGTGAACTGTTCTGGTATAAATTTGGCAAAACTGGAGTCACTTAAAGGGTTATATTTTTTTCAGGATATTCTTTTAGGATATTGAACGTTTTAGAATCTGTAGTCAGATAAAACGTTTTGAAAGGTTGAATTTGCTTTCATACACATCAGTCCACCTGCCATCAATCGTACCATCATCGAGTATTATGGGATATCAATAACTTAGATGAGCTGTCACTTTATAGATCGTGTGGGCTTGCAATGCACTGACAGAGCACATCTGACTGAAATTAAACGTGACTAATGAAAGTTGTCAGGCTTCAAGCAGTATGGCTGAGTTAATTCATCATGGTCTTTACATTATTGAGGGTGTGTCAGTGACAGGTTGTGGGTATCTGCAGCGAGCTCTTTTTTTTTTACTCCAAGCATGGACTGTCAAATGGTGATGCTGGTCCATGAGTTGTTGCTGCCATCTGCTGGGTTGCTGATGTATTACATTATTTTTGCTTAAGCTCTTTTGTGCATGAAATAAATTATAGTCAATGTATTTACCGTACAGTTTTAATAAACTGGTGAAATAAAAGCAAATAACAAAACTAAACTAACTAACAAACAACCCTACATTGTGTTTACACTTTACGCATTCACTTCACTGAGTTGAAAAAATGTTGCGCTTGCACAGGGAGATTCTTGGTGGAGCGCTAAACCTAAAATCCAATAGGCATATTCAAAAAGTGAAGAAAATGTAGCACATCTCAAGTTCCCAAGTTAAGGAAGACAAAATGTGAGCGTATGAGGACCAAAAATTTGAGTATTTTGTCCCAACTTGGCAGCTTGAGATGTGCTACCTTAAATTCACTAGTAATTTACTTAATGTTTGTAAAATGACAAATTGCTTCCTCATAAATAAGTACAATACATCATAGAACATATTTCACATCCCGTCAACAGCCTGTAGGAATATTAAACAAATATCACAAGATTAGATACAAAAATGGCATCAGTGTGAAAACGTACATTATGAGTACTGCAAATGAAGCATTGCGTTAGTTCATGCAGGACAGGGAAGTCATACGCCCACTGATCAAATGATAATTTCTATCAGTCACGCACCAATCACAGCCATTCTCACATCAAGGGAGTCCATTTAAATATGACTCCCTCCTTACTGCTCCATGCTACACCAATGATGCGTCACTTAACCACTGGCAAAGCTTTGCCTGGACCACCCCAGCCTCCACCTTCCTTATTCAGAGTCCTAACATGACCCAAAGGTTCAAATGGTTTCCAATGTCCTGCTTTGGGCCCACTCTTGTATCCTGATTAGGGATTTTCTTAGCTTAGCCTGCTGTCTGGCTGATCCAGGGAGCATTATTAGGAGCAGAACCCTCAGCGCCAAGCATAACTGTATTTCCATTTAGCTGATCTAGGGAGCATTATTAGGAGCAGAACCCTCAGCGCCAAGCATAACTGTATTTCCATTTGTTGCAATAAATGACGTGAGGGTTCCTGACTGAAATTTCCATTATCAGTCCCTACACGGGTGTTAGAACACTATTATGTGCTCCAATGGTGAGTTTAAAAAATGGATGATGATGATGAGGGATGACTTTGATACGGTTTGCCTCAAAAATGCATGTTTCATGTATGCATATTTGAAAAAAATATTTAAAATATTTAAAAATAATCGGTTATGGAGCCTTGGTGGCCTCTGGTGGAGAATACAGTTTTTGTTTTTTGTTTTTTTTCAATTTCGCCTGCTTCTATTTAACATTTGCACCTCTGCTGGTGAATTGTAGAGGTTCAATGGGCCATCAAGTAAAAACGTGACCATCACTGCACACTGAGCCCTCCTATATATGAAGTACCTGCTGCTACAGACAGACTGTACTGCATTCTTCAGTCCCTGTGTGAACTTTATTCGGCCCTCTCCTTTCTGCTCTGCTCCCAGGCCTAATGCTCAGTGACTGATCCCCATCGTTGGATATGCAGCAGTATGGCACATTCCACGGATGCAGTGTGTGTGAAATAAGGGAAATGTAATAGCGATTGAAATTCACATATTTTGCTCATATTTCCCGCGACTGCCAATTTGTGTGTTTTTAATTAAAAGCAGACATGGTGATGTCATGCATGGAAGGCGGAAGAGAGAGAGAGAGAGAGAGAGCAGGTCTGCCTCGCAGACCTGTGTATGTCACACTGCACAATTGCCAAAATATCAGATATCTCAATATAGAAAAAAAAGGGATGTGTGGTACTTATGCAGATGTAAGGTAACCTAACCTACTGAGAAAATACCTGGAGAGGCGGGTAAAAGTACGGACAGGGGCATTATTATTAGTCAAAACTGTCATGGGAACATTCTGCAGTGTTAGCACAATATACCTATTATACTGCATGCAGACTGATCTGATCAGGGACATTTTTTTTCCTGCCTTTTCATTCAGTTAAATATAATTTCTGTTCGAGTTCAACTTCTCTCCGTGTCAGGCCGGTTTGCTTCTGAGTGATGACCCTCACAAGGCACGTATTGGTCTCTTCTGAAGCAACACTAACTGGTAATGAGCATCCATGTCCATCAGCCACTGGTCTGATACATGACTAATAAACATGCAGCAGGCTACGTGGGGCTATTTAAAGGCTCAGAAATGGAGGCGTTGGAGAGAAGAGGGTCTTTTTCTTGTCCTGGTGTCACTCTGTGTCAGCCATGTCGGCAGCATTCATTAGCATGGGTCAGATCAGCGCTGTCAAACATGCCATGGGATACACATGTGCACACACATCCAAAACATACACATGTATGCACGCACACACACACACACACACACACACACACACACACACACACACACACGGGGACGCATGTGAACACATGCAAATTCTATTACTTTGCTGCCACCATGTGGATGAGACATGACATATCTGCCTCTGGAAGCCAAAATGGGATGTTGATGGTCCATATCCACTTACACATGTAACCCAGGAAATTTGGGTTGGAGCTACATTAATAAAATAAGTTATATCATACAATGTTTAACTGCTTTTGATAGAGCTTAAAAGACTGTGATCTGTATTTGTTTTAATTTTTACTTAAGAGATGTATGTATGCAGAAGAAAAGAAAAATTGCTAAGAAGAACATATCTAGACAGACGTCAGAAATATTATTTTAGTTTCCATTATGCCTACATTTGTGCACCTTGTCTTCATTTTTTCATGCTCTGATTACAATCAGTGGTGGAAGAAGTACTACATTTCTACCACAGTGTAAAAATACTATGATACAAGTGCATTCAAAATTCAACTTGAGTCAAAGAATAGAGGCAAGTAGTAAATACTGAGGCAAAAATAAGTATCTAAAGTAACTCACTATGCAAAATGAAGTTATGGAGCCCCTAAGGTCCTGAAATATGTTTAAATCTTATGCACACAAGATATTCATTTGCACACACACGTAACTGTTGTAGGGAATGATACAATTTACAATGTATTATTCCTATAAGTGCATGATGACCTCACCTAAAAACCAGCAGAGCTCTGCACAGCTCCAACCTGAGCAGGTTTGGTCAGTCCCAGTGACTGAGAACACCTGGGAGGCTGGGTTAGGGTTAGGGTTACCATAGGTTTACTATGTACATTTGAAGTCACTAGTAACAACAGCAATTCAATTAATGTAGTGGAGTAAAAAGTACAACATCTCTCTCTCTAAATACAGCGGAGAAGAAATATAAAGTAGCATGAATCGAACATACTGAAGTAAAAAGTGCTCGCGCCTTAAAAAAGGACTGCACTTTCCCCCTCTGGTTACATATGAATCAGTTGTAGCGTCCCTTACACCTCATTATTATCACCATCACAAAGCACGGTGATTCTCAAAAGTCCTGTTATGAAGTTGCATAGGATGACAAGTCAACCATGACAATCTCGACGTCAACAGAAATATGTGAAATTTCAATTGAGGCCCAAATGCTCTGAATGATGAAAAGGTCAAGAAGAAATTGTTCCCGAATACAATCAGCATGTTTTAACATTTTAATTGTAAATTTTAGTCTTGAGGGTGTCTTTTATCACTATGGTGTATTTGTATTGTTTCTTTATTTTAATACAAACCACATTTATATGTAAATTGTGTCTAAATAACATTCCCCCAAATTAATTATTTTGCTTTGTGATGGGTGCTCGGTTCGGTAGGTGCAATCCTTCATTTAAAACAAAGACAACACAAACATGAACCTTATTCATTTATGTATTTACGTATTTTAAGAAAGTGACTAAATGTCAAGTTTGCTATGATTGGGATAGTTAGTTATTAGTCATTAAGTCTCCGAACATTACAGAGAAAATCATTTAATTTTTTTTCACTCCAGCATGCTTTCAGGAGATATGAATATCTGAGCCCAAGGGTGTCATTTAAGCACGTCTGTATTTACCCTCACAATTTAACACTATTCATTTGTTCTATTCCTTTTTTAATAGGGAAGAAAGGAAATAGTTAAAAGTGCTTTATCTATTCTAGAATTGAGTCATTTTTCATGCTCTTTACAATTTGTCAAAACCCAATAAAATCAACACCGCAGGCACAGCATGAATACACATCCGCGCACAGTCATTTACCAGAATGATTAGCAATGACAAACCACAAAGAGATATTACTTTGACCTGTTCATAATTTGCACCATTGTTATGATTATGACATATAGTCTGTACTTACCCCAGGAACAGCAGTCTAATCAGGCTACTAGTGTAATTAAATCAGCCTGCCCTGGGTTCTTATTGACTTGCTAATATGGCCGATACAATATGACTGTTGTGACCTGCCGCTCTCAGACATCCATCCATACATGTTAGCCGAGCAATAATTGCCTCAGTTTAAAATAGACCATAATGTATGAAGCAGCCTGATAATAATAAAGCAGAGGTTGGAAGGAAGTGTAAACGCACGCACACACACACACACACACACACACACACACACACACACACACACACACACGCACACATGTTGTCATACATACAGTAATTAAATGGATTAAAGGGAAACACTGTGAATGCATCACCTGTATTTAGCATTAGAAAAGAACACAGTAATTACTGCATTTTTGCATGCGCAGTGTGTCATTTTAACCAGAGATCTCAATACATAATGATGCTGAAAACTCATAATCCTTTTAGTAGCTTATTAA
The DNA here is from genome assembly GCF_031162955.1 of Sander vitreus. Taxonomy (NCBI): domain Eukaryota; kingdom Metazoa; phylum Chordata; class Actinopteri; order Perciformes; family Percidae; genus Sander; species Sander vitreus. The sequence goes on along the minus strand of NC_135860.1, from coordinate 24,879,047 downwards.
ACGTACACATGCTGCAAGGGTGTTATGGAAAAAATACTGTAGAAGCAGGACACTGTTGTTTGCGACATGTGTAAAACCTGTAACTCCAAATTTGTATCTTTGTGTGAGTTGATTCCATTCTACAGGATTTATGATTTTTTTCTCTTTTTTTTTTTAAAACAGCAATTATTTCTCCCTGAATTGACAATATGGGAATATTACAAGGTGATGTTGGAAACAGTGACGCAAATACGACACAGATAGGGGACAAAACTGAGTGTTATTGTAAGACCCAAAGTGCAGAGATGCACATAATCCACATTACTTCCATTACATTACACATGTGCTTTACCATACTGCGACTGGTGACTTTGTCATTAAGGCTAAGTAACACTGAGGCTCTTATTTCACACAAACACACTGTATGCTGTTACGGATATCTGCTGGACGAGACAATAGTCGTTATTCTGTGCGTCTCTGACTGGATATGGAGTGAGGGGAGGATTGTACTGTGAGTTCAACAGCTGCTCTGTAGCCTGCTGCTGCATTAACCAGTACAAATATTTTCAGAAAAAAAATCTCCTCATTGGCTGGATAGCATGATGTATGATTCAAAACACATATTTTTTTAATTTGTATTTGTAAAGGTTTACAGTAAGTCAACCTGCAGAAGGTAAAGTACAGACTAAAGGTGAGGGATTGAGTTTAAAGGGGCAGTTTTTTACTCTCTCTCTCTCTCTCTCTCTCTCTCTCTCTCTCTCTCTCTCTATATATATATATATATATATATATATATATATATATATATATAAATTTTTATTCAATCGATTATTACCTTTATTTTATAAAATGACAAATATGATGTTGTCAGTTCATGGAATTAATGTCTGTGCGTTAAATTTAGCTTGAGGCTCTAAATTTAAAGCCATTGTCCAAAACCGTTTTTCTGATTATCTCCCAGTGAACGCATCACAGCTGGTCTTGATCATGATTGTCTCCCATCCCTTAAGAATCAGGACTGCATTTAAACAGTGGAATTAGCCCATTTGAAAGCAGGCATAGTTGGCCAATCAGGATCCACTATTGTGAGGAGGTTATCTTGAAATAGATTCATCAATGCCTTATGGTAAAATAAAAAAATAAAACAAGGTCATATGTAAATCATAATGATGTGTGTCAGGCTTATCTAGAGCCATTTGATACCAAAATTATGAGAACGTAATGAAAGGACCTTTGACTTTTAGTCCAAAGGATACTGAAAATACATCCATGTGCTTACAGAGAGAGAATAAAAAGTATATACAGTATAACACACACACACACACACACACACACACACACACACACACACACACACACACACACACACACACACACACACACACACACACACACACACACAAGGCTAGGATGATCCTCAGCTGGGATGCTACTTCTAAGGAGCATGCCCTCGCTCTTGTTTTACACAATGGCCTCTCACAACTGTAAAAGAGCCCCTCTGTGGCAAACGGAGCACTTCTCTCCCTCATCACTGAGAGAATGAATGTGTGTCTGAGTGTGTGTGTTGCTGAAGCAGAGAGAGAGAGAGAGAAAGAGAGAGAAATGAAACAGACAGATGGAAAGCTAAAGTGACAAAAAAGAAAAAGGAAAGCAGGAGAAAGGAGAGGCAAGAGAGATAGACCTCCCCCAATCAGCAGCATACAGGCAGACATGCAGCACAGTACAGTACAGTGCTTATTCACATATTCAAAGCTAATCCCCAAATGATTTAATCTGTAACATGATTAACCATGGAGCAATTTAGAAATAATCTGTTAGCATTCAGCAATAACACTACAGTCTTAATCATTATGGGAAACATGAGTGTGTGTGTGTTTGTGGGGAGGGTGGGCAGGTGGGGGGGGCCGCGTTTGTAAGCCCGTTTACTGCAATCCTGACGTCAGACCTTGTTGTGACTGGACCTCTGAGAGGCCACAGTCAGGGGTCAATGGTCAAACTGCAATTGATGTCACAATGCTCACATGGCTGCGGCTGATGCATGATTAGTTAGATATATACATTTAGATAATGTGCTTGTCCCCTAATCTATTAGGAGCCGCTCTGCTCTTCGCCCCAGGAACCCTAATGCACTCCAATGTATTTATGGTCAATAATTAAAAGGGAAAAGCATGCATTAAAACCGGTCTCTACTTAACAGATCTTAACTAATCAGATTAGGATAATGAATAGGCCACTTTACCAGCTTGGCCCGGTACAGTGGCCATTTCGCTGACAGCTGCTGAATATGACAAGGTTAGCATCATAAGCCTTTTCTTGCAGAGGGGGTTTAGGGCATGGATTAATGCCCGAGGAACAGTGAAAAGAGGTTATCCTATTTGTATAATGGCATTAATCCAAGGGAAAAATTACACTGGACCATGGCTCATTTGTTTTTTGGATTCCATAATTCGTTGAAAAATGAGTGGCATTTTGTTTTGCAAACGTAATAATTTGGAAATGTAGCTCTCGTACCTTCTAGCCACACAGAAAATGGCGGATTTATGATCAGCGGGGCGCAAAGCAACACTTTTTAAAAGTGATATGCGGTGGGAATAAAATGTGACCACAGGACAGCCGCAGAACTCAAAGGCACTAGCGTTCCGTCCTGTTCATGATTTTCTTGTCTGCAATGGGTCCTGAAGACGGGAGACAAATGAAAGAAAAACTCCAAAGTCATAAACACGATTCAACTTCATCATCAGCGATTTCCCCCTTTTCCCCCCTACAGCTTTTTCTCTGCCACAGCGGGGAAAACACCTCCCGTGCATATACCACATCAGCTGTGAATGATTCAGTGCCACCAAAGGTTAATTTTCAATTTGCACAGTGAAGGGTTACCATTACATTTTGACCTGCAAATTGTATCTCCCCTTTAATACCCTATCATTTCATTTCGGGGTCCCTTTGTAGTTTGAACTGGGGCTGGCTATATTTGGTAGTGGCCATCTGTTTATTATTTAGCTGGTGCTTGGATGTGCAGCCTGACTGCATTAGGGAGCGAGAGGGGTAGCAGGAGAACGGCACTATACCTGGCCCTGGTAGGGTCTTTACCAGTCTCCCCGGACCCATTAAAATCCTGTTAACTTTGATAATCCCTGGCAAGAACTTGGCCTCTGTGGACCATTGAGCAGGAGAGGAATACTTTAAAGTGCCACTGTTTAAGAGGTCATAACATCTTGTAAAGCTGTGTGTGGCTGCTGCTGGGTCACATAATGATACTGGAGAGAAGAGCCAAAGGGCAAGCTGTGGAGCATTGAATATGATTTAATATACCTTCTTTCCAACGGGGAAATTCTCCTTTTTCTGTGTGGTTGGTTATGAGTGTGTTTCACTCTGTGTAAAATTTCCTTCATACAGCCTCAGTCTTGACCCTTCCCATTGTCATGGTTAGATAAAGAATAGTGCTGTCCCACTCTGTAATCCTCTCTCGATGTCTACAGGCATTATTTTCCCACTAGCTCTCTTTTTGCAGAGTTTCTCCAAATTGAGGTCAACCTTAAAGGGGTGAAAGAATGATTATACAGGGTATTTCACACTATTCCTTAAGGTCTCCTAATAGGGTATGTAACATTGGTTGGACTGAAAATGGCCCGGGTGCTATTCTATGGGTCCTAATGCATCCCTGTTTTTTGGCCCTATTTGGAACGAGAGCTTTTCTTCCAAATATGACATGCTCATGAATATTTAGATGAGCTGCGCGCTGATTGGTTGAGCGAACCACATACACATACGTTGGAGACGAGACAGCAGGTCTCATATTTCAGACACTGCAATGTTATACATTGTTCGTCTGCTATTTCATTACTAAATTCACTTCTGAGACTTTTTTATGCAAGAAATCAACTATGTAGAGGTCAAATATGGGCCGTTTTACAAACATTGATGGCTAATTGCAAATTTTGTCCGACTGTGTGTCGGAGTTCATGAGCTCCGTGACAGCGGCCGGTGCTGCCTGAGTTGCTGCTTCGCCGCCCGGCCTGTCCTTTCACAGACCCCGGGTACACTTTCGGCATAACTATAGTATATTTACACTTTAAATTTCGTCACGGCATGTATATCACAGCTACCCTAAGGTCTTACAAAGCTTAGCTAACACTTTTGTCCGATTTGAATTTAATGCATTTTTGTGAATTTCAGAGGTCTCGTTAGGAGAAGGCAAGCTAGCTCTCATTGATAGAGCTCCATGCAGCTCACTCGCAGACAAGAGGCGTTTATTTCCCTGATCGTTTGTTTAAATAACTCAACACACATATCCATTATAAGATTAACTGGAACCTGTGGTAAGAGATTGCGGGCGTAACAAGCTCGCTGACCGCGCTCTCACTCACACACACCGGCCATTTAGCAGGAAGAGGGGAGCTGCAGGCCCTGGAGCTCTGTCAGGGCAGCGGCGTTTGGTAGTCCAGTAACCCAGAAACGGTGACTTTGCGCGGGTATGGAGCGCTGCGGGCTGCCGGCCGTGACAGAGCTCCATCTAGCTCACAGCAGGCCGGGGTGTGTGAAGGAGGACAGGCCGGGCGGCGAGGCAGCAACCCAGGCACCAGACCTATTCAGAAGACTACCCAATCTCAGATCAGTGGTGTAGCCTATGTAAATGTTGAGGCATGACAAAGGTAGAGACTATAGCCAAATAAGGAGGAGCTCGTTGAGATTTGCCCGTTTTCAGAGGTAGTTTCAAATTGTGAGATTTGCAGAGGAAAGAGTTATCAATGGGACTTTGAGGTTCTCTGTATGTCCTATTTACCCACCAAACTGTCGTTATTCAACTATGACAAGGTAAAATCAGTTTTGCATTATGTCACCCCTTTAAAACAAGAAGATCAAAACAAGAAGAAGTGTTAAGGGGACAACTTGGACAAAGTGTCTTGTGTCGTGTCCTTTGAACAAACAGCTGACGACTCAGCGCTCTGCATTGGTTTCAGTTCATTTAGTTTAACTCACGAACACAGATAAAACTAAACAAAAATAATTCAGGCAGGGATGAGTTATCATACACTGTCCATCACGGTCTCAACTATCTTGCTTTCTTTGCCGCACACCAATTTTCAAATGCCTCCTTCCTCCTCCCTCTCTCTTTCTCTTTTCTTTCTCCCCCCTGACGTTTGCCCTCTGACAGGTTCATATTAGATAAGACCCGCCTACTTGACATTTGTCTAGCCAATCAATAGGACAAATGATAACCTGTGACCATGCCACTTGCTAAACGGCATGGAGGATCAAGTGAGACTGCCTTCACTAGAAAACAACAGCACGGGTTGCTTGTTTAAAGACTTAAAATGGACAAGCAACCTCTTGTGGTCATGTCACACAACTCATTAAATACCTACATTGTAAAAAAATAAAATCGTAAAAAAACCAAGTCTGGCAGCAAAGTTGCCAAACACTTAAACGTCAAATGACAGTAAAAGATTAAATTAAAAGTATTTTTTTTTTAAATACAGTTATTTCCTGTATTTTTACAGAATTTGTTTTACCAAAGAAAATGTAATCATTTAAATTATGTACTTTTAGGGTATTTTGCAATATTTTGTTCAGATTTGTTTAACATTCTAAATATGTTTTATGATTACAATTATTTTTAATTCTACAGTTGGACTGTGAAAATGCAGAAAATGTACAGTAAATATCTGTATTTTAAGAAGTTCTTTGCAGAATAACAATGTCTTTTACTGTCACTTCACGGTAAGTGTAAGTGTAAATTTTTTCACAATTGTCTTACGTTTCTTTACATTAAATTGAAAGTTTAACTGTAAAAAACAGAAAGATGCCTCAATTTTACACCCAGTGAAATGATGTGTATTTTTTGTCTTTTTACATAAAATTCTATGTAATTTAACTTTCAAGACCATTAAACAATGGAATTATCTTGTTAAACAACTATATTGTCTCATTATATCAATTTAGAGATTACAACCTTTATTTAATGTTTTTTTTTTTATATTTATAAAAGTATTTTTATGTATTTTTATGGCATTAACACTTTTTTTTTTACAGTGTACGCTTTGACATGGCCATCAGCGTCTGATACTGAAATGTATATCTTCCTCTTACCTGTAGTGCTTTTTATCAATCTAGATAGTTTACGTGTGAGTTGCCCAGTGTTGGAGATATTGGCCGTAGAGATGTCTGCCTTCTCTTGAATATAATGGAACTAAATGGCACTCATAGACGAAAGGCTTGTAACGCGAGATGTAAAGATTAACGGCGTCCTTCTCAGCTGAGCTGTAACTTTAGCTAGCTCAGGTGAGGTAGCAGTATCGGTTAGCTATAAACTAGTCTATTACCCTGGAAATCCATAGTTCTCGCGAGAGCACAATTTGAATTTGCTCAGCGAGTCACTCTGGCATTCAGTAACGATGCTCATTAACTGATGCCCTTGTAGCCGAGCTGCACCAATTACATCGGTGTATCTGATATTGGCGGGCCAGAGGCGAGCTAAACAGATGACGATGGCGCTGCGACGTCAAAGTCATTAGTAAACATTGAAAGATGGCTACGTATGAACACCAGTTGTTTGAAACGGCTTTGGCCGCTACAATGAACGAGTTAGACTTGGCTTTTTATCTAAAAGAGGAACAGAAGACGACGCTCGAATCGTTCCTTTGCAAGAAGGACGTTTTTGCTGTTTTGCCGAACGGATACAGCAAGAGTTTAATCTACCAGTTAGCTCCCCTGGTAGCTAAGCGTATGGGTACGATGTGGCTACGTCACCCCGTGTACTGTTGTGATTGGTTGTAGTGTTATCCAATTGGACCATTTTCATTACTCATTGCCAGACCCTTAATCTTTCGGATTTGGGTCTGGATTTCCAGGCTACTAGTTTATATCGACAACGTTTAATTTCCGGGATTGTTCAGGTGCCACTGGAAAGTCTGTTGGATGTTCCTCATTTCAGGCCTCCCGCTTTCTTTGTGTTGGCATTCTAAACTCCGGTCGATTTATGAGGACTATGTTAACTGCTCCTCAGATCTCTGCAGGGTAAATCCAGACAGCTGGATAGACTATCTGTCCAATCTGAGTTTTCTGTTGCATGACTAAAACAACTATTGAACGTACACGTTCCACGAAAACAATTTCCTTCCTGAGGCTATTTTGCAGCGGCACGGTTGCTCCATTCGGCGCTTAGCGTCGCACAAGTTGATTGTAATTAGTTTAAGCAAATGAAAATAAACCAGAGCACATTTTTCCCTAATCCTGGAATGCTGTTTAGACTAGCCAGACCCTCCTCCGCAGCACTGTGGAGGAAGGGAGGAAGGTCTGGCAATGCAAGACTAGCTATAAACTAATCTCCACAAGCTAGCAATGTCGGACCATGAGCCTCTCACGAGTACGCTTCCTTCTGCGCGGTGATACCATTGGCGAGTGTAGGTTGGTTACTGGGAAAACCTGGTACAGGTCATAATGTCAACTGAGCTATCTCCATCCATCGATGAAGGCTGCAAGCTAAAAGAAAAGTGGACCTTGCGTTAAGATATTCGTTTTTTATTAAAAAACGTATGGCGTTAGGGGTTATGGGTTAGGTTTAGGGTTAACAAGTCTTATGAGTTGTTTTGGAAGGTAAATGGCAAATTATCTTTTTTTTGTATGTATGAGGACTGAAGTGTCCAAAGAATCAAAGCGTGGCCTTCAGGTAGGAGGAACCATTACTAATCCGTCTTGCACTTATTCTCTTATTTAATTCCAAGCAATCAAATGAAATAACCTGCTCATGTCACTCAATGAAAGTAATATGATAGTAGTTATGACAGAATAACTCCTAGATTTAATAAAAATGTTGGCAATATAACTTCCTCTGTAATGATTTCCAGATGACTTAACGTCTCAGTGAGAGTACGTCCAGTTGGTTAAGCAGCAGGGTAACCAGAGCAGACGTCTGTATGGATGCTGAAGCTGGCCCTAACAGGTGTTGTGAGGGCTCCAGCATCAACAGCAACACCTGGACTGAAGCTCCAGAGACCACATGCTGCACAACACTATTAGTCAGCTATGTGGATCACAGATAGACAGAGCTAAAACTGGCTGCTGCCACTTCACAGAGAGTGAGAGACCTATAAAAGAATAGCCTTCCCCCCCCCTCCCTCTTTTTTTGCCCTCCTGATAACATTTTATCACCCGCTTTCAAAGTCTTTAGCGGGGATATTTCAAAGCAAGCCAGACATACTGAGACAGGAACAACTTTGCGAGAGTAATTTCTCCTCGCTGTGTATGAAAATTTAAATTCCTCACCGCTCAATGGGAAGCAGAGGTTGAAACGAGCCAGAAACCACCAGCATGTGCTGAGAAATTCCTTCATCCTTATGGTGGCGATTACCAAGAGGGGCAGAGGGAAGGGGGGCATAATGAGAGCCGCGGTGGCACTGCCCTATCTGGAACCCTCGATGGCCTGCAGTCAAAACTATCAGCTCCCTTTCATGATCATCTACTATACAGCAGCACTGATAATGCAAGGAGCGAAACAGGGATGCTTCATCAGTCACTGCGAGAATGTGTTCAATCCGCAGAGAGCCATTTAACATTCTTCTGTAAAATGGCATCAAAAAGGAAAAAAAAATATATATATATATCCTCCTTTTCCACAACACGTGTTCGCTCCTTTGATGCCTAAAGCGAGCTTAGACTCTGATTTGTATCAAAAGCTTTCAAGCCATTTAAAATAAACAAAGATCTTTGAAACTTTCCAGTGTGTAACATCTGCATGTCCAAAAGAAAAAAAAGATGAGAAAGATTCAGTTTTGTCAGTATTAAATCACACGTATGGGTTAATTAAACAGGGCTCAAGGGTCAAGATAATAATGGCTTATGTCACCGATGACAATTCGCTCGTTTCAAATACATTGACAAAATCACATGATTAGTTGAACCTGACTAAGCAGTTGTCTCAAGGGTTTATTGGCAGGGCCCCCGCCTCCAATTTCTCATTTTCAAACCAAAGCAACGCAGTGTTTTTGCTCTGTCACTGCTCATCCTTTTTTTTTTTTTTTTTAAGTGTCAGTATCTTCTAAGATTGCCACCAGATACAGATAAAGACTTAGAAAAAGACAATATTGAAAAAACATTTTTTTTTTCTGCTTCTTTCCTGTTGTGAAAAATGATCCATTGATTAGACTGCTCAGTCATTAAAGTGCACATCCAAGCACTGGGCAATGACCATATGGGCTCAAAGGTCACCAAAAGGCCTTGTTCATAGCAAGGCCTTCCTGCAAGAGGGCACAGCAACTCCCTTTATGATCCTTCATCACATTAGAGGTTAACCTCAACCCTTTTGTTCCATCAGGCGGGGGGACGATCAGAACGAGCAGGCACTTTTGTTCAGCATGGGGAAACAGTGGTTAACAGAGTAACAGGAAGAAGGTGTGAAAGAGAAGATGTCGGGGCGATAGAGCAATGGGATGAGACAAGGGATGAGGGAAGGGATGAGGAAGGGAGAGGATGTGAGAATGCAGAGATTTCCTGAGTGTCACTGCAGCCCCCAATTCCTCCCCACTCCTTCTCCCTAGAAAATTAAATATTGATCAATCTCACAGGCCTGCGAACAACGGAGGAGATAAAGAAGAGTATTAAAGGAAATAAATAAATATACACTTGTATCACCTGTCCAAGCCGGGTAGAGGGGGGAGGCTGGAGGGGGTGGGTGGGGGAGGGGGCAGCAAGCACAGGTGTGTGTGTGTGTGTGTGTGTGTGTGTGTGTGTGTGTGTGTGTGTTTATGGAGGCCGATTCCCAAGCTTAGAAAATGCAGGCCCATCCATCAGCCCCACCCTGAACACAGCAAAGGTTTGGCTGGGAAGGTCTAAAGGCTGGGGTCTTCCTTATCGTGTTTCTGACAGTGAGCAAACAACCCCTCATCTCTGATCGACGTTATCGGTAAAGCTTCTGAGCCTGCGCAGCCTTTTAAATAATTAACAAGGCGTACATTTTCTGTAGCCCTCCTGATGAGGGATCTGCATCTTCGAGCTGTCCTTAATGCCCAGAGCTGTTGTTTATGCCCCGGCTCCTGTCCTCCTAGGAACAGGGGCATAAACAACAGGCTTTAAGAAAGTGTGCAGCTTCAGCAAGGCCTCGCATTACTTTTACTACAGGAACATCACACTCTTTCAAAACAAATGCATTATAAGATACACGATCTCATTAAAATCCCAAATAAAAAAACAACAATTAAAGACCAAGAATTAAGTGTATACTGTAGCATTTGATAGCAGTGAAACCACAGTCACGTTTCATTTCAATTTAATCTTTTTGATTTTCCAAATATTGAATTGTTTTGTGTCAGTGGTTGTAATGTGAAAAACTATACTACTCTGGTAACATGTTACTTTAACTCCCCCCCTATTTTACATGTATAGTCCTATAAAACATTTAATAAACGGTTTATAGGACACTATCATATCATGTAGCTGTAAGCAAATATGCAACGTTTTTAAATACACGTTTTTACATTAATATAATAATCGTACATAATAGTGTTTTCCTGTAAACACGTATATCTGCTTACAGCTACATCATGGTGCGTTTTAAACCATTCATTACTTTAGTAAAATTAATGACCAACATACAGATGATCCCTGATCTAATGTACACAATCAACCAAAAACCATAGTGTTTCAGAATTCAACCTTTTTACCTTCAATTGCATTGGAAACTAAACCGAGTTCATGGGCTTCACCCTCCATAATTGATTTCCACTGTATTTAATAAGATAAACATCACCAATCATCACAAAGCGCTGCTCCCAGTAAGGATTTTTTTAACCCAGTTTACATGTCAGTGTCACTGGGAGCTCTTACGGCTGTGACTGATCTAAACAAAAGCCCATTTCACTTCACCGAATAATGAACTGTTTGCATTATTTCTCCCCCCCCCACACACACACACACACACATACACACACACACACACACACACACACACACCACATTGACAATCCCCAAAACAGCTATTGGATGCAGGTCCTTAAACAAATTATGACAGGGGATCTCCTGCACCGATCGACCTTTGCTGACCTCTTATATTGCAGATATTTATTACTGTCCTTTCTCCAGATAGCACTGTGCCTATATTGCCAGTTGAGTGTGTGTGTGTGTGTGTGTGTGTGTGTGTGTGTGTGTGTGTGTGTGTGTGTCTTTGTGTGTGAGAGGGGGTTTGTAAATCTTGGAGTGGAAGCAGCCAGGCAGCGGGTCATAAACGCCAGCACTATAGGATTTCCACATAAAGAAAAGAAGTGCAACAGCCTCTCTATCCTCTCCCACCTCCCCCGTTGCTCTACTCTCAACCCCTCCTCCCGCTTCTAACCCTCCACTATGGACCCCCCTCTTCTTCTCTACTCTCCCCCCTGCTGTCGTTCCACTCATGATCCGGAGAGATGTTATCGCTCCATTTAAGAAAGGAACAAACAAGATTATACTGTAAGTTATCCGCGATTATGGCCACAAATCTGGTGCTGGAGCGAGGGCAGGGGTGGGGGGAACGGGTGGGGAGGGAGGGTGGGAGAGTGAAAGATGATAAAGTAAACTGAGTTGCTTTTCTTTTTCCTCTCAGTCCATCTCCTTTTATCCGCCACACAAACAGATTTATGGGATAAAAAAGAAGAGGCTTTTGTGGACAGTATATCTTTCAAAAACAGTCCTTCTGGGAGGAGGAGAAAAAATGTGACAATGACATATGTCTTCAACAGCTTGCGCCTTTTCGGTCTTATTGTGTGTGTGTGTGTGTGTGTGTGTGTGTGTGTGTGTGTGTGTGTGTGTGTGTGTGTGAGTGTCTGACTATGACATGATCCCTCACACAGAGTCAACACTGTGGCAAGCATTTCTTAAACACACACAACCTGATTGAAAGGAAGAAAATGAATAAAAGTGTCAACCTCTCAGATTGTAAATTGAAAGGCCGTTGTGTCGGCACTCTGTCGGTTCAGCTGCCGCGTGCTCCCATGTCTCGGGCGACACACACTTTACATCTGCGCCTCCTGGCTTCTGACTGCGGCTCATCACAAAAACGACAGAGCAGAAAATAAAGCGACACCTAGAAGTCTATTCATGTCATACAGTAGAGCGAGGGGGCTTTTCCCCCCGTCTCCTCTGCAGCTACAACCATCAATTTAGCTCTGTGGTGGCCAGTCAGCCCCTCTCTGTCCCAGCTGTGTTTGACACTATTTATCTGCTCTAGTGAAGCATATCATTTTTGATTATTAACCTCCCACCCAAAAAAAGAAAAGCTCCCCCGAAAAGGTTAAGATGCAAAATGACAACCTCACACGATTCCCACCCGGGCAATCAAATACTTGACTGTTACAGCTGCAGAGCTACTCCATCAAATCTTCCTTTCAACACACACACACACACACACACACACACACACACACACACACACACACACACACACACACACACACACACACACACTTCAACCCTTTATTTCTCACCCCATCCCTCAATATGTTTTCACCACAGCCTTTTCAACCTTTTTTCCCACCCTTTCTCCATCTTACTCCCTCTCCATCTCCATTTCTTTCTTGCTATACTCAATCTAATCTTTTTCTTCCTCTCTATCTTCCTCTATCTCTCTCTCTCTCTCTCACTCCCTAGCCACCCTCTGTCTTCATCTCTCCCTCGGCTCTCTCCATGTCCATGTGTGCACCCTGCCCATTAAATTACAGTCCTCTCTAATAAAAGGTTGAACTTTCTTTACCCACTCATGTGGATGAAGAATCTGCCAGTTTCCTGCTGTTCCAAATTCCTGCCTCGGAATATTGGACACACACACACACACACGCACACACACACACGCACGCACGCACGCACGCACGCACACACACACACACACACACACACACACACACACACACACACACACACACACACACAGAACAGTAAGAACAGTGAAGAACCTGCTATGCCTCTTCATTAACATTTATCTTTCTCACTTAAAGTGTCACACATGCTAACATAGAAATGTTCTGTCTCTCTCTCTCTCTCTCTCTCTGTCTCTCTCACAAACACACACACACACACACACATACACACACACACACACACACACACACACACACACACACACACACACACACGCAAACACACTGATGATGTATTTGTCAACCCCTTTTACCCCGCTGTTTCAAACCTGTCTCTCTGACATCTTCATTCTATACACACCGGTGCCATTACGCCTGCCCATCCAATAAATTAAGCCCATTTACTCTTCTGAATTATGTTATGTTTATTGATGCTCGTATAATTTAATTTCACACAAATTCCATTAAAGATTATGCTCTCTGTCACAGAGCAGCACTTCCAGGAGAGGGTAATCTAATCGGGTTATAATGGATCTGAGACACGCATTACAGTTGGGACACACAAAGCGCACGCCCACGTACACAATTGTCATCTTAATAATGCAGAGTCAAGGAAACGGATCGATGGCCGCTGAGATGATGCCGTCAAACTGCACTAAGTGACAGGAAGCTTTCAGAGCGCGCTATCAAAAGGAAGTCATCTCTGGGGGATAAAACTGTCTTCTAGCCTTGCAGGGAATAAAATATGTCACCTCAGTCACACAGCTGTGTCAATAATGACACATAACTAAACTCTGTTTGACCCTTTAGAAAATTAGGTGCAAATATCAAAACTGTAATAGTATAAAATTCCATTACGGTTGCCCACTTTGCCCAGTTGGAAATTCAGTCTCAATGAAAGCACATTTAAAAGTTTTGTTAATAATCTGCCAGAATGTGGAAGAACTTTTAGACACACTTTTCCATTATGGCTCAGTTGGCTGGTCCAAACATTTTTTTTAGGTTACGTCACATTTGTCAACCTCAATGGCCAATCCTTCTTAACAAATACCTTTGTATTATCACTAATGAAAAAAATCATGAAACCACTGGGAATTTGTCAACTACTAATTATTGTTACAGATTTGCCTTTTGACTCTGGATCGCTTTCTGCACAAGCACAAACATGCAAATGAAAGTTTGCGTGTTGCTTGATGACTATGTCTAACAATAATGTCTCACTTTGACATCCAACATGCTCCTTATTCTATTGATGAAACATTTCACACTATATATGTATTTTCACAGCAAAGCTAGCAAAGCTAGATGAGTAATGTTTCCCATTACTGGTGAAAACGTCACAGTTTGGCGCCCCCCAAGTGGCAATCAAAGATAACTATGCAACCTTTGAATATTTTACCTATTTAATTTAAATAAAGTGATGTCTGTGGAGAAAAGGTCCCCTACTCAGTGAGAGGTGGTAGAGAGCAGTAAAAACTAGAGCTGTCAAAATAAACCCGTTAATTCAACGCAAATGAGTCATGCTCTATGATGGCACTTAACCCCATACCAATGGATGATATAAAGCTGAAACTTTAAAAAAGGGAACTTTTTTTTCATACAGTAGATTGCAATGCTATTCTTACATATGGTTTTCTGACATAAAACCTATTCTATGTTCTGTGTCTAGTTCTCTTTTATTTTTGAGAGAGCTTTTCCAAAGAAAGCATATAACATTGTCTTTAAAGAAGAAATACTAAAAATATATCCTTGGTCTCAGGCAGGTTTGGGTTCTACAGAATGCAGGTGGGTCAGGTCTGACTAGTGCGGGTATGAGCCGGGTTCAGGGCTCAGTTTTAGGCCCGTGCACAACTTTCTGTTTGATTTGTACTCACTGCTGTTCAGAGCAGGACTGGGCGATCAGATATCGCGATATTCTTGTCTTAATACCTTGATGACGATATTGTGACGATATTATAGGGTTGACATTCGGTCCTGTAACAAACTATCTTCACAATGAGATTTTAGATAAATAATCTTCAGTAATGTAGATATAATGACTAAGTGGGTAAAGGTAAAAATAACAGAAGAGCTGAGAACAGTCTGGTAACAGAAAATGTCATCACTTTACTGTAATGCAGCCTTTAAAACCACGAAAAGACAACACTTAAGCCATTTACGATATTACGATATCCAAAATCTGAGACGATATCTAGTCTCATATCACGATATCACTATAGTCCCAGCCCTAGTTCAGAGAGAATTTGGGGTTTCACTGTTAATTCAACTTATTTAACTAAACTTAGGTATCTAGGAGAGGGCTCCTTTACTCTAATAGACTTTTTACCCACTAAAGACTGAACTAACTTTTTCTTTTAAATAGAGATTATTGGCACTGATAAAAAAAAAAGTTAAAGAAGATAGTAACATTTAGGTCCCTTGAAAAGTGTTGACTGACATTCTAAATCTAGAGTAACATGTACTTTCCATACTGTTGTAATGAATTAGTAATGTAATGACTAGTTTTTTTTTAAATGGGCAGCTGTTTTGATCTTTGACTATTCCGTTTAAAAAAAATATGCATACATTTTCTACAGTATGAGTTGTTGATGAGATAATAAATCTTCCCTTTGTTTGTTGTAGCATTAAATGAGGGTTGCACATCCCTTATTAGGGGACGATCCACTGATCCCCATCATGCAACAATTAAAACTGACTAATAACTGCAATTAAGAGCCCGTTGACAATTCTGACGTCCTGGAGCTTCACGTCAGCCACTCCTGAGTCATTGCTCCAAACCATAAATCTTCCACAACAATTCCATGGCTCGTCCTTCTTTGTCATGGCAATGAGTAAGAGCGTAGTCACAGTGAGAACAGAGACAAATAACGAGGAGTTACAGTATTTGGGTATTATTTAGGAGGGATTTAAGTGGGCAAATGTTCGGAGCCCATTGCAATTTTTGGCAACTGTGATGCCTTCTTTATCCTTCTGTTTTCCTCGGGTCAAATTTGACCCATTTTCAAAGTTTGTTTTATATCAGTAATATGGGTGTCTTTCAACCAAAATTGCCCCAAAATTACATGGCTGCATGTACGTTTGTTGTATGGAACCTATGCAACAATCTTTGCAGGTACAATTAATAATTACTTTCATAGAATTTGGAATTTTGTACTCCAAAGAGAGTTCATTTTCAATTTTGAACACGTAAAGTACAACAAATTCAAGGTTGACGGGAAGACAACACAAGAGTTAACTACTTAATCTATGGCACATGTTTCTTCTTTTGATGATTTATAAGTACATGGTTTAGTGTATTTGAAAAGATAAGAGCACCACCGGTTTGTGCAGAGACTGTCTTTGTGTTCTGAACTCCATTTTTCTCTTGCTTACATTTCTCTTGTAAAGTGACAGGCTTATTAAGAATAAGTTTCTCCCACACCTCCCAATAAGCCATTTGTAAGGCTCGAGGTGGAGTTTATCAGCGGCCTGTAATAAGAGGCATGTAGCCTAGGTCCACTGTGGCTTTGTCTTCATTTACCTGCCTGTACATGTGTTGTATTCAGGATTAATTTGCTGCTTTGATGAATTAAAAAGAGCCAAAGGATTTCCAGTGGCATGCTCCCCAAGGTGGATGCCTTTAAAAGGAGCTTTTTCTTCATTCCTGCACTTAGGTTTATTACAGATCCCCAGACTGTCCAATTTTAAAGAAACATGCCTCCAAAATAGCAGGATAATTGTTTTTAGTTTTTTCAGGCGATTCCTGCAAAGGAAAATTGCACATGACACCAAAGCTAGATGTTATGAAACCTGAGCGGTGGCGATGCATAATGAGAAGAGGATGGAAGTAGTTTTACACGTTCTTTTAGTTAACAAATGAGGTCCAATTTTAAGAAAGGATTTAAGGATTCAACAGCACAATATCACACTCAGTTGTCCCATCTGATCTACCGTCATTGTCTAGCATCCAGTGTCCGGAAAGTCCTGGAAAAGATTTTGAATTTGATGTTTAGGAAAGTGTGGAAACCCTGAATATTATGCTTTACTATAAGGAAGCCACAGCAAAGTCTATGATCAAAGTAGTTTTTTTTACTTTTACATTTAATATCAGAATTTTATTTTTAAATCTTAAGTACAGTAAATATCAGATACTTTTACTCCGGTAATATTCTAAAAGGTGACTTTACTTTTACAAAAGTCATTTTCTTGCTAAGATACTTGCAAAGTATTGCTTTCAAGTACTCTATAAAAGTACGTGTCTGTGTAGCCTCATCGTCAAAATGATATTTGCAATTATTGCCTGTCATTACAACTGCAATAACAGACCCACGGATGACTAAACAAGCAGCAATCCAAACAAGTGCTCATCTGTGTACATCTCTTGCAAAAAAGTTTACACAATTTTAAAACAAAAACAAGAGCAGAAACATCCATAAACCGAATGTGATGACACATCAAACCATGCACCAAACAGAGCTACTCTGTCATACACTTCCTGTTGTTTTATTTGTCCTCTTCTGTGTTTATAAGAAGCAGACACAAAGACGACGGTGCTCGTAGCACTCCAGACAATATCTGGATGGATGATGAACCCCCGGACTAAGAGTGAGGATTTACTGCTTTGTTCCAGGATTATTCAACTTCAAGTGACAAACGCATCAACAAGAAATCTATGTTTTCAGAGTTCCATCCATTCACATATTAGTCTTGTGAACACAGAAACAGCGTCACCTTAAAACCTTCACCCCCCCCAGTTGGCAGTGGGCAGTTAAGTTGAAACTCCCACTTGTTAATGCAGTACCCTGTCCTCCACTTCATACAGAAATAGACAGTTGTGCAAGACCTTAGAGCTAATTTCTCGTCTTTAATGCTTCTGTGTGAACATATGTTCAGTGAGCACTTGCTTTAAGGTGTGCGCGTGTGTGTGACATCAACAGCGGCCAATCAGGTGTTGTTTAGAGCAGAGATCTTCAACAGGGGGGTCCGGGACCCCTAGGGTGTCCTCAGAGTTGCCGCACGGGGGCCACCAAATTATTGTTCGATAGATTAAAATGAAAGAAAAAACTAATTATTAATTAACATGGATCCAACATATTTGTAAAGATAAATCTTTTTTTTTAGTTTTATTTACACAACATTGATGATAGGCTTACTGGCCTAGAGGTAAGGTAGCCATGCACAGATACAGTAGTTAAGCTTAAGATTCACTGTCCCACATTTGAACATTAAAACATAATGTATAGATTAATAGATACGCCAACAACTACACGTTATTGTAGGCCCAGTTTATTATGCAACTCAATTTTATACAATATATATATATATATAACTACAGGTCAAATGTTTGGGGTCACTTTGAAATTTCCATTCCACTCCATTATAGACAGAAGACAGTTTTTTTTAACCAGGGCAGCAGTTTTCAGATGACATTATGTGCTTACTTAATTGCAAAAGTGTTCTCCAATGTTTTCTCAGTTAGCCTTTTAAAATGATTTTGTAAACAGAATGTGCCTTTGGAACATTGGATGAATGGTTGCTGATGATGGGGAATGTAGATATTGCATTAAAGATCAGCTACTTCTTTCTACAACAGTCGAGAACCCTTTTACAATTATATAAGAACATAATCTATGCAACTGATCTCAGCTGGTATTCTGTCTATAATGGAGTGGAATGGAAATGTCTAAGTGACCCCAAACTTTTGACCGGTAAAATATATATATATATATATATATATATAGTAAGGGTTCCCTGCTCCATCTCTTTTTCAGCAGAGTGGTCCTTGGCCTAAAAAAACACTGAAGACCCCTGGTTTAGTGGATTCTGTTAATTAGACTTGGCTGTGGATCCTGTGATCCTATCAATCTGTGCTGTTCAGTGCAGGGGTTACATCTCAGTTTATTCTGATTTACTTTGATAAACCCACTTTTCCTCACCCTGCTGTGTTAATGTGTTGCGCTCAGCTGTGGGTTCCATGAGTGGGTGCGGGCAGCAATAATGATGATGATAGTGGAGAAACTGTTTTTTTCCTGTCAACAACCAAGTCCTGTCAATCGCACTGAATGAACAGTATACTGGCTGCTTTGCATTCTGTTCAGTGGTGTAATGTAACGAAGTACAAATACTTCGCTACTGGAATTAAGTAGAATTTTCACGTATCTGTACTTTACTTCGTTATTTATATTTCCGGAAACTTTTACTTTTACATTTTCTAAATAAAATGCATACTTTTTTTCTTTTTTTTAAGATAATTTTTTGGGCTTTTTTAAATCTTTATTTATAGAGGACAGCTGAAGACATGAAAGGGGAGAGAGAGGGGAAATGACATGCAGCAAAGGGCCGCAGGTTGGAGTCAAACCTGTGGCGTCGAGGAGTAAACCTCTATATATGGCTCTACCAGGTGAGCTACCCAGGCGCCCAATAAAATGTATACGTTTACTCCACTAAATTCCCTCTAAGCAGCATCTTAGTTACTCCTTACTACAAAATAAAATAAAAAGAAACTTGTTACTGGAAAAAAAAACAGATTTGGCGAATTATTACTCCTAAATTGCTGAGATAATGCACCCTCCATTCCAGTTGGTGACCTGATGCCTGTTTGTTGCCAAGCGGGAAAAAAAAAAAAACATAGGCCAAAACTAAAGAAGAAGAGGAGGAATCATAATGACCAATAACATCATGGACGCACCTGGTGCAGGCTCTGCCGCCATGGTAACAGACGATGACCACCCTGACGACAGTGGTGATGAAGATAACGTAACACACCTTTAATCACCTTTAATCCAAGTCTTTCTTTTACTTTTAGTTCTAATATTTAAGTACATTTAATATCAGAAAATTACTTTTGATATTTAAGTACAGTAAGTATCAGATACTTTATGATTTTTACTCAAGTAATATTCTAAAAGAAGACTTTAACTACCAAAGTCATTTTCTGGTAAGATACTTGTACTTTTACTCAAGTATTGCTTTCAAGTACTTTATACAAGACTGATTCTGGTCTACGGAGGCGGAAGAAACTTGTGATAACTTTGACTTTTCAAACAAATGCAACCGTGTTTACTAAAAAAATTAAAGTTCCCATACAACGAAACTGCATTCTCAATTATGTTTCCGTTGTAAAACGGTTAACACGTTCAAAAACAAATGATGCGGTTTTATACACATAGTTAAAGTTGAAGCAAAACGACTTGGTTAGGGTTAGAATAAAATGATAGTTTTGGGTTTATAATAACATGTTACAACTATGTTACATAGTATAATACGTACAAATGTAAAGTTAAGGACTTTACGTATGTGATGTAGGTTGAGTATGTTACGTAAACAAGTCAACGTTGATTTAGGTTTCACGCGGGACATAAACAGCGGTCTCTTGGGTGAATGTCCTGTGGTTGTTTGACTCGTCCATCCAATCCGACTTCCTCCTTGTGCGGACTTTCACAGATTTCGATTCAAAACGTTGGTGATACGTCAAAGAGAAATGAAATCCGGGACAAAATACGTTTTCTCGCGAAACATAACTGAAAATGCAGTTTCGTTGGATGGGAACAGGTCTGCTGTATGAGTGGTCAGTGTTGCCAACTTAGAGACTTTTCAGACCCCCTTAGCGACTTTATTTTTCAAAAAAGCGACTAGCGACAAATCTGGCAACTTTCTGTAGAAAAGACGCCAGTATTGTCCAGCGAGTAAGCAAGGTATTTCTCTCTTGTGGCCGCCAAAACAGTCTTCTATTCTGTGACTGAGGAGCAGCCCCTGAGGAGCAGAAGAGGAGGGGTGACAGGGTGCGGGGGCCGGTGTAGGTACAAGAGACAGCGGGACGCGACGGGAGAAAGACGCCGCTGAGCTGGCCTGGCCCTAGGCAAGCCAGCCTTCTTTGACAATCCTTTATCAATCTTTTTTCCCTCCCTTTGTAGAATTTCTTGTATTTACTTCAAAGATAGGCTACCTAGGTAATAATTATAAGGTAAAATAAATTCCTGTATTGAATTTGTGATTATTTGGCTCAAGATTTCTATTTCTTTCTATCTACCTTGCTGACACAACCACTGAGCTTTATGCAAATGATTGCGTAATGACGTCACAAATATACAAATGAAAACTTTTAGCGACTTTTGGAGCTGGTGCTAGCCTCTTTCATTGGAAACGAGTTGGCAACACTGTGAGTGGTCTGTAAAGAAGTTGTTGCTGTCATCCTAAGATGTTTTCGGAGATTTTCCAACTGTAGAACTCACTTGTGGTTAAGCAGTAACATCGTATTGTCTACACATTCTATGAAAGTGAGAGGAATACACCTTCAAACTACAGTACAGACATAGACACAGAATGAAAAGGTCAGGGACTTATTTGAAAGTTTAGAAATGTTCTTATCTAACTGTATGCTGCTGTATGCGAATTAATCATGTTAATGTGTCTACAATAACACATTATGGGAGAAATAATAGAGAATAAAGCAACCTTTCTCTCATTAACTTTTACAGTGTCACTAGGATTTACAGAGAGATAAAATCTCGCGAAACAGTCCAGCTGCCAAAATCCAGATGAGAGACAAGAGGAGCTGATAGAAATGTTGATAAGCTCATCTGAGAGGCATTTTATTACTGGGCCCTCAAAGAAATATGCTTTTTGGACAGCAGTAAGGGATTTTTTAGTAAAGATGCATATAATCTGTGTCATGCAGAAACATATCTCCGTATCACGTCATATCAATTTTTGTTTATTAATCAATGCTATTGGTCAACCTTTGTACGTGTGTATATGTTTTTGTGTATGCATAATCAACCAAGGCAAATTCCTAGTAAGTGCTACCTACCTGGCAATACAACTTTTTCAAAATCTTTTTTTTTTTTCTGATTCACGTCTGTCTGTGGGTTTATAAACAGTGACGAGGCAATTTGGTCTGACTTCGTCTGAGGTAAATAGCTCAATAAAATGTTTTCAATTGAGCCGTTTTTTTTTATTTCCTGACAAAACAGCGATTTTGGACATACAAGGTTTTCACCCGACATTAGGATTTGTTTTACATTTTATTTTTAGCCTGATAACTGTTATAATTTTATATTTGCTAGATTGGTATAAGCACCTCTAATGCCACTGTGTTCCCTTTCACCACCTGAAACCAAACCCATGCTCGTTTGTATATTTTCAGTCAGAAATCTTGCTAAATAAAACCAATTAACAGGTTTTTATAAACCTTTGTTATATCAACCAGTCTCCAGCTCGCCAGCCTGCCAGGGAAAGAGTTAAACCCAACACACGCAAACCTTTGTGCTGCCATATTTTTACCCAGCAAGTCACAGGTGAAAAACTGTACATAATGTATCCAGCAGGTCATCTAGAACTGGTACACATCTGCATTTAGACACCATTAGTTCACCTATCCCAGCGGGTCAGTGTCAATACGCCTGGCATGCTCTCAGTTAACAGATGCTATGTGTTGTCCTGCGTGCCCACGTGCCTTGCTTTATGCTTTACGCACTAGTGGACACAGATGTACGTCGCTATGGTAACTTCATTCATCTGCAAATCTCACCGGAAACGTATCTAACCCCCTCTCGTTTCCACCACCACCACCGCCGCCACCATCCCAATCAAACCTAATTATACCATATTGCTTTTCTTGTCCAACAATAAGGAAGGTTGCTGGGGGTGGGCGAGAGGGAGAGATTTAATGTAATTATTGAGACACTCTGTTCTGTGCTCGCCGTGGCGAGAGTGAGATGCGCCGTGATGGACGCTGCTTGTCAAAATGCCTATTGATGAAGCGCAAAAAACCCAATTTGCAGTCATAAGGCAACTACCTTCCAATTATGTTAGTGCCAGAGCATTCCTCAAGCCCAGCAACTCCAATCCTTCTCTCTTTCTGAGTGGCTAGACCATTGCCCTTGGCAGACAGGTACCAAATGGGCTGCGCTCTGCATGCTGCCTTTAATGTTTTATTGATTTGCTTAGCATACGCCCCGATTCAACTCACACACTCCAACACTATTGCCCTTTGTACTCAGAGCCTGACCTGCCTCACATGAAAATTACCTTATTGAAATATGTTAAATGTGTCACCCCCCCCACCCCCCCTCTCCGCGAGAAAATATCTCACCTATTGATGGATCTCTCAAGGGTTAGTAGATTGGTAATATTAGATCCCCACCAGCTTAATGACTTCTTATACTACGATTCCATCACCCCCTCAACCAATCAATCATATGAACTAGGTAACATATCAAAGCCATGAATAAAAAATCAAAAGGGGATTAGAAGATATATTTTCCAATTTTCATGTCAGGTGCGAAAAAAAATGAAATAATAAATTATGAAAAGTGGGCGAGATGGAGCACGCAGGAGTAAATGTGCTTGCCATGGAGAGAGAGAAATGGAACAAACATTTGAAAAGAGAGTTGTGAAATTAATGAGCAAAGCAAATGCCACGCGTACAACAAAGCACACATTGAGTCTTCAATTTTCCCGTCCCACTTAATAAGAGCGCTCACAATCATCATTCAGTTGACTACAGGGGATCCAATTACCTCCATCTAAAGATGGTATCAGTGAGCAACACAACCTCACAAATATTTCTTTCTAAATCCCATTATAAGGAGGAACAATGATTACATCTAACTTTTCTTTTGACCTGTGATCTAAGAGATGTGCAAAAATGCAGAGACTTCCCGCCCATTAAGATGAGGATACTTGCATGCATGAGAAAATGTGTGCTTGTGTGTGTGCCTGTGTGCTCACATGTTAATGATGAATATGTGTCTGCTATGTCCTCAGACTCCCCGAGCAGAGGAAGGGACCCTCAGACAGAATACACAACAGGGACAGACACCGCTTATTCCCAGGCAATGTCAATAGCTCAAGGGTAAAATCATTTGTCACCACAGAGAAATCCCTCTAAATGTATACATTTATTATTGTCGCTCTTTAATTGATCGCAGGGCGCCAAGAGAAATACCAAGGGTCTGTAATACTCGCCTATCTCATTTACAAATCACACTTCACAAAGCTTCAAGGACATGTTGGGCTCCTCTAAGACAAAAGGGGGAAGAAATATCTGTTTCTAGCCCTCAATATAGTCACATTAATCTGGCTGTCCCATGTGAGGCAGAGCGATGCATTACAGAGCACGTGGATAAAAGGTTAATAAGTCATAACAATATCTCTAATGCATATTTGTTTCTAAATTGTTATGATGAATGAAAAATAAAAGATGATGGCATCTGAAAAGATGTTATCTTATTACATTATTTTATTAAATAATGCCGCAGAAACGTTGTATGTCCAAAACCGTTGCTTTTCAGGAAATGGAAAAAAGGCTAATTTGAAAACATTTTATTGAGCTAAATGCCTGAGACAAAATCAGACGAAATCGCCTCGTCACTGTTTGAGTCATTGTAAAGCATTAACAGAACGTAAATGGTGACCAGTGGCACTGATTTATGAAGAAGAAAAATCTAAATGATGAAATATGGAGACACAAGGTTTCGGGCCAACAGCGACGATATGTTTCTTGTACATGTGCACCATATATTTCACCTTTACTTCCATATGAAATAATTAGATTAAAATAAAGCGAGGCCTCTTCTCATGCAATTACACTACAGAGATGTTTTACTGAATCATTTTTCATGTGCTTCAATCATGTCATTTTCATGTCACTTTCCTCATTCAATGGGTTCTCCTCCAATGAGAGTCGAGGCTTGCCAGTAGAAATGGTAAAAAGTGGCAAGTGAATATGGATGCAGTTTAGTGAAGGGAACTGATTTTATGCATATTTTCAATTTTAAAAAAAATTCCATTTGACTGACATAAAGAAAAAAAATCGAAAAAATAAAGAGATAAAGAAAAAATGCAATAAAGAAAAATATTATTATTTTTTTTTTTTATTAAATAGAACTTCATGTTGTGCTACCTGCCTCTGCTTCGTCTGCAGTAGACTAAGCTTTCATGCCATGCAGCCACTCAAAAAGAGCGGCGGTGTCAGGTGTAACTGCAGCGTCATCCAGAGTTTGTGGTCATGGATTAATTATGTAATCTTCTCACATGCTCACACATATGACCAAAACCTTTCCTTAAAGGTGCCCTGCCCATTTTTACTTGCATTTTTTGAAATATGTTAGGTCGATATATGTTTGTGTTATGTTGTGAATGTGAAAATGCTACCTGCTACCTCTTCTGTCAGCTCTAGCCACTGAAAAGAAATAAGCGGAGAAATCAGGCCAATTACAAAAGCTGGTCAGTCTGATGTGGTGTTGCCTGAGCTCATTACTATTCAATTCATGAGCTCGCCCAGTTGCGCTGGGTAAAGGATGCTGACAGCCAGGCTCTCATTGGCTAGCTGTTAACCAATAAGAGTCAAGCAGCTTAGCTTGTTGAATATTAATGAGAACTGGCACAAATCGAGCTGAGTCTTCCTGCAGGCTTTCTATACCACGCCAGAATGGCTTGAAACAAGGTAACCAAGGCATTTTTTCCAGAAAAAATGTTACAGTCCATGGTAGAACTTCAGACGTTACCACAAAGTAATGAAATACGTGTGGCAGGGCACCTTTAAATATTTGACATTTGATTCAATTTGCTGAATATGGTGTAAAAAAATATTCCAATAAGGCAACTAACAACATACACATAATTGCAATGATAAAAATAACAATAATAACATAAATCAAATCACTTTATTATGCTTAAAAAAATCTCATTCCCAACTCATCAAATACGGAAGCTTGGTCAGTGGCCCTCAGCGTCTGATGCGACACACAAAGCACCCTTTAGCGTCTGTATGAGGCTGTGGCACTGTGAGCTGACGTAGTTTAAAGAGCGACAAAGTCCACTGGGAAAAAAGGCCAACAAAGTTTCCGTATGGAGGAGATTGGGTTGGAAGGATGGGTCTAACAAACACAGGACTTTCACCCAGGAGACTGCTGTTTGTGTCTTGTGTGAAACTAAGTCAGCGTTGACTTATTTTAACTTACAAATGTAAGTTATCTTACCTATGTAACATACTAAACTAACGTCACATACGTAAGTTATGTAACAAACGCAAAAACATACTTATCTAACCCAAACCACAATCTTTTCCAAAACCTAACCAATTTTGTTGCAGAAACAAAGAATTTGAAAACAATAATTTAGATCACTAGGGATACCTAGAGTGGTAAAAAGTGACGCCAAACAACCCATTCTCACTCCCAATTGGCTCTCAGCATCAGATACAGAGCGTCAAAAAGTGAAGCCAAGAGTCTTGACCACGCGCATCTAAATATGACGCTACAGGAGACTTTTTGCGTCAATAACAAATGCCAAAGGCGTCCTGACCAAACTGCTGTATTTGACGAGTTGAGAATCTGTTGGCCTGAACCATGTTACAGGGAAGTAAAAAACAATTATGTCAAAATAACGAATCACTTGGTGCGTTGTCACTTTTCACCCATGGTTCTCACAATCATCAGCATAACTTCCTGCCCTGCATAGGGGCCCCATTGTAAGAGGCTTCCATCAATCCAGCCAGCGCTGCAGGGGTTAACTGCTCTAATTTTATATTATCATCAGACAACTGCGCTGCCTTTGCTGTTACTATATCTGTCCACATAGGAAGCTATCAATTGTAAGAAGCCAGCACCAACCCTACACACACGTAGACACACACACACACGCACATATCAAGCACTCTATTCTCACTGGGACCACCCAGGTACAAGAGGTAATTACTTCAACATCTTTGGGTTACAGCAACACTCTCAACCCCCAGCAATACATCATCTTCATAGCTTGGCTTATGAAAGACTGAGCTTCATATGGTAACCTCCAGAAAATAAAACATCCTGCACTTTAAGGCATGTCCTGATTTATGATTGGCTGACTTGTCTGTTCCCTCCACTAGCTGTACCAATCTATTCATATATTTGGAGTGACTTTAGCTTGCTTTTCGCCCCCTCTCTCACATTCCAAGAAATTATTGTCATATCTAAACATCGCTGCAATTATGTCTACCATTTGGCTGCGCTGCTAATGTCTGTATAAAGCAATAATGTGTCTGACATGCAGCGTGTATGCCGACATCTGTTCATGAGCCGCGCAGTGTCCCCTCTGATATTCACTTCCTATTGTGATCATTTTCAATTGATTCTTTATGAGTCATTTCAAAGCTTATGGCTTGTTGAGCGGCGCGGCGAAGAGAGGACCTTTGGGAGAAGGTACCCAGACTGACAGAGGGATCAGAGATGAGTCGCGTACACAGCGAGACTGAGGGGAGCGAAGACAGAACAAAGTGATCAACAATCTGCTGAAATCACACGGCTCTAATCCATGATTATATTCCAAAGTGCCAATTATGTCGAGTCAGAAAACTACAGTGAGAGGGTGACACTCTGCAATAAAGCAAATAATTTCCAGTTGCAGGAACAGAAAAACGTTAATATGAGGGGTGGATGATGGGGTGAGGAGGATCTCAGTTAAAGGAAGTAGCTAATAAGGTTTAATGGTGCGTGTCAGGAAGCCACAGTATGCAAGGGAAACACAGCTGGCTTCATTTTGTAAACTATTTAATATACATATATATCCCCCTCACAATTATCAGCTGCTCTCAGGCCACTGGGGACAGTTTAGGAACTCCAATCAGGGACATTTTTTCCCCACTCTTCAATTGTCAAGGAAAAGGCATTCATGTAATTCTGTAAGAGTAGACAGGTCGAGTCGCACCCAGTGCTGCTTTGGAAGATTTTTATACTCTACATGTCTACAAGTTTATAACCCTTGGAAGCATTGATGCGTGTGAAATATGATAACATTTAGACATTAAGTAACGACGCAAATACTTCAAATTAAACAAAAATGTAGGAATCATAGTGGTACTGCAACTAACGCTTATTGTCATTGTCAATCTGTTGATTATTCTCTCGATTAATCGATTAGTTGTTTGGTCTATAAAATGTCCAAAAATTGTGAAAAATGCCTGATCAGCGTTTTCCAGTTCAAGATGAGGTCCTCAAATGTCTTGTTTTGTCCACAACTTAAAGATATTTAGTTTACTGTCAGAGGAGCAAAGAAAGTACAAAATATTCACAATTATGAAGCTGGAATCAGAGATTTTGTTTACTTTGATTAATTTAATATTTAGAAACTAATCCCTTAATCTTACTTATGTTGGTGCATTTTTAGGTCCTGAGCATGTGTGTGTATATCAGGCCTGTGTGTAATGTGTGTAAAAACTGTACCAACAGAGTGAAAATGTGAATTTCCCCTTGCAGGGGTAAATAAATGCATGTCTTCTTTGCAGCTCTAAATATTGAAACTAAAGCCCAAACTCAAGTCCAAGTGAAATTAAGTCGCTGTTCAATCCCGTCTACATTACTGTCTGACTCTTTATGTTACTCAGTGTCGTGATTCAAATCACAAAGTAAAGTATGGAGCGCTCAGGACACAGGACTGCCCGTTGCTGTGTGTTTTCACAGTCTGGTTTTTTGCTGTCACCACAACCACGAACCATGAAACAGAGACAGCTAACGCTAGCTAGCTCCCCTCATTTGTGTAACATGATAAAATGAAAACAACAGTGTCTGAGAGCTACTGATGACACAGCAGGCGTTGAAATAACATGAACAAAATGTAACTTTCAGTGTGATTCAATGCTAACGTTAGCCAGCTAGGCTAACTAGCTCTACTTTCTGAGTAGCCTACGCGTTATTACGGAACCCACGCAACTTCTAGGCAAGACCTGCCCTTCAATAGCATTCACACACTACTATTGGCCAGCCGTCCATGCTTAACGCAAGGTAACGTAACCCGATTTGTTCAGGTCTTATCCCCTGACCAATCAGCTATCCTAACCTTAACCACTCAAGGTAAAGTTGAGAAAGAAAAAGAATAAACATTGTTGGTTGGTATTCTTCAAAAAAAATGGACATGATACTCTATAAAACCCCTCCAAAATACACACAGATAATAGAAATTACATATTTGCAGAAATGTATTATTCAACTTCTTTTTATTTCAATCAAACAACCATATTAACATGTGGTCTAAATTACAGCTAAATGGCACTGCAAAAACAACAAAACATCACTGTTTAAACCAAGAAAAACATAACAAGGATAGCATGTTCTGTGATGCATAAGAGACAATTTGATTCCTTGCTTAACAAAATTAGAACGCCTTTACACACAGAATCTTTTTAAAGACCGAAAGGAAGTCTGCACATGTATTTAAAACATAAAACATAATTGCTTTGCTTCCAAACTTATGAACCTTTGTGTTTTTAGCGGTTGAGCGTTCAACTTCCTCACAAGGGTCAAATAATTGTCAGTGTCACCGGCAGATTTAGAGACTGAAGCACCGGAGGATAAACCACTAGAGGGGACAAAGCTATATTCTCTGGCTGGTAGGATTTACACTGTACTGCAGCGAGGATAAGCCCATCATTAAATCATTATGATTGCAACCCTTGACTCCTGGGATTTTTCTTTTTTTTCTTTTCTTTTTCGTACCCACCACAGCGTGTGAAAAGAGTGTCCTGAACTTTAAAAAAAATTGTTGTCTAACAAGCCACTTCCATTTGATGGGCCTAATTTAAACTATTATGTTCTTGTGGTTTCCTGATCCTATTATAAATATTTGAAGGGAAGTATTTATCATTTGAGATACTGTATATCAGCACAGATGGGTTTCCTGTGCAAGCAAAGGTCAGTGATTTAGATGTATAAACATGTGCCTTGACCTGAAAATCAGAGCCGTAACGCCAAACAGGGGATGTGGCAAAGTTAGTGTGGCAATGAATCCTGTTAGAAATGGTTGGCCTGAACCCTAACACAGGTACAGTCTCTTCACCTGGTGTTGATGGAGATTTGTGAAAAAGGCACACCATATTGCAATTGAGATGCTCTCCTCTCTCTCTCTGTTTGCTGCCAGCTCTCTATCCCTTTGCTTTGAGGTGTCCTAAAGAAGCTCTGTGGTGCCGCGGCTCGCCACTGGTAACGCCAAGTGTTTATCGCACTGCGCAAGGTGCAGGTGACAGTAATTATCAGCAGATGACAGTGGCAGTCCCCAATGTGGACCAGATGGCGATACAAGGCATCATGCGTGTACAGCTGGGGGGAGGGGGGGTGGGGGAGGGTAGAAAAGACCAGGATAAAGACGAAGGAGAATGTAAAGACACATTAGGGGACAAAACGTGCTCCCTGTGTCGCAGGGTAAAACCATGTAAAAGGAAGCCTCATTTTAAAATGCGAGAAGTCAAAAGAAACTACAGGTGTTGCTTGGAGCAGCATAATGCACATCACACTGGCTGTTGTAAAATTGCATCCTACACGCCCTGTTGAGGACATGTGCCCTGCATGCCACGTTAGCTCTCAAAACATGTGCACACAGTATGTAAACTCTATAATAGGGATAAACGCTTGCATATAAATACAAATCGCATATGTAAAGCACAGCAGCAATAGTCACGGCCACTCAGGCAGACGTGAAAAAAAAAACACACACACCGTGGCAATCGCTGTTTGAAGTCAATGGAGGGTGTAAGTCAGTGTAAGGGACATTAAGATTGTTGATATCATACTGAAGTCACAGATAACAGGATGTGGATTTGCTTTGCTTTCTGTGTGGAGTTTGTGTGTTTGCTAAGAGCTCTCAGAGCTTCCTCTACAGCCAGATTGACTCCAAATTCCCATAAATATGAAGCTGTGTTTGGTCAGTTTGTTAGCCTTATGAGAGACGGGGTGTCTCAATGAGTTTCCACCTAATGTTTCTGGGATAGAGCAAAGCCACAGGTAGGGAATATAAAGGAATTATTTTGGACAATTTTAGTCACTTTTAAAGCCAAAACTTGTGCTTTGGTTTGCTGTTTTACATGAATCCAATACTTAGGATGAGTGATAGAATATCACAACACAAAATGTTGAATTCTACGTTTGATGTTCAGTTTAACAGAGACACACTTGCTGAGCCTCACAAGCCACTTGTTGCCAAAAGGTTTAGCCTACGTCTCCACTGCTCACACCTTAACTTTCTGTCACAACTGGTCAGCCCTCACAGCAGGAGGCACTAATGATCAAGATATCATCTACTGTCATATCAAAGGTAAGGTGCAAAAAGGAAAAAGTGCACCGTTCAATTCCACAGCAAACCCAGAATTAAACACAATCAAGCTGAATAAAATGACACCAAACTGGTTAAAATAATAATACTGCATAAAAAATTCTGACTGTTAAGTGTCTAACACCAAAACTGCATGTCTGCGTATCTCCGTGCATGGAACTGTACACCGAATAAAAAATGCAATACTGTGACTGTTCTTTCCATGGGATTAGGTGTCTCGTTAAATGCCACTCGAAAAAGCCCCATTAGTTAATTTCCCTCTTGGTTAATTAACATCTGCCCCTGACCTTTCCAACAGATAGGGGCAACTTTATCTTGAAAGTCAACGTTACGAAACTATGTATCAAAGCAGATTGATTACTGATCACTGGACTGAAGGAGAGAGGCTCTGGCTAACTGCTCCGACTCAGCCAGGTGAGGGTCTGTGGAATATGAGAGAACCAACCAAGGAACGATTTAAGAGAACAAATAAAAAGCAGTCTTGGCAGCCTGTTTGTACTTGATTCAATGAGTGAAATGGAAACGGGGTTGACATAATATTTGAAAAAAACTTTTCTATTTGGTTTTCTTTTTCAACATTTGACCATCATTTTAGTAAAATGTTAGTAAAGACTTTAGTTAAAGCGTTAACTCTCGCCATAATGCAACCAAAAAGTGTTGATCTCCGAATGCAGCGTAACAGGGAGGAGAGTAAAGATGGAAAGCTCCTAAAGCTTAGTTCCATATAAATGCACGGATAATTAGTTGTTTTGTCGTTGGTGAAAAACAATATTGACCTTGTAGTTGAAAAAGGAGCCTCATATAAGAAACAATACTAAAATCAATAGATGCGTTCATTCGCATTTGGAGATCGACACTTTTTGACTGGCAAGATGGTGGCGAGAGGAAAAACCAACAGCTAAAGTGAGTTGTTCAAAACCTTTCTTTTTAGTTAACTCTGTGTACACAAACAATGTTCTCAATGCTGGAGTTCATGTGTAGAGCCCCTGGTCATACTTCGAGCAAAGTTTCACGTTGTGTCGAGCCTTCTTAGTGTTTTAAAAATAACGATTTTGATGCGATCATAGTAGTGCCCCTAGCTCTCCCATTCAAAAGGCCATTTGACCGAAA
Organism: Sander vitreus; assembly: GCF_031162955.1. Lineage (NCBI taxonomy): Eukaryota > Metazoa > Chordata > Actinopteri > Perciformes > Percidae > Sander > Sander vitreus. The sequence continues at coordinate 24,847,074 of NC_135860.1, read as the reverse complement.
ACAAAAATACGGTAAATCTTAAAAGTGGCGCTTCTGTCCTAAATATGCTTTTAAATAAAAGTTTGACTCGGGAACATTCGCAAAAAGACCCTAGGTTGCATTTTGGCGAGAGTTAGGCTTTAAGAAAAAGAATGGTACAACTTAACCTACCTATCATTACTGTATGACTACTAGAGGTGTGAATCTTCACTGATCTCCCAATTTGATTACGATTATCATGTCTTCGAATCGATTCATTATCTCGATGCATCACGATGCGTCAAAACATTTTTCTATTAAAGCCATATAGGATATTTAATTCATAGCTTTTCAAGCTTCAAAAACAAAACATTCTGCAGTGCTCTAATACTAAATAAATTGGATACATAAAACTACAGCACTGAGCACATGGCACTTCCTGAATGTGCAAAACATAATAGAATATGTAAACAGAAAGGTTGTCAGGCCTACATTAAATTATAAACAGAAATAATCGATTACGGCCCGGCCGATTATCGATGCAGCATCGTCCATGTCCACGATTCGATGCATCGATTATTTGATTAATTTCAACACCTCTAATGACTACCAAGTGTTTCAAATTTAGATTATTTTTACTTATTTCATATATTCAAATGTTATATGAATACTAATCAATAATCAATGCTGAACAGCTTAATACATTTTCAACTACATGAATACATTTTTGTTGATATGTTGGAGCAAAGTTATACAAACATATTCAAAAGCAGTGCTTCACACTTGCAAATATCTGTCTAAGTACCACATTTGATTCATTTTTGCAGTGCAGGCCACAGTATATATTTATCATTTAGCAAAATGGGCACATCATGGGTAAACACTGGTTGCACCCTAGGGTGCTCTTGGTCCTGTAGAATGGACTTGTAATAATCCTCTGCCATTATACAGCCATTATGATGCAGAAGAGCACTCATCAAACCTAATGAACACCAGTAGATTATTAGATCACAGATCCACTTCTATGCTGAAGCGTTAGAGACAGAGACATTGAGAGCTTTCTGTCTGCTGAGGCTGTTCACAATGCAGTTCTCCTAGCCAGTGCATAACATGTTGGCCTTGCTGTAGCTCTGGTAGTTGCTTAAAGGGGAACTCCCCTGATTTTATGCATGATGCTCCATCAGTTTACTTGTCGCAAGAAGTACTATTCAGCTTTGTGCCAACAGTTGTACAGTCAGTAGGGCTGCTCGATTATGGAAAAATTCATAATCACAATTTATTTTGGTCAATATAGAAATCACAGTTATTCAACACAATTACCCATTGTCTTTTGGAAAGATGTTGCATTTATTGATCTTAAAAACAGTGAGAAGTTAAACAAATCAACGGTGAAAACACCTTCAACTGTGAAATTTCCCTTAATACTTTTTGAACTTTTTGAATTCCCCTTCAAATTATTTAAACGTAACTACGCCAGTAGATGCCAGCAATAGTGGCTTTGCAGCCATTTTGCCACTGGTTTGTTGACACTTCCTGTAGTTCTTTTCACTAAGTTGCAAATATCGTCGCTGTCAGAAATTCCTGATATCTCAGACTCTGAATTACAGCTAGAAGGCTGACATTATGACATGAATACACGTCATAAGAGGTAATGCATCATGGGAAATTGAGTGGGTTTTTTGGCTGACCTATACTGAGCATTAAAAGTCACATATCTCAGCATTTGTTGCAGTGATTTTGTCTTTTTTTGCTTTTCATTTTTCTTTGGAAAATCCCCCTACTTCATGGAAGTGAAATACTATACTTGATGGAGTACCCTTTAAAGTTGTTTGAAAAACGTGCATATCCCAGCATCTAATAATGGCATATGAAGGTATTAGAAACACTTATATTAATAAGATCCACTTAGTAGCTTTTTCAAAAGCTTTCAACCAAATGTCATGGTCTTCATCAGTGGAGGAATTTTGCTCTATTGACATATTGATGTTGTGTTTTTTGTCATGTTTGTACTTCAAATGTACCTCTTCATCATGTGGTGTTTCCACTATTTTGTCCAGCACTTACACACTTCCTCTGGGAGCATCCCAACTCTTTACCCCCCCCCCCTCCCTCTCTCTGACCTGATGTAGCCCTCCTCTCCACACGCTCAACATAAGAATAAACAGTGATGTATGAAGCACGCCATGTCTCCATTATCCATACAAGTCACTTGTAAAGCAGGACTCTGATCCCTATTCATTACGTCAAAGTGTGTAAGAGACGTTTCTATTACCACACCAGATGTCCAAATCAACCATGTTGTTTCAGCGCTTACTGTGCCCGGCCTCCTCCGTCCCACCGTTTATTTACGTAGGGGAGCTCTGGCGGCCGCGGGGGAGTCCTGGCTAATTGTGAGCAGCTGTAATATCACAGGGCCATCATTAAGAGGGCAACGGCTTTGCACACAGATTCATAATCCAGCCTGAAATGGAATAGCAGCAACGTCTGCCGACCGCTACTGAATTACCAGATTGTTAGTGTGGCCTAATTTTTACACTTTGTTTATGAAAGACAAAACCGCTCAACATGATTAGCACCCACAACTGTGTGATATTTCTCCAGAGAGGTGGTCGCGGGCCGGTGGGGGGAAGGCCCAAACTGCACCATCAGAGGGATGTTTAAGCTATAGACTGAAGTAGTACGAGCTGTGTGTAGAGTGATTAGTTGTGATGCAGCCTCCAACAGGTGGTTGAAATCTGAATAGATAGCCCAGGCAGTGTTAAGAAACTAATTTAGTCATTTATTTTCCAACATCAAGAAATCATGCCTTAAAGCTGAACCAAAAGCAGTTATTTATGTAATTTACCAGTCAACTGATTTGATCAGTAAACCCCAACTCAATTGTAAAGTTAGAAGTTATTCAGAGATGGTGATGTACTCTGCAGGAACATGAAGAGCCTAGCATAACCTGGAAACCCACACCTTGGTTCACTCTGTGGAATTCCATCTGTTTATAGAACAAACCTGAAAATAGAATGATGAAATATAGACAAATAATGTCACAATAACCTTCAATTCATTAACTAATGGTGTTTACACGAGCATTGGCACAGTACTTTGGGTGCCCTTTTTCGTCATATCTCCTTGTTGACATTTGAATTTGTCAGTGCATGTCGGGACTCCAAAATGTTTTCATAATCTGGTTTTATTATAAGCAACACTGGCCAATGTTGAAAAATGAAGTCAAAAAGACAACAACGTGGCCACCGCGGCCATCCGCTCGGCAGACCGGACCGAAGTGGACCACACACAGTGTTTCAGTAAAGCTTTGCATACAGGAGATATTAGAATACAAGCAAACTGCAAACAAGGCCCCTCCAGCAGCTACTCAGCATGCTTTCTCTGCGTGTTTCCATTTTTATAAACAACAGCGCCATTGCAATAGTGTGATAGCAAACGCTTCTTTTGAATATGGGCTTTTTGGAATTGCATGTAGACAAAAACAAGCTGAACGAGGATTTTCACATCCTGTATTTCAAAGTGTGTTTTTTTTTATGCAGTCTGTGTTTGTGTGTGAGAGAAAAAAAGGCGAAAAGAGGCAGAGACATAAAAGGTTTCAAGGTTAAACATCTTAAATGTTTAGAGAGACCTATTTTAAAATATTTTCTAACTGATAAATACTCTAAAAGAACATAATCGGTTGACTCTGATGCTTAAGTTTTAAATTCATGAGCCTTTTTTTTCTCGTGTTGCTTCCTTGTCATTATTCTGGCTCTGACACATAACCCTTGAGTCAGGTTCGTATTGAGGAATCACCTCACTTTTCCAGTAACACTTAGAATATCTGCCTCTTGTCTGTTTATGCTGAAGGTTTATGCAGTCAGACAAACAGGGTTATTTCAAGAGGGCCCTTCTCCATTTTCACGAGCGAGCATATGCAGATTATCATCTCTATCAGCGTCCTGATCCCAAATCAGCCCATCATTACCGGAGCTTAGCTAAGAAGATACAGCATCAATATTAGATGACAATGATGGGAAGAGGTGTAGGGCCACTCATAAGCTTATAGGCCCCCACCCTCCTGTCTTGTCACAGCATATTGTTCCCAGCAGGGCCAAGACATCCACGCAACATGAGAAGGTATGAGTCAAGACAGATGACCTGTACAATTTATACATTTATGGTAGCAATTATGGTACTTTATTAAAATAAGGAAACAATTGCCGTAAAATTAGATGGCATGTGTGGACTCAAAATTTATCCAAACCTTTAATCGTTCTATGAGTGTTTTTGTAGCCTTAAGTTAACAACATGTGAGACACATAACCCATTTTCCAAATCCTATGCTATCCACCTCGATCTCTATGCAGTATGAAAATAACACACTTCCCAAATTTGGGGGACATTTTTTCCCCCAATGAACAAGGCAGCAATTACAAAACGTTTTGTGCAAAACATATTGGGCGAAGAAAATTACTAGTGGCCCATATCAAACACATTTTATTGGAAATATTGTGTTGGATCTTTGCCTAATTTTTCTTTCTTGACACTAAAGTCTGATAGTGTTCTCCACGTTTTTCAGAAAAAAATTGAAGATGTTTGCATGATGAGCGCTAGCCACCATGGCTGATAAAAACTCAAACTTCATAGACAGAAAATGTAACATAAGAGTCTCCAGCCAAGCTAGCAGCACTGTGAGGCTGTGCATAGCCGCGGCAGTGATTTGATCTAAATGCTAATACAAGCATGGCAACATGCTCACAATGACAATGCTAACATGCAGATGTTTAGCAGGTAATGGTTACCATATTCACCATCTCAAGCTAGCCTGTTAGCATGCTAACATTTGCTTATTAGCACTAACACAAAGCATTAGTTTTGCATCACAGTATGCGCTATTGGACAAATGAAATGTTTGACCTAATGATAATGATGCTTTCTGGGTGTATACCTTAACAACTGTTAATTTCTGTGGCTGTATGTCCATTAGCTGGAGGTCAGACAATAACCGCCGTTCTGTTTCATCCTTACATCACCAGTTACAGTATACACCATGCTGCAGACTGTTCAGTGGGAGTGAATCCAGGGATGATCTTCAGCATGACTTTGAAATGGAATTTGTCCCTCTTCTCTCTCTTGTTTCATCTGCATTGTTATGCTTCTGTCTGTGTATTCAGAATGCAACTACAGAGTGCTCCTGCTGGCTTCTCCAGAGGCAGATCAAGGTCAGGCCAGGAGTTGCAGGGGCAGTGGGACAGTATACTGTGTGTGTGTGTGTGTGTGTGTGTGTGTGTGTGTGTGTGTGTGTGTGTGTGTGTGTGTGTGTGTGTGTTGGGACTGGGGGAGGTAGACGGTGAGAGGGATGCCTCAGGACCCTGACAGCTCCGGTTGCCTGAGCCATGACCGCCGGGTTGGAGGAGGCTAGCCGCAGATCGATCGTTGCGGAGCTGGATCCCTGCGATAGAGGGGCGATTGGATGCAGCGTGCTGGGACTGAATGACATAAGCCCAGACGTCTAAGTGTCCCATTAGCAAGACAGCCGCCCATGTCCTGGTGCTCTCCAGCCCACCCACCCACCACCACCCCCCCCTTTTGCCGATGCTGGCATCATATGGAAAACGGCTCAGGTGTTCCCCTCAATTGCTCGAGGACGACTGCAACACAGAGGGCAGCAGCTGACACTGGGACAGCAACAACTCTCTGCATGTGGCACTTCTGATCCTCCATATGTAACCAAAGCAATTATATTTTTATGGCCTTCATAAATCAGTCGAGGAAGCGGAAACCCAGAGTGCATTTGCGTATGTGTGTGTGTTTACATACATGTGTATCTTTGCATTTGTGCGTTTGCGTGTCTTTACAGCTAAACAGAGCAGGGGGACACCCAGGCCACATGCGCTGCTTTCTCCACATTCAACTCACAAGACAGCACGCTGTGGTCAGATTGTTGCGGACTATTCCTAAACACATAAGAAATGATGACAAAACAAGGAGGCCACACACAGAGAGGCTGCTGTGACACACTGCCTGCTGGGCCCAAACACAGAGGCAGAGCCAAGCTTAACTAGGCTCTGGTGAAGGAACAGCCCGCATGTTTTATTACTCTTCCACCCTCTGCAAATGAGCATATTTACATGTCTTCAAAATGTGCTTCAGGGCTGGGATATCCTGCCCACAGTGTCCATCAAACTCTTTGGCAACCTGATTATAACATAGTAACCAATACTGCGTCAAACAGGGGATTTGGAACTAGTAATATAAGCTGTCAAAAACATAAAAAGCTGTCTATCTTTATGGAAATAGATCTTTAGCTGAAAAGCCCATAAAAATAAGTCACAATAATTCTTTTAAAATTGCAAGGAAAGCGAACTCAAAGGGGTCTAAAAGTTGCTAAGATTTTGTGTGTCTCTTAAAAGCCATTGGGTCATCTTCTGAATTACCTCTTAAAAAATCTACTTATATGATTACTGAATTTATCAGTTTCCTTCAAAGTCCGTTTTATTTTTCATCTTCATTGCTTTTTAATTGAATCTGATTAAAAACTGTTTATCAAAAGATGCACTCAACATGGCCAAGTTAACCAGGGTTAGTACGAAATATGCTGTACGGGCTAAAATTGAGCCCCAACTTATAACCCATGGGTGCACTGTCACTTCCAAGTTCCCCTTGAGAAGATTGCAAATAGCAGACCACACATTCCATCTTCATCATATGCCCAGACACCCACAGATCAAACAGTACTTCCATGTTGGAATAACTCTACCCAGCTGATGCTAAGAAGGTGCCGATCTACTTCCTGGTTGCCATGCTGACGACCATGATTACAGGGTTTTTCCAGGCTCTGAATGGGCCTTTGGAGGGACACGTATAAAGCGGGAGGTCTGGGGGTCCTCTCCTGGAAATTTTGAGCGTCAAAAACTTAATTTCCTGCATTCTGATACATTTTCAGGCACTAATTTATGGTGAAAACGTTTTAATTTATTCCAAGGAAAATGCAAAATTCTGGTGGCAGGTAACAATTCAAAATATAAAATATAATGCAGTAAAGGAAGGGGGGCTTTTGCACCCGACTACACTTGACCACAAAGTCCGGTTTATCTGATTAGTATAAACAGGGCATATTTTGCTCCTAAGTTGAAAAATGAAGGCGCTAGTACTTACATAAGGTAACTGCCATTACTGTTGTAACTAATTTGTGCAATAATACAATAGTGTTATGAATATAACATGTTATGAAGTGTAATGTTTTCTATTTTGAAATATTGATAAATACATTGTCAGTTGAATATACAGCAGTGTAAAGGACCGCCCCTACGGTTTGGCAGGCATGTGAACTGCAGATGTATTGCAAATTTGACCATCGTAGTGTGAAATACAGTTTAACTGCCGCTGTTACATGAACGGGGCTCAGCAAAGAGACGGAGCAGAATGCCGATAAAGTGCTCCAAACTGGCTCGCATCAGGCGTTAAAACCAACTGTACCAAAACACACGACTGAACCGCTACTTCACGCGACTACGAGACGTTTTCACAGTTTATGAAACTCAATTTAATACTAATAGACGGCGACGCAGCCCACTGCGGCTTATCACGGCGCCGCCAGTCCCCCGGGGTCAGCGTGGTCACCGGGAGAGTCCAGTACAGCTTGACTCTGCATACGGAGATCCCATTAGAGCTAGCTTTACAGCAGAGCGTTCAGATCCAGTCAAATCTGCGTCAGCCGCATGTGTATATAACCTACAGTAGTGGCTGTGGATGAGAGGAAGGCCGCTGCTGAAAATTTGACGTTTTGGCGCTCATGATTTTCCTTTGGCACTGGCTTAAACCTCTATGGGGGCTGCCAAATTCTATATGCAGGAGAAGGGCACCCAGTTCAGCGCTCCAATCAAGAGGAAGCAATTTAGTCACGACCTACTACATATACAGTACGCAGCCAAGTTTTCAGTAGGCGCGGCTGTGTTTTTAAAAGAGCACTGTGTCTATATTAGATAAGTTTTAATTCTCTGTATAGAATTAAGTTCAGTTTCATTGTGAAGTTCAACACGTAACTACCTGGGCACTGTGTCAGGTTTAGTTTTCAGTAAATATACCTATCCCCACATATGTATAAAATATACTAGAGGATGTTGCTTTAAAATCCATACTTTTGATAAAAGATAAAATGTTTGGTCCTATTTATTTCTTTGATTTAAGCAGCACCCAATAGAACCCTTTCCCTTCCTTTATAGTTACCAAAACCAAATGACATAAAGTGTATCTACAGTATGTTATTTAGGGTCCCTGGGCCTAAATAATGATTGGATTGCCCATGCTGTTTCAATCAGCAAGAGAGAAATAACAGAAAATCTGGATGTATTTTATCAACTTTCTTGTCAAGCAGGATGGCCTGGCACAGGGGAGAAGGCTAATAATGTTACATAAGGTAAGACACAAAGTTCTGTTTTTGAAAACTAGTAAATTAACGTTAACTTGTTAATAGAAATCAGCTGTCAAATCATTATAGTACATTTCTGGGTATTTTGGGTTAGTTTTTGGATTTGGCACGAAATTTTGGACCAGTAAAGACTACTACCCTGGGGGGTCTCACGGCAGTTGGCTGCTTTAGTAGGTAATCCAGGCTGGCTGATCTGAATCTTGATTCAGATTTATTGTTATCTATTTGCACCATGTGTCCTTCACCTTTAACTTTACGGTGATTCATAAAGTAAGTGGTGAGATAAAAAAAATAAATAATAATTCATCACACTAATCTGCGACTTGAGAATGTCAGTGAAAAATAATGCACCCTTGCAACCACAGACGTGTTTGACTCCTTTTGTTAACAGAGATGTGAGTTACACAAATGATGGAGTGGAGAACGAATCAGTACAGGAAATGCTCTCTTGCTAAGCCCTGCGTGTGGCCAAGAGAGACGGCCATAAACAAAGCTCTTCTTTGTGACTCCTTTTCACTCTCTAGTGCTCTCTGTCTCTCTCTCTCCCTCCCTCTCTCTCTCTCTCTCTCTCTCCTCTCTCTCTCCCTCCCTCTCTCTCTCTCTCTCTCTCTCTCTCTCTCTCTCTCTCTCTCTCTCTCTCTCTCTCTCTCTCTCTCTCTCTCTCTCTCCCTCCCTCTCTCCCTCCCTCTCTCTCTCTCTCTCTCTCTCTCTGATCCTAAGAGGTCACCTAATTTTCTTAAAAGTCTTACTAATTTAGCATTAAAATCACAAAGTTATTTTAAAAGTCCAGTGTCATCACGCAGTTACACTTAAGTGGGACGACGTGCCTGGACAGAAATTTTGGACATATGAGCGAACAAAGTGAAAATAAATACTGTCTGCATCTGAATTATGTAAATAATAAATATGCCACGGAGCATGAACTCCAAACCTCTGAGCAACTGCAAACACCAAAATAGTCTCAGCGAGGTCTGATTTTGGGAGCAGATGTTCAGGAAGTTACTCTTTTAGTCTTTTGGAGGTCCACAGATGACTGTGAAGATGCATCATTTTTGAAATGCATACAGCAGGATTGTGATTATTGTATGAAAAGAGATATTCATTAAGTTAACGGGCAATGATAAGCTAGTGATGTGTCCAACTGTCCAGTAAGAAACACAATCTTCAAAAATGACAGAGAAGATGAAATGTGATTTAGTTTTCTGCTGAATTCAGTTGGAAATTATAAAAAACACATCCAATAGAAAAACTGAAAAAGCATATTATTTGGAGTTCATACAAATATGTGATTTCACCTGAAGACAAAAACAGCAAATACACTAAATTCCACATGGAAAAGACAGACGTACATTATTTTTGAAAGGCGACTGGCATTTCTAAAGTTAAATTTCCAACTTTTTCCGTTGGATATCCGTGCATCAATATTCCCACACGAAAAAATACAAACTAAGGGAATCTAAGGAATCCTGAGTTTATATTGGTGTTGCTTAAAATCAAAGACAGGAGGAAGACAGAGACATACTGTAGCATTTCCTGGAACCTCTTCCCACTGCGCTGGCCTAATGCATTCTCCCTCTCACTCACTGTAATTGCAATGCAATGATGTCAGCATGACAGGTGAGAATGAATGCGAGACAGCGTTGAATAAGCTGCCGCAACAGTATCAAGAGCAGAAAAACGTATCTGAGACACTCTATGGGGTGTCAATTTAATCATGCCTAAACCAGGTATCACCTTCCTCCATGATTCCACCATTGACAAAGAATCCTGCATACTGCGTTGCACTGAGCAGAGCTACGGCCTCCTGCTTAATAAGGGATCCATGACTGACACGCTCACTGACACACACACACACACACACACACACACACACACACACACACACACACACACACACACACACACACACCACTTAAGTAAGCATTTGACAGACAGTAACATAGAGGATGTGGCAGGGTTCTACGTTACCCTTAACCAGCAAATAAAAACCCCCATTTATGAATACTTTTTGTACTGATATCAGAAAGTATCCAGATGTAACAAATAATTCAAATGAGGGATTACACATTTAAATAATTCAACACAGAGGAACTGCTATGACTCACAGAAGTAATCTTGGATGTGCTTTGTGCTCCAACCGCTCTACTTGTAAAGTCAGACTGAGTCAGACCATTGACACCCCCTCCCAGCCATCACTGGCCCCAAAGCCCCCATAGACAGTCTGCGGGCGAACAAGAAATAATTCATACGCCTTCCCACACGGGAGTGGGTGTCCTGTATCAGCCTGCGCGCTCTGCTGCCTGTCTGTTATCACCTGCAATTGAGGTAATCCACAAGACTATTATACTGTAGCTTATTGCACAGGAGAATAAAGCTGCCGTCTGCACCAGCAGCACCTGCTCCACCACAACACTCCCCCGCCCACCCCCCACCTCTCCTCCGTCACAGCCAAAGTCATACCTCTGGAAAGTAAACACCTACCAGACCAACAAACTCTCAGCACACATTTGCACATATACTGTATACATGTGTATAGTTAACTAGTAGTTCACTATTTAGCTGCATAGTTGAACAAAGTGTTACATGTGTGTTACATACGAGTCACATGCCCTATAATTACATTGCACACAGAATTTTTTCTCTTTGAATATCAAGTATTAGATGCCAGCGGCGGAAGAAGTATCGCTGTCTTTTGCAAGCAGAGTGTAATCATTACTGTTGTAGTGTAAAAGCAACACTTTACTAGAGCTGGTTTAGGTGGAGCTAATTTTAACTATGTTATATGCTGTTGTGTAGTTTCAATTTAAGCTGCAACATAATGGAGTAAAACGTAGCCTATAGTTCTCTCTGAAATGGAGTAGACGAGTAAAATCACAATTTATTTTAAAATAGTTTGCTCGTGACCCTTGACCTGTTACACAGCAGTGTCTAACAGTGACCCCTTGGATGCATGTGTTGTTGTCATGAGTTGTGAGCAATTGAATCAAATTGTGAAGTTTTAGAGGCCTGAAGTACACAGTATTTCAAAAGAAAAATAGAATTACAGAAAAGTCTGAAAAATAAACTTAACTGTGTGTAAGCAAATTCATATCACTACCCCCTTACGTTCATCTTGCATCCCCTTGTAGGGGCCTGGACCCCAGGTTGGGAACCACTGCCATATTGTAATAACACTCCATTACAAGTCAAAGTTCTGCATTCATAATTTTACTGAAATGGATGTACTAAGGTATAATAATTAAAAAATTTAATCAAAGTATTTCTCATCAGGCTATCTTCTTTCAGTGTTACTTTCAACCTGATCTCACACAATTCCGTGAACACGGCCCCTTAACTCAAAATATGTGGCAGTTTCACGGAATCGCAAAACATTCCGTGATGGGCCCACGGAAGAATTCCGTGAAATGAACACGGGCCCTTAAGTTAAGGAAAAGGTTGTGGGTGGGCTTACGTTTCCATGACACGCGGGACAACAACGGGACGGTTGGGTTTAGAAAAAGAAGAACGGGATGGTTGGGTTTAGGAAAACAATAAACAGTTGGTTTTAGGAAAACAATAAACGGTTAACGGGACACGATCCCCGGTCTCCTGAGTGAAAGTCCTGTGTTGTTTGACCCATCCACCACCCCAGCCAACCTCACAACGCAGATTTTCGTGCATTCATACTACTCGCTAACGTAGTTGCTCTTAATGCTACATCATCTTCTCATTGACTTTACATTGGCATTGTTTTCCGTGGTGGCCACACAGAATTTTCACACATTCCGTGCCACCACCACGTAATGCGGTGTTAACAGTTCGTGATCATTTCATGGAATTCTGTGAGACCAGGCTGGTTACTTTATATTATTATGATTCTTTAATGTCTAACCAGCATTTTAATGTTGCTGCCAGTATTATGGTTTAATCTATCACAACAAATCATATGCTATAAAATGGTGGTGTGTTTTTTGTCATAAATATTAATGTGAAAAGTAGTCTCTAGTTGTTAGATACATGTGATGGAGTTAAAACTACAATATGTGAAATCTGAGGTCGATATATGAAGTTATTTAAAATGAAATGTTCATAACATGTCTTTATTGTGTATCTAATTTTCACCTGACAATATTACAAAACGGTGAGTTTGTAAATGTATTTTGAGCCTTAGAATACAGTTGGCATGCTCTCACTCTGCAATATTACAGTATTTGGGGGGGGGGGGTTAATAATTCAACATACTAAGTTGCAAACTCAGACAAATATCCATGCTCCCACAGCCTCTCATGTTGCCACGGAGCCAGAGAGTGCATTGTACAGGGAATAGTCAACATTCCTATGATGAGCCTGCAGGCCCTGTGGTCCGAGGAGGTGTCGAGATGAGGTGGGGGCCAAAATTGATTGTAAATGCTGAATTATTCAACTTAGCCCTTCGCCACTTGAGTGAGTTTCTTCGGTTACGTTGAGAAGAGCTTTCATAGCAAAACAGGAGAAGATTATCTTCCACAGGCCCCCGTGGAGGCCCTGAACGCCTCTCATTAATGAGACAAAGCGTCTACAGCCCAGTCACACACACACAGCCACATTAACACAAATATACACACACACACACACACACATTCTGACACACAGACACGCATGCCAAAAGTGTTTCTGACACTGATATCTCATAGCTGTACACACACGCTGGCCAAGTTCCAAATAATACATGCCCACTGCACAGGATTTAAAAAAGAGGCAAAGAAATAAATGAGCGTGAAACTGCTAAATTATCAAATTTTTTACTTGTTTTTTTTAGCATTACAAGTCCCTCAACACTAATCCCTTGAAATGCATAAAAAGCCCATCAAAGTGTTGCTACTTTGATATGCTCCATTCACTCAAGTGTAACTGAGAAGCTCGTCGCTCACTTGAACAGCAGATACATGTTCAAAGAACAAAAAAAGAAAGAAAGGAAAGCGAGCTAATCCTTGGCCCTAAGCTGTTAAAATATCCTCGGAAAAAAGAATTCCTTGTAGTGTCTGTATTTACATATTTACAAGATTCCCAGAGCGCTCTCTGCGTCTTTATGGATGAAAAGACATAAAAAGAGATATCATGAAACCATCCTGTCAGTTCAAGGGCAACATTTGTTCTTCTTATTTAAATATGGTTCCAATCTGCCGCCAATCACAGCACGGCCTTCATTGCAAATAAAATGAGCAGGAGCTCAATAAAAGTACTTAAATGTAAATGCTTCTGCTTTAACAATGTCGTGGACCTGTTAAATACAATTCAGCCTGACTCCAATTACAGAAAACCCCAATGACCTCATGGCCCATGATAAATCTATGTGATCACATTAAACACGGACACAGAGCGAGTGAGGCATTCACTGTAATGTATTCAGCATGGACAAAATGAGAGAGGGCTCGGGATGCCAGAGATATGACTACAGAAGTGCAGGAAACTCTAGCTCGGCATTGCAGTTCCCTTTGGCCCGGGCTATCATTAAATGACTTGTTGAAATTTTAATTCTCTGATCACATTAAGTGCTGCGGGAAGACAACAAACTCTGCGGAGCAGATCTTGGCGGTGTCATCTCTTCGTTAAGAGAGATAGGCCTATAAAGCTCCTTTCGGTATAAGGACGTTCGTTCCCTTTTCAGTGCTGGTGTCTTATTAAGGCTTAGGTTACACCTTTGCATAAGATGATAGGTGTGTGCGTGTGTCTGTGTGTGTGTGTGTGTGTGTCGTTTGACTACCCGGACATCCTCACTGTCCCGCACATCCCTTAGCAGCATTAAATCAAACAGGTGACAGGTGACAACAGGGAGCACACACTGTCCTCCAACCTGAGCCGTGAATCAAACCCTCAGAACTACATGCCTTAATGCTTATCCTGATAAAATTCTTAAACTAACACCAAACCCAAGTCTTTAACTTGAACCCTAAAGTCTGTTTCCTAGCATGGCTTATAAACAAGGTGGCCTGTCTACTTTTATTCAAAAGGATAAATGCATAAAGCAATGTGGGAAGAGACATAATCTATCATTACACTATTTTTGTTGTTGTTGAATTCAGTTCAGACACTTGTCACTCATTGTTTCCGTTTTACGGCCCACAAATGAACTTTCTTTGCTGATCACTTTCATAGTGCATAGCATCAGACAGACAAAGTTAGGGACTACCTGCGGAACATAGTGGAGCATTACGCAGCTAAAGAGCCAGATATTTCCTAGAGACTAAAACATTGCTTAAAGGAGATCCCCAACAAATGGATTCTAATATTATATACAGGGTCTGCTGGATGTGTAAGTAAATGTTTTCCAACACGTAGTCAGTTTGGAGTGCTTTAATTTGTCAAATAAATGTAATGATATTAATCCTTAAAAATGACATCAAGTTCCAAAGTGCTAACATAGCTCCATAAAAGGAATTACAAACATAGCAATATCCTTAGTTCAAAAGTGTTTCCTCATCTGTCTGTCCCTGTGATGACACGTAGTCCTACTAAACATAGCTATTCAAGAACACACACACACACACACCTGCTCAGAAGATTTGATTACAATCAATCAACAATAATTTGCAAAATACTATGCAAGTTAGAGGCAGTCATATTTTAGGAGCAATACTTAGGCTGGTGCCTTTTCTTAACATATTTGTGATCAATTTCGATCAAACAGCATACTTTGAACAAGAAAACAAACAGCTCTTCTTATTCACACTCTAATTTGCAGTATTTGGGATTACTAGTCCAGGTCATGCAGATACACATCCCCTTTAGCATCCACTCTGACCTCATCAGTAATTACAGGTCATGCATTATGGAAATTGGTTTTGTGTGTGTTTGACAGGGTCAATTTTCTGTCAATATTTTTGATTTTCTCTATCTCGATCTATCGTTCAAGGCTTGCTGTATGTCTCTATACGCATTGCATGACAGGAAGCTGAACTCACTGCAACAAACTAGTTTAAAAAGGGAAGGTAAACCCCTCAATGTCCCCATATTCTGCTGACGACAAATGATGCTTAGTGACGCCTGCCAAATCAAACATAAACAAATGAAGACCTCTTAACCCTCTGGCAACCCGATGAAAGGGAGGTCTCTAGTTTTGGATGCATCGTTTGTAGGAAGAGTTTTTTTTCTCGGCCTAATTGATACTAGTTTTATCCTGTTTCAACCCTCTGGGAAGCCAAAGGTGATGTTTTCATAAGAGGATCATGTAAATAAAGACTACAAAAGGAGAGGACCCCTACCAACAGAGCATCATGGGAAGGGGCTACAGGCAGAGCCCACACAAGACGCTGATCATGATACCAAAAGGTTAAACATGGACATCATGCTTGTGTTAGATTTTCCTCTGACTGCAGTTTGATTAGAGAAAGTATGCTTTCGAAATGTGCACCGCTGGTTCCTTGAAATAACAGATTGTGGCTTTTGAGGGAAATTAAAAGAGTGAAATTATTTGGAGCGCAGAGTTTGTGTTGGGAACATCTAGAATTATGTACAAATGAACACAGGTCTTTTACCCAGGAGAGGGTTTGTGTACTGATTTCAACCCAAACCATGATCCTATGATAAATCTAAAACCTAAGGGACCGTTCGGTATTTATGGAATGGCCCACCGGAGGAAATTAGGGGAGGGTCATGTCTTTTTATTCTTTGTTGAGGGGAGGGTCATCCAACATTTTTCAGTCCAGAGGGGGGGTCACCCAACATTTTTTAGTCTAGGAGGGGGGGTCACCCAACTTTTGTATTCATGAAACAGCAAAATTTTAAAGTGGCTCGTTGGGTGCATATTTTTTCATGTAGCTCTTAGTCTCGGCCCTCCTTCGCTAACAGATGGGTCTGACCCATGAGTTAGCTGGGGGGCAGAGGGAGCACTGTTTAAAAAATGAGTAGAATAATTACATCTGGCATGACCAGATATTTTATAAATATCTTAAATAACACAAAACAACTAAATGGTGGTAGGTAATACATCTGATTTCATATACTGCTTTAGTAAAAAAAATATTTCCTGGCTGATGACGGGAGCAGCAGGACACAAAAAACAAAAATGACTGTTGCTAGTCTGGACATCTTACCGTGCCAACGTTGCAATAAAGGTTTCCTAAATGCCACATTTGATGTCAGCTTACTAATTGATTGCGGGTTTTGTGTAGATTTGGACTTAAGTTTATTCCACTTTGTTTAAACAGCGAAGTGGAGGAAGCCTAGTGACGAGTCCATAGCAACCAGTTTGTGTGTTGAATGTTACCCAGAGTGCCTTGCTGACCGGTCTGAATATTTTATTGTTTTATTTCATGTGAATACTAGTTTGCTAGAGGAGTAACTTAGTATTTGAAGTAATGCAGTAATGCAGGAAGTGTGCATTTAGTTTCCATGCTTATTGTGTTTTCACAACAATGTTAGTGAGTAAATCTACTGAAATGGCCACCACACCATAACAGTGTGATGTGTAAGATGAGAAGGCAGAGGTTTAGTCACATATGTAATGGCTGTAAAAAATCAAATGGCATCTGTATATCTTTGCTAAGCATAAGCTAGCACATAAGGGGAGGGTCAGGCCATTTTTTCTAATCATTTTGGAGGGTCATAGATCACAGGGGGTGCGCAAGTCTTTATCTGGTTTGAGGTTGAGGTAAAAAAAAAATATTTGCACATGTTAAACAAATTATGATAATACACTAGAATATATAATGTATACAAAAGTCTGTATAAAAACTATATATTTTTGTTCTCTCTTAAAATTGTAGGCAGGCTACTTAGTAGGCCAAACCTCCGGGACCTCTTAACCTGTGACCCTTGCTGTCATCAGGTCAGCTGCTAGCTGCTATCATCCTCGTTTTTCCTGCCGCCACGGCATCACTATTTTATGAATGAAACAAAGCGGAGAAACGTAAAAGTGCTGATAACTCCTCTGTATCAAAAAAGAAAGTAAGGCTCTATCTCGAGAGTTACCTCAACTTCGGCTTCTCTCTGATGCTCTGAAACAGACGTTACAGGAAACACAAACCCCGCTGCATGTGACGCTAGTTAACACTATACTTAACAGCAGCTAACGTTAGCCTACCGCTAGCTAGTAGCTGGATTAAAATGCTGACAGGTAACGCTAAACGGTGTAAAGTGTGACTGTGTCTACTCTGTAGAGGATTCAACACCCGGATGTAACAATCTGTAGCTGCTGTCAGAGAAACAACACAGACGGTGCGTTTAATGAAACTGGTAAACTACAGCCTCGTGGTGCATTTGAAGTTATTGTAAATGTCCTTTTCCTATCTGGTTGTTGTTTTTGTCGTTCAACAGCAATTTACTAGTGAAATAAGTTATTGTTATTGTTATACATTATTATTAAATCATTTCATTTTGACCATATGGCCTTAGCAATAAACAAGCCGTTCTTTAATGTCACCAACTGTTGTTTAGTACCCTTTTTTTTTCTTTTCTTTTTTTACTTTCTTAAAACGTATCGGTTCAGGCACCGTTAATTATGTATGCGATTAATTTTGATTAATTAATCACAGAGTATGTAATTAATTAGATTACATTTTTTAATCGATTGACAGCCCTAGTTTTTACTTATTTTATGTAACTTATTTACAGGGAAATGGACATGAAGTGAGAAAGGCAGCTTGCTCAGCCAACTTGATACAAGCAAGAAGGCCTAGTATGTAATGTATGTGTGTGTGTGTGTGTGTGTGTGTGTGTGTGTGTGTGTGTGTGTGTGTGTGTGTGTGTGTAGAAGAGCTTCAGGACATCCAGGCAACCCTGGATGTGGAAATGGGTGTGATTTGGATGTCATAGCAGACAGGGAATGCTTTGGAGAGGGCACAACTCATTTTTTTGGATAAAAGCGTATGGACTTTTCTGGGGAAAAAAAGTTGTGTTCTTTATTGCTCTCTGCGTGATTTTAACACATACCGTATCTGTGAGATTCAATTTACGTTTAGTAGTTTTCTTTTGTCTCTATAGCCATATAACAATTTATACATTCACATGACATCCCGGCAGCATATATATATATATCCTGATTGCCTTCTATAACTTGATTGTGCTTTACAGGATACAAGCATTATTACTCAAGGAAACAGGCGAACCGAAGACTGGAAACAAATTGATTGACCCAATTAATGTGCAAAGAAAAGCTATTTTTCAAAGTTACAAAACAGCTTCAAAGCTCACTTCTTTGTACCTACAGCTGGATACAGATACCTTTTGAAACAGTTCTTTTGGTTGTTTTTGTAAAAGGTGACAGAAATCTGAAGCTAAATCTTGCAGTGCTTTTGACCTCTCAGTAGTATTATCTGATTACATTGCTGGCAGCTAAACAATACTATAGCACAGAGGAGCCAGGACGGGAGCTAGACAGACTGTACGCACATTCACTAAGCTCAGCTGGTCAATGCCTTTCTTCTTAGTGAACTGTAGCATGTGCAGTGGAACACACACACTGAAAAACCCTGCCCTGTGTGGAAATAGGCATGAAAAGAACATTTACAAGGCTGGCTATAACAACTATTCTTTCTTTCCCCATATACTTATATATACTCTCATACTTATAATGAGATGTATAATATAAAAAAATAAAATAAAAAAAAGGGATCAAAATAGTTACATCAAAAAGACTGCTTCCATATGTGCCATGCTATAGCTGTTCACAGTTTGGAACATGACTAAAATGATCTGTCCTGCACAGACATTTTCAGTCCATGGGCCATTTGATCAGATTTTATCGTCCGCTCTTCCACAGTTAATAAAACTACAACCAAACACACTTAAAGCTTTCTTTATGTATTTCACTTTGCACTTAAAACCAAATTCCCTCATGCGTAAAACAAGAGCTTACTGGCTGTGTAACAGTTAGTAGCTCTTGCTTCAAACATAGTGTGGGTCTGGAATATTTGGCAAATATCATGCGTCATTTGTTTGCCATGATATCGGGATTTGTCATTGCATTTTTAATGTATTGTTCGTCTACATTGTTGTTCTATAAAGATATTAAATGTTAAGATCAGTTCTTTAAGCTTTTCCTCATTTAGTTAGATTTTACCAACACTAATAATGCCCATAATTTAGCTTGTTCGATATTAAAACTAGTGGCCTCATAATTGTTACATTAACTCAACGCTCTACACCTGTGTACAATATATGAGGTTAGTTTAGACTAACTGGACTAAAGTTAGTACTTTTCTGAAAATATCATTATTTGTGTTCAATGGTTGTTTTTAGTTTTTTTTGCTTCATGTGGATCATTAACTGAAGCTTTTACCACAGTGTAATTTCCCACTACATCACCTTTCATAACTGTAATAATAATAGAGATGGCATGCCCCTATTAAAAAGTGTTTTTTTGTCTTTTTGCATTAAGAGAATGGGCTAATTGTCACAAAGTTGGCAGCTGAATAGAGCCAGTGAGTTTAATTTGACCACAATGACATGTTTGATTGGTCAGAGCCGGTGGGTGGGGAGGGAAACCCTCTCCTGTGGCAGTGGAGAACAAACATAAATCTTCTTCAACAATCTATTTTCCATCATACTTATTCACAGGGGACATCTCAAAGTGGTCTTTACCCTTTCTGTCAATGGCTGCCCTCATCCATCAAATTCATAGAGAATTATACCCGAGATCGATGTAGTTCACGACCGCTGAGCATTTGTCGAGGGGTGGTGGTGGGCCGGGGGGTGAGGGGGGGTGGTTGGGTGTATACGCCACTGCTGCATGTTCTCAAAAACCTCAGAGCTACTTTTGGTTGGCCACCCGCTGCACCTTGCAGCTGAGAATGAGAAGCAAACACAGAAAGACTCACAGATAAATGGATTGAATGAATGAATGAATGAATGGATGGAGCCATTCTCACAAAAATGTTTCAATTGTGCTCTGATCCAATGTTTGCAGGAATTTATTTTTCATTAGATTGAAACACTTTGGTTGCCATTATTTCACTATGAGCAAATTAAAACGCCATGTGAAATGGATCACTGAAATTATGTATACTCAATACAGCCCAGGCAAAGGCCACATTAAACAAGGCTTTTAGTTTGGCAAAATGGCATATTTGTTCTTAACATGAAACAAAAGATCATGATCATGAAACAAAAGATGAGAAACAAAACATACACATCCAAGTCCTTGAGTGCACAGCCTCTTAAACGTCCCTCGTGTCCTTGTTATCTGCTGTTGTCAAAAGCTATTATTCAAAAAAAGTGGTTCAATTTAAGGAGACGGACACACTAATAATGGGTGTGAGGGACAAGGCCCTGTCTAGCCATTATGGAATATGTAGCAATACCATTACACACCCTCTGACAAAGATATTCCGGCTGGATAATGGAGCTATGAAGAGCTGTAGCACAATGCATAATTGCTCCTTCTGAAACATTGATGAATTAAATTAGGGGGTGGGTGGGATCAAATTCATAAATCAAATTACAGTACCTTTGCTTCTGCATGCTTAAACAGTCGAGGACTCTTTAGAAGTCGCTTTTAAATTGCAGGGGGGCTAAAGTAAATGAAGTAGACATAATTATGTGTATCTTCTCACTCCTGCATTGTCTTCAATGAATTTTTAACAAAGGCGACCATTAGCTACAAACTAATACCAGTTAGGCCTCAGCAAAACTGAATTATTAAATCTGTCAGCCAATATCCTCTTACAGCCTACTTATGAATAGTTGATTTTATTTTGTATAATTGACAAGGCTTATCGTACAGCTTGGGTTTTGAGATGCGGCGATACGTATAGCCCTAGGGGTACAAAAGGCTGCCTCACGTCAGGTTCATTTAACGCGGTCGGTTGGTTTCCTCACAAGTGGGATCCTGTGACCTGTCATAACCGCCTCATGGTGCAATATCAGGCAGCATGCGGGTATAACCTGCTTATACCTGCTGACAGCTTCAGTCAATAAAGGCCATTTCATCATGATCTACATAGCGCAGACGCAAAATTAAAGACAGCATTACATGTTAAACATTTTAATTCAGTCTTGTATTATAGCCTCACAAATGTAATGTTGGCAGAAAATAACTATAAAGTAAAATAATCAAAATAAAGCGAATAAGTATGCACTTCTTACTTTCTTCCTTACATTCCACACACACACACACACACACACACACACACACACACACACACACACACACACACACACTTAAGACATTAAGTCCTCAACCTGGACCGGGCTTGTGAGGGATATTGGCATGTACACGAGATTGATGAAAATTACTTCCAGAGCATTTATTTCTTCTAATACCACTGAACGAAGAGTGTGCACTCAGGAGATATTTGATCTGAATTAGGGAAACTGATGAAGCAATTGATTAATTGGAATTTAAGCCATCAGTCACCGGAGCCATCAGCAGCATCATTTACATTCCAAACAATCCGCTGAAGGCCCAATAGGACACTAAGTATTAATACGCAGGAGTCAATGTGATACTGCCACGTCGCCACCAACCCTTATTGACAAGCACAATGACATTTTTAATCCCCACATGATCAAATTGCATATATTTGGGGATTTCCACACCAATTCAATATGTCTTATGAATTTTTAATCTGGGAGGAGGAGCAGGGGGCTTTAAGCAAAAGAGATTTATCTTTTTCTTTCTTTAAGGTGAAACACACTTAGGACAGGAGGGGAAGAAGATCTAATCCATTATTAATTACTAACCTCCATCTTTTGTTTTGTTGTTGCCAAGTATATTGTGAGATGAATTGTTTTCATTTATATGTTCTATGCTATGCCCCTTTACTGACACCACCCATCATGTTCAAAATGTGTTCATTTAAATTGATCTTGTCACTATTAATTATATAAACCAATAATGATTTGATGCAACTAATGGTGAGGTCAGTTTGGTCATATTTGCATTTGTACTACAACTATCACTTTTTATATTGGCACAGGACTATGATGTCATCAGTAAGAGACCTTTTCCCAGCAAGCATTTGATGCATTGCCAGTGACATACAGGTGGTGGTTCATTTTAAACATCCACTCTAATAAGCTCAAAAAGTTCCCAATATAACATTATGATACTGTAAATACACATTGCAAGCGGATACTTCCCGGAGTTGGCCTGCAACAAAATATTTGACAATAAAACAACAAAGTCTTGTAACAGGAAATTCTTTGCATAAAAATAGACTCTATAAAGAAAAACAAGAAAAAAAATAAAAAATAAATGTCAGTATCTTCTATGAGTCAGACTATAAGCCCTGATGCTGCGACTCATAAAAGGACATGCGTACCCTTTAGCTTAGACTACAAATAGTTTTTGTTCTCATGCTCTGGCACAAATTCAAAAGACGCAAACATGAATTACATGCCGGGCTATATGATTCACAGAAGGCACTGATTGTTCTTTCAAAGTGCCCATTACAGAGGCCTATCATTGCGACATCAAGCCCTCCTTCCCATTGACAGTGCTGACGTTTTCCCACTTGGCCTGAGCCCCCTACTGACAGCAATGCCAGTAATGCTCCCTCCCTCCTTCCCCCTCTCTCTCTCTGCTGCTGCTCCCACAAATGTTAGATTTTGCTGAAGAAGTTAGTCATTAGTTGAAACAGCACAGTGTTATAATGAAATCTGCCGGCCACATCAATAGTGTTTACTGTTGCCAGTTTGCTTTGCTCCATGCTTTTTTTTTATTTGTGCAGCAGTACAGCATCACTGTAATGATGTTTGCCCCCGCTGTAGAGTGAGGGCGAGCGACTCAACCCCATGTAATATCTGCCTGCCCGTGGATCACATCAGGGGTGTCAGACTGGGGGTGGAAATGGGACTGTGTACCCAGGGCCCTCATGTGAGAAGGGCCCAAAAATATGCTAGATTGAATAGCTGTGGATGCAGAGAGGGGCCCAAAGAGAATGCCTTTCTACAGGGCCGAGGATTTTGTGCTACGCCCCTGGATCACATATCTGTAGGATGTAATAATAAGCTGTTTATCGTGTACTCTGTAGTTTAATCATCAACACCTTATCAGATTTCACTGATGGATACATTTCAATAAAAACACCTTCCTCTAGTTGATTAGCCACATGGCTGCCTTACTGGGAAAAGTGCTCTCCTTCAACTGGGTTCTTTTCCACCCAAACTTAAAGCTCTAATTAAGTAGCCAGGGTGCTAAGTAACATAGAAACAGCCAGTGAGAAGCAAAGGAGACAGGCTTGAACGCCACAGCAGCAGCAGCAGCAGGCCCACTCACTGCAATCGTTTCCTCAGATGGGTGTCAAAACACCCCCAGTCTGCCTCCCATCAAGTCCCTTGCGCAGAAATAGGAAGTGAGCCTCTGAAAGGAAAGATTAAAGTTTTCTGGAAGTACTGTTGGCAGCTGCACATGCCCTAAAGATAAACTTTATCCGGCCGCATGCGCAAAACTTAGCTGGAGCCATTTGTCATTTTCGAAAGTAATACATTTCCTAGTGGCTTGGATTTTAGAACAAGAACATGAGACCGGCCACCGCAATGTGGTCTGCTAGTGGTCCAGTGTTTTGATGCAGAGAGAGTAATCTAAATTATACCAAACTTGTCCAAAAAAAAAGGGCACTTAAATAAATTTGCTGTGTTACTTTTTTCAAAGCATTCGCTTTAAAAAAAATTGATATATGATACTATTAAATTAAATTGTCAACGTATATGCAAGTGGAGCTACATCAGCAACATGACCTATTATGGCCGAACTAAAACAGGCAACACTTTGTAGCCCGCGCACACAACTGATTATCAATAAACCAACCTGATCTCACAGAATTCCGTGAAATGAACACGGCCCCTTAACTCAAAATCTGTGGCAGTTTCACGGAATCGCAAAACATTCCATGATGTGCCCACGGAAGAATTCCATGAAATGAACACGGATCGCCGAAAATTCCGTGATGGGCCCACGGAAGAATTCCGTTAAATAAACACGGCCCCTTAAGTTAAAGAAAAGGTCGTGGGTGGGCTTACGGTTCTGTGACACGCAGGAAGAACGGGACGGAAAAGAAGAAAGTGACTTTAGGAAACTTGACATGCGGGACATGAACCCAGGTCTCCTGGGTGAAAGTCCTGTGTTTGACCCATCCACCAACCCAACCAACCTCCTTACGCGGAATTTCGGCCTTACATAGTACTCGCTACCATAGTTGCTCTTAATGCTACGTCATCTTCTCATTGACAAAAACATTTCAGACCGTCCTGCCAACCTGTATACATTTTAACATCAATGTACGCTGTAACGTTTTTTCACTCTAAAGTCAGTGGCTACTGTTTCAATACTGTTGGATCTCTGCAGCGGGCGGGGCTGCTGCTCCATTTCCCCCGCGACTTACGCGCTCACACACACAATCACACACGGTGGATGCAGGAAAAACCGGAGATGAGACAACACGATGACCTAAATTGAGGACAGCTACGCTTGTTATTGTAAGTGCAATGATAAGTTAAAGTCCAATAAGTACTTTATCAAACCGTATGAATATGTGTGTGTGTGTGTGTGTGTGTGTGTGACCAGGATAGGAAATTAACTAACAATGAAGTTAAGATCAACAAGCCACTGACAGTGACAGATATGTTCTTATTTGATTTATTCAATAAATTATTATTTTTTTGTCTTAAATCCACCAGCCATTTTCATATTATACCAACACTTGCAGCATCCTGAGCCTTTTTGGTAAGATTACTAGGAAATCTCAGCCCAGAGTAATTAATTAATAGTAATAATTATTATTCTACCCAAAACAAGTTTCCTTTTTATTTTTAAAGAACTATACAAAAAAAGTATACAAACATAACAAACATACAAAAGACTTTTATCACAATATTTTACGAAAGCTCCTGTGAAATCAGGCATTTTGGGCCACAACAATAAAAAGAAAAAAAAGGCCTTGAAATCCTGGAGGTACTGCCTTTGTGTGTTTTTTCATGTGTTATGGTGCGCATTCACCAGTGTTTTTTGTTGTTGTTGTGGTGCGCGTAGGCTACTCCTGATCATCTGGTCATCTCATCTCTTATATGCTTTGTCTCTATGATCCTATCCTGTCCTATTCATGGTAGCCTATTTGTGGACATTGCACCGTCATCACGTGCTGTACTAGGGGGGCCCGCCTTGATAATCCTGCTTAGGGGCCCGGTGTTGGCTCGTTACGCCACTGATTTCACGGAATTCTGTGCAACCAGGCTGCAACCATTAACCGCCATCCTCAGTGTAGGTTCACTAGAGTTAACCACAAAAGAAACAAAACTCAGACAATTAAACAAAAATGACACCAGGTGCAACCAGCATTAATTATTAAGCCACATGAATTAAAGGTCCCATTGCATAAAGATTTCTCTTTATGAGGTTTTTTAACATTAATATGAGTTCCTCCAGCCTGCCTATGGTCCCCCAGTGGCTAGAAATGGTGAGCCCTGGGTATCCTGCTCTGCCTTTGAGAAAATGAAAGCTCAGATGGGCCGATCTGGAATCTCCTCCTTATGAGCTCATAAGGAGCAAGGTTCCCTCCCCTTTCTCTGCTTTGCCCGCCCAGAGAATTTGGCCCACCCATGAGAAAGAGAGAGACATCATGGTTTGCAAACAAGCAAAGTGGCAGTTTGGCCACACCCCCACCCTCCACCTTGCCCCCCCCTCTCCTCCTCAATAGCATTTAAAGCTACAGACACAGAAATGGCACATACTAAGGAAAGCTTATTGTGGGACTGGCTCTAGTGGCTGTAATTCTGCACTGCAAACTACTTCTCTGCGTGTTCATTTTCGAAGCATAATCCCACTCTCTGTCCCTCTGTTACCAGTCTACTCAGCCTTTCTGTTCCACTGGCATCCTCAAATTCAATAAGAATCTGCAGTCACATCAGGAAATATTTTCAAAAACAGCAGAAAACTCACCGTTACTCACCATCACACACGTCCACCATCAGCATGTGGCATTTAGAATGTTAGCCAGACCTACTATGCACCTGTTGATGACAAAGCATCCTGGATGTTTTTGATTTGGGTCACTTAGCTCGCCATTCATGCTTCTTCTTTGCAGCTTTCTTTTGTTCCATTCTAACACAGTCCATCAGGCCTTTTTTTACTCTGTAATGGATGTGACTTGAAAGTAAAAGTAAAGTAAAGTAAAGTACAATCCTTGACCAGTGATGAAAAGTAAGCAAGTTACAGTAACAAGAGTGAATGTATTTTTTTACTTCCACCACTGGGGGAGAGAGGTTAAGTTAGAAGTTAAGGTAACGGGCGCACTTCAAAACACTTAGTAAACGTTAAACGGAACTAGTTAAGTTTGGTTTAAATGGGTACTGTAAAACTCATGAAATGAGACTGAACGGGACGTCACAGACTAAGGTCCGCCAAACAATTTGGTCACTTTTGGTTTCACGTGGGACACAAACCCTGGATCTCTTGAGCAGTGTTGGGTGTAAAGCGTTACAAAGTAACAAAGTAACGCGTTACAGTAACGTAACTTTTTTCGGGTAAAACGTAGTGTAACGCGCTACTACTGAAAATTTGGCAACGAAACGTAGGTCCTTTTTCAATTCGCCGCAACGTTACTTTTCCCAGGGACAGATTTGACAGCGACACTGCAAACACAACTTTTAAAAAGTAACTTCCCCAACACTGCTCTTGAGTGAAAGTCCTGTGTTTGTTTGAAACATCCATCACCCCAACCTACCTCCTTACACTATCATATGTTGTTACCTCTCTTCATTATTTGCTCTTGCGACAATTACTACAGCCACAAGTGGTTGAAACGTAATGGAAATGTAATTGGCTGCACATGAATAATAGACCGATACGATCGCTTTTTGGTTGGGGATGGGCCCTTGTGGTGACAAAGACTCATACAACAGGCTCATAAATTTCGAGAAGTACGAGAAAAACAATGAATGCCACGAATTCTCTTAAATCAAGGCCCATGGCATGAGGCCTATACTCTCTGTGTGTATATGCATAGAGTTTCAATATATGTTTCTAAATGAGCAGTCACAATAAATTGCTATTCATACCCAATTAACCCTCTCTAGCACACACACGCACACACACACACACACACACACACACACACACACACACACACACACATGCAAACATAAATATACACACCCTGCCAATCCAAGCCCTTTTGCCAGCTAGCCATCTGGTCAGAACATGATCATCATATGCAATCTGCCCACCCAGGCTGGCACTGATTCACCAGACCAACACTCCAATTACCCTCATCATGCCAACAGTACAGCAGAAAAGCAAACAGCACACACACCCCACAATGGGACCCACCTGTGCAGGGGTGGAATGATTGCCAGATAGGCTTGTAAAGAGAGGTCAGTGTGTCATAGAAATTGAAATACTCAACTCTACAATTAGACGCATTTACAAACATAGTACAAGGCTCGATTAGCCTTATTGTGAAGAGGAAAACTCTGATTATGCGTCGCAAGGTTGGATTCATCTCACTCAGAATCATCTGTCTACATCATCACAATGGATGAGGGCCATAAGGTTGTGACCTCTGAATGATCAATAAGCAAACCTAGTCAATGCCCACCCAGGATGCATATGTGGTTGCTGATGCGAACATAAATAAAGAGAAAGAACATTCATTTATATCTATGCTGAAGTTTGGTGTTAAATTAATAGCAGAAGTTTCTAAATGATGTATTTTGCCTCATCAGTGAAACCTGACCACTACGTCTGTGGCCCCTATCAGCTGATAAGCCCACTGGCTCAACACTGATCTATCTGTAAGCCCATCTCCCTTTTCTTAATTTTAGTTTTCCCATTCCTAACCCATGCTAATTCATCCCCTCTGCTGTATGATCCATGGACCAGAGGCCTCGGCAGCGCAGAGTGCCAGGAAGGGTCACTGTTAATTATATCCATTTAATACCCACTTATGTCTGCAGCGACGTCTTCCTCCTGGGGTCATGCAGACTTCGCCCTGCACTTTATCCAATAATCTCACAGAATATAGGCTTGGATATTCCAAAAGATCAATGTCATTAACAAGAAAGCACAGAACGCATTTGATTATGGATGTAATTAGTACAGGCTTGAGGGGACTTGCTCCTTTGCACAAAGAGGTAAAATCCATTTAGTATCAAAATTGCCTTAAAAATGGACACCACTTTGAGATCATTTTTGCAACTGATGACCACCATAATGCAATTAGTATCACTAATGACAGAATTAGGGCTCATATACATAATACTGATGTCCAACTTTGACAGATAGAAAAGAGCATTAAGTGTGGCTGAAAGTGAGCCATGTTCCAAGTTGTGGTGAGAGGGTTCAATTTACCGTCATCGGTCGCAGTCGGCGATGTTGGACTGGGTGCTCATCTGTTCTATGGCAATTTACCTGTGGAAAAAAAAAAGGCAATCCTATTGGGCAAGTGTCTCTGAGAACCTGTGAAAGGTGACACTGTGGATGCTGCATTAAGAGGATGAGCTTTTAATAATTCTGTCACAGGGCTGGGGAATATCAGGCTGGGATCACTTTACAGCCAAGCTGAACTGAACATCCAGCCATCTCTCCAATGAGAGGCCAGCCTCATTAAAACTCTGTCCCCTGCTGACTTTATCTCTGCGTCATCAGATCGCTCTTCCCTCCTCCAATTCTTTCTTCTTTTTTTATTTGTCTCCAGCATGGTCTCAGTCAACTTTTTGACATCACAGACACACCTAGAGGCATTGCTGTCCATCAGCGATGCACTGGTGTCAAGCAACTAGTTCAGCCACATCTCACAAGTGAACAATAACGTAGTGCTAATATACAACATAGAAACCTCCAAATTCAGTTGGATTTGCCCATCATGCAACAGCGGGCCTTTGAAATACCTGTTGTAGACATCAAGTTAAAGATTTCAGTTACTTTTAGTCACAATAAGCTCTGCGGTTTTCTGCTAATGTAGGTAGAGCAGCAATGCATACCTCTTCACTGAGAACAATCTTGGCCTCCAGTGGAAACCTGTTGCGAGGGATGTGAAAGGGAACAGACAAAATGCCAGGACTGAGGAGAGTTTCTGTGGCTTGTATTGGATTGCATTGCCCTGAAACTCAAGCCTGTGTGGTAACAGGGTACAGCCACTTAAGATGGCAAGATAGCCGCGATGATGGACAGTTTGATTTCTTATATAATATTTTCTAAGGGTTATAGGTTGCAGCAGGGAGAGAGGGGAGACAGAGTTTAAGTTTCCAAGTGTAAAAAAAAATCTATAAAAATGTTTAATGGAAAATAAATTGTCCCTTGGGGTGATATAAAATGTTCGTCCTACTTTAATTTAATTCTAGGGGCTAAGGTAACTAATAATCGCTCACTGGCACACGTGGTTCAAATGTCTGAACGTATAAATTTATAGGCAACAACAACTGATAACATGTAGGCAGTGTACATGTGTACTTTGCATGTTAACAAAACCTCCCATACACCATCAACCACCTCATGATACTCAATTATAGGTCTGTATACGTCTTGTAGATTATAAGACTGTAACAAATGATGGAAAATAAGAGGGGGACGCCTGCTGCATAACGTCTAGCTGATCTCACTTTATAGTAGACTACTAAACCGCCGTAAATGCACACATGCTAAAATCCCTCTCTGTTTTCCATCAAGCTGCTGTGTAGTGGCTATGTTAAATGTAGGTGGTAAGCTCATATATCTAATTATACAATAGCCAAACATTTTTTGTTAATGAAATGGAAGGAGTGTAATTGAAAACTTCAGCATAATTATTGCTTGGTGAGTGGCTGGAAAATTGCACGTGTAGGAAGAGGTCTCAGCAGGGGTACCATGACTTATGAATCAAGCTATTTCAAAAATCCTTACAGAGCGGCATGTGTACACGTCCTCACACATTATTATCATTATTATCTTTATAAAACGGGCAGCCACTTGAAAGAGCAAAGAAATTATACAAAATGCACGCTTTCCTTCTGGATAAACTGCTTTTGTGCCTCACATACTTGAAAAGGCAAAACATTGTCATGATTGAAGTTAAAATCTTTTCTTGAAGCTAACCCTAGTATTTTTTTCTTCTAAATGCAGACTACGTAATGAGTTTAAAAAAAAAAAGGTAAGGACATGGATAACTTGGGACATCACCTCATAGGTCTTTGCGTGGAGAAACCAGAGCAGCCAAGACACATAAAGCCAGGTTAGAATGGCTTGGCAGCCGCACTAACAATGTTTGTCACAACTGCCCTCTTTCCATCCCAAGCTCAAATGAGAGAAGTCAGAGAAATATGGGATTACCATGAGTTATTTATGACGCTGAAACCCAAGAGCCCTCTTTATGAAATCATCTCCGCTGATTGGGTTGCTCTTTCGCCACGCAGCATCTGATATGATTTCAAATGGTTTGACATCAAAGTCGCTTGTGTAAAGTATGAGTAGTTTTGCACACGTTCAATCAAAATACAGATCTTTATCGGCATCATGCTGATTGACATGAGCGGACTGTTGTGAAACAGATACTGTGGCTGTCATAGTCATTATGGATTTTTCTGTTTAAAGACACAGCTAGGGGGAAAAAAAAGCATGTGGCCTTTACACTGCCATGTTCTTTAGCCAGCAAAACTACAGCGGATTCAGAAACCTGGCTCAAGTTGACTTGGATGGAGAAAAGTACAACCTTTTCAACTGTTACCTTTAAAACTTCTGAAATCAAAGTGTAAGTAATAAAACCAGATTTTACTGATAAAGAAGTGTAGTACATTTACACCAAACATAAAACATGTGTTGACTTCCATAGCTGTAGCAATACAATGGCAGTAATACTCAACAACCAGGTTAGGAAACCTACCTCTAGCAGAGAATTACACAAGGATACATTCAATGGCAGTCCATAGTTAATGAACTTTCTGACCTTTAGGAAAATGTACACTGATTAAGCAGATTCTGCTTATTTAATAATTCAGTTAGAGCGTAAGAGAGCTGAATAGAGGTGCATCTCTCACCCAATATAGTCAGGGATATAATTTTGTACCGAGACAACGGTTGACATCATATTGCTGTGGCCAACAGAAGAAAAAAAATCTCATTATGGAGACATCCATTTGTGGGGGCTTTAATAAAAAAGACAGAATGAATCTTAAGCACTGGACTGATGCGGAAATCTATGCGGAAAACTAAACTCCCAAATGAGGGTCCTGGACATTTGAGGTCATTAGTGTGGAGATTGTGGTCAGTGAAGTGAATTTACATATATGGACATTGCTTTAAAGAAAGTATCTGGAAGATGTCGAGGCGGAGAGTGGAGAGGAGATACTACAGTAGCTTGATCTGCCATTGAGATCTTCTGAATGGGAGATCATAGGTGCATTATTGATGAGTCTCAGTTTGAGTTTCAGCTCTAGAGGAAATGATAAGGTGTAATGCAATGGTCTACTGTGATCATGAACAGCTTTGTCCTACATACTGTACTGCAGGCTGCTAAGGTGGCACCCTGCTGCCACACCATATCTCTTTGTATCACCTTTTACATTATGTACTTATTTAGACTATGGTGAGAATAGTCAGTACATGGTTGGTTATATGGTGCCTAATAACAACAATCAGTTCAAGACAATTTCAGGCCCTCAACTTGTTGCATGTGGGTATTTCACAAAGCTGGAGATGAACTATTTTCTAGTAGACTTAAAGCTTTAGTGCGTAACTTTTTGATATTAATAAACGTCCGTTCCATTCAAGCTATTGCCAAATGAGTTGCTACAAAGCTAATTAAGACTATCAGCTCCACACAACTTTCTCTGTATTTCTCAGTATGACTATGTTCAGAAGATTGTGTCATCCGGTGACTTTCCCGCGCAGAAGCTTGAGTAAAGATAATTGCCTCTTCTGAAGAGTCCATCATGTTTTTTTTAATCCTCCGTGTCCTCCTTGGCTACTACAAAATGCGAATTAGGCATGTTTCCATCAACTGGTTTAGAGCAAACAAACTAGGCTACAGCATGGTACTCTCTATATGGTAGGCTATGCATGGCTGTAATCCACCACTAAACAGAGTAGAAGAAGTAGTGGTTGCTAAAAGAAACAACAACAGTTGCCTCGGCCATCTTACCCATCTACGAGATAAATACGGAAATAGTTCTTAAGGAATTTTGTTTAATTGGACACGTTTTCTTTTATTTTCTTTCATGTCAGCTATTATCCATGGTTCATACTGTCTCGAGACAAAGACATGTTATGGGAATATTCAGAGAGACGCCGGCAGTGTAAACAGCTGATCATTAATATAAGTTAAATGTTCGTTACATCAAAACCTTTTTGCAAAGGCGTTTCCATATCCCATTTAGCGCATCAACTCTTTGTCGACAAAGGCAAAAACTAACTCAAGCAAGCGTAAATTGAGTAAGTTTTATAGAATTTAACCGTTTCCATACAGCTTTTCTAATGCGATACTTCAACATGCACATACTGTAAAGATATGTGAATGGAAACACGGCTATAGTCAACATATATTCTTCATCAGCTTGTCTCAGGCATTCTGCATGCTGAAGTGTTAGCATGGAGACACTTAAGATTTCCGAGACAATCTCTCACAAACTGGTCAAGATAACCATCCAACCCCTGTGGTTTGAGTGAAAATCTTTTAATGCACAGTGCATATGAAATTAAGAGAACGAGCAATGCCGAAGAGGAAAAGAGGTAAAAATCTGCCTCCTTAGCCAACTTGATTGTTATTGCACAGTGCTTACGGTGTTTTCTGGGCCTGCACATGTAATCAATACCCCCAGGCAATTTTAAGCGTGATCAGTTTGGATGGATTATTGCTTGGCAGGAAGGCTTTTACATTGATCCTTTCATCATGTCAATCACTGACAGCGACAACTCTGAACTCTTCAAATTCCATACATCAGCAAGTACTCTTCACAATCTGGCTGCATCAAAAACAGTGTGTCAAGAGGGTGATGCGGGATCTGCTGAGGCTGGGCTTCCTATATTTTAATGCACACTGTAAT
The DNA here is from genome assembly GCF_031162955.1 of Sander vitreus. NCBI lineage: Eukaryota > Metazoa > Chordata > Actinopteri > Perciformes > Percidae > Sander > Sander vitreus. Next base: position 24,813,797 of record NC_135860.1, on the reverse strand, counting down.
GTATTTCAAGGCCCAGTGCGATTTCAGTGCTGTGCATCATCCATTCTTCTGTATAGTTCTCTATTGCTTTTATTAGCCATAACTAGGGCCAATAGACTTTTTTTCCAGAGGAAATTTTGCTAAAGTGGGGTAAAAAGAAACAGATGCAACACTGTATTACCAGAAGTGTATCGTGATCACTTACGTAAGGTTTATATAACAAACTTTATTTACTCTTTTCATCTGTAATGAAATGGTCAATATAGGGACCTGTGTCACAGTTGTGAAAAAAATGTAAAGAGAACATCTGTACAGGCAACATGTGGTGATGGGATCTCTAAAATTTTAAACCAGAGCTTAGCATTAAATTGAGATGTTAAAATAATAGCTGCATGTTAAGCTGCAAATGTTAGCATTTGATATCAGTGGAAACAGTGCTACTGCTGGAGTAGTTTTGCAAACCCTGTCTTTATTCGTTCCTGCAGCTAGTAGCGGAGCTGACATCTCATCTAATGAAGAGCAGATAGCAGACTGGTTCAAATCAGTGTTGGGAAACTGGGGCTGGCTGGTGGAACACAGAGTGAGTTGTAATATCCTCAATTTCTCCCAGCTGGAGCAGGCTAGAAGCATGTAACTGATAGTGTCCGCATGCATATTTTACACTACAGCCCAGGTGTAAAGTTTCAGCACTTGCAAGGAGCTGAACAGATTTGAAGTTAGACTGTACGACACATAGGAAATGAGCAGACTGAAACTGCAAATAGTTTATAGCCGAAATCTGCCTGATTTGAATCAGAATCTGAATTCACAAGAGGATAATTGCCTGACATCTCGCACGTGGCTCACACGCTGGATGTCCCTCACCTTCCTTTCTCTATGTGTTGCCGTTCTCAAACTCTGTTCGCTTCAGGAAACAACAAACTTCAATCTAGCAAGCTACACAGTTTTGAAGAAGATTTGATGGTGTAACAAGGCAGGCCTGCTTGGTCCTTTCTGCCAATGATTGTAAAGATTTACAAATAATGTGTTTACGGCATTTACTATGGGTGGCTGTGGCTCAGGTGGTAGACGGTCACCTGCCAATAGGAAGGTTGGTGTTTCGATCCCTGGACCTGTTGAAGTGTCCATGGGTAAGACACTGAGCCTCGGCCACCAGTGTATGAATGTGTGTGAATGGTTCCTGTACTGTACTGTCATGTAAAAGCGTGTTGAGTAGTCTTAAAGACAAAACTCAAACTTTCGTTTAAAAGCATAATTTGGACGGAAGCGCCACTTTTTAAGATTTACCGTATTTTCGTTTTCGGTCAAATGGCCTTTTGAATGGGAGTGCTAGGGGTATGATCGCATCAAAATCGCTATTTGAACAACTCACTTTCGATCTCCGAATGCAACGTAACAGGGAGGAGAGTAAAGATGGAAAGCTCCTAAGGCTTAGATCCATATAAATGCACGAATAATTCGTTGTTTTGTCGTTAGTGAAAAAAACAATATTGACCTTGTAGTTGAAAAAGGAGCCTCATATAAGAATGACATTTCCTCCTATGGAGTCCATTCATTCGCATTTGGAGATTGACACTTTTTGAAAGTGAGTTGTTCAAAACCTTTCTTTTTAGTTAACTCTGTGTACACAAACAATGTTCTCAATGCTGGAGTTCATGTGTAGAGCCCTTGTGATACTTCGAGCAAAGTTTCATGTTATGTCGAGCCTTCTTAGTGTTTTAAAAATAACGATTTTGATGCGATCATAGCAGTGCCCCTAGCTCTCCCATTCAAAAGGCCATTTGACCGAAAATGAAAACACGGTAAACCTTAAAAAGTGGCCCTTCCGTCCTAATTATGCTCTTAAACGGACGTTTGACTTGGGTACATTCACAAAAAGACCCTTGGTTGCATTTTGGCGAGAGTTATGCTTTAATATTTTATGTAGTGTTTTATTTTGCGGGGTGTAAATGTTCCACCAAAACAAGCCTTCCTGAGACTATTTTGCAGAGCCACCGTCCCTGTGTCCGGAGCTTAACGCCGCCTAAGACCATTGTGATTGGTTTAAAGAAATGCAAGCAACCCAGAGCGTTTTTTTCCTCCTATACTGCAATGTATGTGTGGTGTAGCCAGACCTTACTCCACAGCGCTTATGAGACAGGTCTGGCAATGTAAGACTAGACTTACAATAATCACTTTCTTCATGTTTTTTGGTCGCTTCCTGTCTACCTGTCAGTGTGATTGGTTGGACTGAGATAATTGCTCGTAAAATAACACTTCACGTCAGTTGGTGCTTTTCCAAAATGTGAACCTGATCCACACTGCCAAAAAAACATTAAGATGTGGGGGGGTTAGAGGGACCTTCAGTTGTGCACCTTGCAGTCACTTTCCATTTCTCTTATATGGAAAAGTTACTGGAAATTCTGAACAAATCGCTACATGGATATGTGAACACAGCTTCAATCAGGTCTGCCCAAAGACACATTGCATAATCAAATCTTTTTCAACATGTTCTGTTTTCTATATTTCAGAAATGAGACATTACGTCAAAGTTGGTGTGCGTCTAAAAAAAAGAAGGGTTGAAACAAAGTCAAACGGGTGGATCATGATGCACATAACAACACTGCAATTACTGGCAACTCTATAGGCCCATACACCAGTAACACAGTTAAAGCAGCCAATTAAAGCTGAATTAAGTCAATATTTACCATTGCATAACTCCATTTTCTCATAATGGCCTCTGATAATGAGGAAGCGCTCCATAGTCATGTGACTGAAGTGGAGCCTAATCATTGGACTGTTACAGTAAGTCATGACGGTTTATTGGCATGGAATTCCATAATGGCGCAGATCAATCAACCCAGGAGGCTTTCCTCTCTGCCGGATTTGACACATTTGAATAAGTGCCGCTGAGGGGGAGCAGGCTTATGTTGAGAGGACTCAATTCCTCACCAAGCAACAACATGTTATCCAGAGCGATATTCATCTGCCGAGGAATAATCCCAAGATAAAACAACCTGCAACGGCACGGCAGGTACGAAACCTAATAAGAACCGTCAAACTTTCCAGCTTTAGGACAGGGATGGTCATCAAAAACCATGAAAACAATCTGAACAAATGATGCCCATACGTTCTGAGAATAAGAGATACAATCAGGCTCGTGCCCTTCTCACCCCTCCTCTTTCTCCTCCTTTGCAATCCCTGTGTTGGGAATAGAATAATATAAAGCTTGAGGGAGCAGGTTGTGAGATAAAAGGCCACATCACAATGATGATCTCTATTGATCGGCAACCTTGGGCACACAGAGGAGGTCCGGCATTTGTCACGTCAAAGCTGAACCCAATAGCTGATCCACGCTGCTCTCTGATGAATTGGCCCTGTTCGCCAAGTTTATTTAATTGATGACGTGTTCCCTTTCAGGTGGACCAACACTATGTTCCGTGCATTCATTGATTTTCCAAACCCCCCCCCGCTTTCTCCAAGCTTCTTTTTCCCGCTTTCTTCAAGCACCTAACTGCAAAAGACAAACCCACCCCCACCTCAACTAGACCTCGGTGACATGGCAAGAAGTGTGTCCTTGAGCCTGCTTCTGACCAGCCAGTTAGACTTCCAGAGATGGATATACAGTGCCTCTTTGTTAGTAAAGAGGCCTTCTAGGCGTATCAACTTAAAAGTATTATGAGAAGTGAGCAAAAGTCAAGTCTCTGCTCACATTCCTCAAAGAAGAGATGAAGCAGTTAGCTGAAAGTTGTACTAAAATACACGTTTACACACACACACACACACACACACACACACACACAGAAATGTGCACAATGTACATGAATGTCAAAACTGTCACAGCACTAATGCCCATTATAACTGTGGCTTTGTGACTTAAATTAATAGTGATGTTTTCCCCTTACTCTCTTAATCTTTGTCGCTTTCATAGTGCTCTGTGGTGAGTGGCATCAAACGTAGGTTACAAACACCGACTACTGTTGAATGCATGCAGTAGAGTGCATTAAAAAGATTTCTTGATGTGAACTAGTAACCACAGGCATCTTCTGTGGTGAACAATACCAAACAGTTGATCCCTCTCTGTACCAAACTGTTAAAGTTTTAAAATGCTCACCGGGCTAATAGTGCACCACGCTTCAGCAACTCCCAACAATCCATACAGGAAAGAATTTGAATGTGTAAAGCACACAATCCTATTCCAGGGGATCTGGAGTGCGTAACTTTGTCATCTTGAGAGCCTGCATGAAAACTAACACTTGCCGGTGCAGCCAAGCAACCAGTCAACCGCTAGGTAGGCAGCTTTTGGCCATCAAAGGGAAATTCCAGCCTAATGGGGTTTCAGAGTTTCCAGTGTATGCCTCTACCATCTGCAGACAACACGATTACCTGAGGAGTGTTATCACACTCACACACACACACACACACACACACACACACACACACACACACACACACACACACATACACACACACACACAAGCACCCACACACATACCTTTCACACTCTCTTAACTTTGGAGTTTGTACTTCAGGTGGATGCACATGCTTCAGACAGGCAAACGCAACTGTGGGAGTGAATTTGAGTGTGGAATAAGCATGAGGCTCATTATGGGACTTTGATTTTAAACAAATATAAGGATAGCAAGCGAAGCACCCCAGCAAGCTATGGATTGACTCAAGAGCTGAGGCATGTAAGTAAATAAAAACAAAGAAGAGGAGCAGCACCAACAAAGGCAGAGGAATTGTGCAAAAAGGCACACTTTTGGATTTAAAGCACCTATCTCAGATCACAGAGCCTTGAGAATGGGATTGGATTACTGTCGGTTAGATTTACTCCTGTGGCTCTTCGCCACTGCATCATCGTAGGGCCCCCTGCCTCTGGATCAATGGGGATATTTACTGCGCCTGTTTCAGGGAGACTTTCACAGTAGGCAGGGCATTAAACAAACAGCCGACAGCCCCGTCCCAATGATGGCCTGTCTGTTCACACTGTGCCATGCCCAAATGTCACACATATTCACTTCAAACAGGTAGCGCACACAAACACGAGTGAAGTGCAGATAAAACAAAAAAAGGCAAAGCAATTTGCTCGGTGTGATGAACAAAGAGGAACGCTGCAACATTTCAAGAAAAGAAAATATATATATATATATATATCCAAGAGAGATGGAAAGAAATGTTATGTTTACTTTTAGATAATTAGCCTTGTAACCCACTCTAAAATTATACTCGTTAAAATCCTCTTAAATGGACACACCTCAAATAATTCCTTGTCTGCGTTCCCCTGGTTGCTCATAAACATTCAGTTTTGAACAATAAAATGAAATTGCACTTCACGTGTGAGACGTTCCATTGTAATGTATCGCTTAATGGAAGAAAAAAAATGACATAACGACAGTAAATCTGGATAACATGTTGAAGCTTTGTGAGGGAAAATAATAATCAACCGCAGCGTCATAATAGTAACCTCATTTAACCCCAATGTTGAGCTGGAAGGGCATCATGACTGAAATCACTTGAGGTAAAACAGCAACTCCTTCACAGAGTATGTCTATGAAGCTGCAGGAACAGCCTATTGAATTGATTCTATTATACATTTGAGAGTAGAATTGCCATTATGGTGTCAAACAACAGTCTTTACATGCATGTATACTGGCTGGCTGCAAAATAATTTGCTAAATGCGAGCACATGAGTCGAAGAATGAGTGGAATGTATTGTGTTCCCACTCAAATATGAGCAAAATAAGTGCCTTCATAGAGAAAAACAGTCAGTATGAAATTTCTTCATTACTTGACAATTCCACTGACAAAGCCTGCGCTATCAGCTGACAGCGCAGTGTCAAACAATGGGCTTATAAACGGCAGCACGCATTACCGAATCAGCCCGAAGAGCTCCCGAGGGCAGACCTAACTTCATCAACATGAAAAGTAATATGTATGTGAAGACGTATGGCTCAGTGGTGAAAGCTGATGTAAGCTGGACTTTGATGGACCAATCATGGCTTCAGCTGCAGTGGATAATGCGCCAGTTGGCCTACTGGCTTTGCAATAGGAGTCATGCTGTACAACGTTGCCCTGATAATTCATCTTTGTCGTAATATATATGATTAAATTTTCGCTGCTTTAAGGTTTCCAGAGTGGCTCAGCTAATTATCATGTCTAATAGCTGTAGCCGGAAAAAATCAGCTGCCTTAAGGTTCAGACACACGGACCAGACGGCCGACCCTCAGCAGAAAAGGCAGTTGGACTGATCAGTCTCCCCGAATTGGTCCAAAAAAGTGCCTCGTAACACAAGACGTAATACGTCTCCATAACGACAGGCGGCGCTAATCTGTATTGTCGGTCAAAAATGAAAACCGGCAGCTGATTGGACGAACGCGTCCCGTGGGTCTGGTTTCTCCGGAAATTCAAAGACAGACTGTCATGGCGGCTTGTTCAGAATACGATCTCATATTGTACTAAAATAGTTCACCGAAACGTGTTTCTGAAAACATTTTAAGCGAGAAATAGGCCATGCAGTTGCTGAATCTGTCTTCATTTCAGATCAACAAAGGTCAGTTTAAAAGATTTTCGTCAGATTTTGAGAGACTCTAGTCACGCTCATCCCGCTCCTCGTTTCCAGGTTAGCACTCTACCAATCAGATGGGTCATTTGAGTATGACTGCCGGCAGTGCCCGCCCCGCCGATTATATATGTGAAATCGGCCAAAATGAAGGCCGACGGACCCTCGGACGGACGACAGCACGGAACACACCGAACAGACTCGAGTCACTGACCTCGCCAGACTGACCGACGGCTGATTATCGGCTTAGTGTGTCTCGGCCTTTAGAAACATTGTAGAAACCATGCAGGTGTTAATTTAGGTTGACGGGATGGGTGAACACTGGGAATAGGGCTGCAATTTAAGATTATTTTCATTGTTGACTGATATGTCGATTATTTTCTCAATTAATCGATTAGTTAAAAATGTTGATCAGTGTGTTCCAAAGCCTAAGATGATGTCATATGTCTGTTTTTTCCCACAAGTCAAATATATTCCGTTTACTGTCACAGAGGAGTGAAGAAACTATTCAAATTTAAGCTGGAATCAGATCTTTTTTTCCATAAGAAATTACTCAAACCGATTCATCGATTGTCAAAATAGTTGGTGATTAATTTAATGGCAAAACTAATCCATTTATCTTTGCAGCTCTACTGAGGAACATTGAAATCAGATTTTTAGATTTGTCCATTTGGAGTGGCTTTAACTATTTTCATTTTTGCCTTCAGGAATGATTTATTGCCGTGTTCTACAGACTGACATGAAAATGAGTTTAAGTCATGGTAATCTTACTTTATATAGTGAGGAATTGGCTATAGTCAAGTGACTCACATCTGCCAGTCCAGTTGCAACAGATAAGCACTGGAAAACTCTTTTGTTCCCAGTGATTAAAGTTAGCGTTAACTTTCATCATGCACCTGCTGTGGCTGCAGCCTGTTCCCAGCAGGGGTATTTATTTTCCCCATCTCTACGAATATTTGGTGCAATTCTGTGTTGTCTTTTATTTTACGTTCAAGAAAGTGAGAACATGGGTATTTGTGTGGGAGTGTGAGAATGTGTGTGTTTCCGCACACATGTGGACCATGTGTCAAGCACACTGCACCGGGAGGGCTGAAGAAGGGAGGAGGCCACCATCACACACACACACACACACACACACACACACGAAGATTTCACTGACACCCACACAGCATACGCCACTAGCCAGACACAGCACTGTCTCACACGTCAACGTTGCCACTGCTTTACAGGAAGGCATCTTAGTTATGAAGGGAAATGCCTTGGCACACTGCTGGACAAACACAGATTGTCTCACACACTAACATGTGAGTTCTTAATCTACTATTCTATTACACAACAGCCATGCCGGGTTATTATGGTGTTGGTTCAACAGGGATATTACATGAGCTCAGTTGAACACTAATTCATGCTGTATAGTCAGTAATTTGTATTTGTGGTATTATGATATGATAAGTTATGATCGACATTATGATTCTCTTCACATCAAATAAACAAAATATAAGTAGTTTTTTATGATTGCTATAGATTTATTAAACACAGTTCATTAAGGATGCTAGCTTTTACCTGGATTAAGCTCATCACTGTATTTCAGGAAATTCGTTTTCATAATGCAGTATTTTGTACATTCATCACGTATTGTTTGAAATCTTGCAGTACTTTTTTTGTGACTGATGAATATATTGGTATGGTTCTGATATGTTTAATTACATGTAGAGGATGTAAGACAAGAATGAGGATCAGCTGCAATTGTGTGTTTTTTTACTGATGCATAGACTGATCTGTACAGAAGACACACACACACACACACACACACACAGAAATAATACAAGGTAAATACAAAAATCTTTTTTTGCAAATAAAAGAAAACAACAATAAAATAGATTTAACAAAGGTAGAAAATGAAATGATTTTTGATGAGTATTTTAAATGGAATTTTTCCCAAGCCATTATAGAATATCTGGGAAAAAGCAATGTGTTGCAAAAGAGAAGGCATATTATTTTCTGAAAATAAATAGGCCATTATTTTGGAGCATCTAGGAAGCAAAGCAAGTTGATTTTTAAAGTCAACTGCAAATGTCTAATGATTAATCCATTGTATTACTAGTGAAATGTCAACTACGAAAGTTGTTGTCTGCATTCATTTATGTAAATAGGACTGATTTCAAAATAATGTACATAATACTTTTTTATAATGTTCTTTTTTTTTTGTACCGAAGTCAGTTAAGACTCTCTGGTTGTCAATTAGGCCCACACTACAATAAAATACATCCTGTATGGACCTTTTCTTCTGCCGTTATCTTTTCAGCTCCACAATATTGAAAAAGTATTATGCATTAATGTAAAAAAGGATTTAAAGACATTTAAATAAAAAGAACGATAATTACGACACATTGTCATTGATTTGATCATATGTATCTGGTATTTCAGTTTTAATTAATAGAAATAAAAGGGTGACAGAGAAAGGGAAGACATGATGCAGATAAGGAAACCAGTCAGACACACACCTGTTCTCTTTTTTTTTATTTAAGAAGGTTTTGATTGAGTGATGAGTTTGCACTCTGAAGAGTAGCACAGATGCAATAACAGAGAACCGACTCTGCAAATTGTAGGAGTGGTACGCTGAAAACAATGAAAACAGCACGTGATAGATAGCTCATGTCAAAAGGTTAACGGTAACTCACAGACAAAACGTCTTGTTTTTAAAAAGTGCATTCACAAACATGACAAATACTCTCAACTCATGATGTCTATTTTTATGTGATACAAAATATGCATACCTGTTTTAGATTTGTCTGTATTTATATACATAGATATTTCTTCAAAAGGATCACTTCTTTTGTCTTTTTACAAAGGTTAAAAGCAGGGTTGTGGTCGTAGCAGCTTCGGATATCTCTAGCCTCTTTACCATGTAACGAGATACACATAGTCTCAACAGATATCCAAATAAAACCTACCATTTTCTCTGTTGTTAAACTCAAACGACATAATGTCTTTATTGAAAGAGATATTCACCAGTGAAGCCTGCAGTTTAGAAAAGAAATGGATCAATAAAATGCTTGGGCCATTAAATATATTTTTGTATACCCGCTTTTTTGTCAATATCATAAATACTAAAGACACAGGACAATATTATAAGACAATGCTGGGAGACTAAATGTAAAGATTGAAATAGTTCAAACATTATTTTTTTCAAGTTTTCTAGTTCATGAGAAAAAGAAGAGAAATCAGGCGAGCACAGAAACACTATACTTCAGTCTTTTCTTCAGTCTTATTCACTGCCCTTTTATATTTAAAAGAGCAATCATGAACAAGGTCGCCAGACAAAGGCCGGACTGTCCATAAACTTTTCTGTTTTAGTCCTGTCCAGATAAGATGCTTGCCCATCATGAATGAGGCAGGATCCTGGTTTTCAAAGGAATTCATAAAAGCAGTCAAACATACTGATAAAAACCAATAAGTACCATGCAAATCTTGCAAGACGACATATTCTCAAACAAGAGACAAAGTATTCTTCGTATAGGCGAAATATCAAGTGAGGAGGGAATGGGTGAAAGGCAAAGACCTCTAATCAATACTAAATACTATATTTCCAAAACCAAACAAAAAATATTTAATCTGTACATAATATAGTACGCATGAGTTCAGACTGGATCAGCAGTTTCTTTCCTTTTTGTTAGTCTTTGCCAAACGCCTACCTTGGAATAATACAGAAAAGTATTTTTAATTGATCCCAATCTCTTTGTTCTCCTCCATAAATCTGGAGAAGGGGCGGCTGGCCCCGACATCCAGACCAGCCTTCTCCATACCCGTCATGGGAGGGCTGCTGCCTGTGTGAACACGCTCCATTCCTCCTGGCATGGCTCTCAATGAAGTGATTCCTGCACCGCCGAGGCTGACGGGCAGCTGGGTGATGCCTCCGTTTTGGATCACAGAGATCTCATTGTTCTTCATGGCAAGCCCGTTGGTGATGGCGGCCGCGTACTGGTTCCAGAAGCCCGGGTCGACGTTCATGGCCCGAGCAGCCAGATCTTTTTGGAACATCTCGCTGAACTTCATGGCGTCCCCGCCCAGCAGGGCCATGGGATTCTCCACAGACAGTCGCCGACCCCTTCGGGCTGGAGCGTTGTTCCACATGTGTGTTCCCATGTGAACCTAAAATTAGCAAGAAAATAATGAGTATATTATAATAATAATAATAATAATAATAATAATAATAATAATAATAATAATAATAATGAGTCATCGCGAGTCGCAAATCCAACATTGAAGGCAAGTACGTGATACAAACAAACATTTTATGGATGGGAAAGGAAGGGAGAAGGCCAAAATTCAATGTAAAAAATAACAACCATACTGTTTTTTTTTATATTTTGTGGTACATACAATTTTAAAATAGGAGCGCATTTGGAAATTATTGTAAATTTATATAAAATGCACATATATCACAAAGCCAGTTAGGCAGCAGATACATGTCAACCTGGAGATCAGAACCAGGAGAGATGAGGGGTTGGACATACAGTACTCCAAAGGCCTTTAGCCAGAATGGATCCCAGAGTTTTACATGGCATGCTTCTCTGCAACCACAATGCCCCCATTTATGTAAAATTCTAATTGATGCTGTATTAAACTGGCTCATACCTTCAGATTGCCCTTTGTGGTGAAAGCCCTTCCACAAATAGAGCAGGCAAAAGGTTTTTCCCCAGTGTGTGTGCGCTCGTGGATTTGCAGAGCACTAGCAGAGGAAAAATTCTTCCCACACGAGTGGCAGTTGTGCTGCTTAGGAGTGCGTCGTGGAGGCGGGGGAGCCAACATGGGGTTGATGCTGGGGCTCATGGTGCTCTGGGGTGCTGCAGCAGGAACCTGGATGCCCATCGGCAGGTGAGAGTTGTCGCTCAAAGACACTGACTTGCCGTGTCCATTCATTTCCATTTTGATCATGTTTGATGCAGTGCTGGCCAAATTAGGAGTGCTCAGCCCTGAAAAAGAAGAGTTTGAATGAATATTAGAATGCTGAATCATTAAAACGTCATAGGGTAACTAAGCAAATTAGGAGACCCATATGGCTGCAAGGTAGCTTCTTGAATTTTGAAAACATTCAAATGACACGTCCCTGCTGAAACCCTAGTACATTAATTAGGCTAATAATACTTTGTTTATTTATTGATTTGTAAAATGTGTAAATTCTATTTTCAACTCTTTGTTCCTTCTCTTGCTATCAATATATCATATCACATTGTGTTGAGCAGATAATGTCATTATGAGTACATTATTTTCAGTAAAAATTGCACATTAAATCTGTATAGATATTTAATTTACTTTATATTATTACAAAGAATGGTGTTGATTGTGCACATACACACCTCGGTCTCTATTTAGAAACAGCATGCTGAAGTGGCTCTCCTCCTTGATATACTGCCTGCCAGGTTGAGTGGCAGTCAGGTCAAGGGCCCCGGTGCCTTCAGTTGCAGAAAGCGGCGATGGGGTCTCTGATTTTTCCGACTTCACAGTTGCCAAGCCAGATGTATTGTTTTCCTGGATCTCGTCTACTAGCATGGCACTGCTGTTGTTATTAATGTTGAATGTAGCTGGGGACTTGGATTGCTGGCTCTCAGAATGGCTGTGAGCTGGGGACAAGTGCTGCATAGAGCCAGAGGACTCAGACAAAGCAGGGCTCCCCAAGCTTTGACGTTCAGCATCCCCCACTGCAGACATGGAATCAGTGGCAAAGCAATCAGTCTCTCCTCCAAAGCTGATGCCGTTCTGCGTAGGCTTGAGACCAAATGAACGGTTCATGTTGGCAGTGGAGTCGATCATCTTCATCTGGTTCTCCATCGCAGCGATGCTGGAGATGATGGAAGTTGGTGGGGAGCTCCCAGGTGAATAAGGTTTACATGGGTCTACTTCTCCCTCTTTTAAGTCAGCTTCATCTTCCATAGCTTGCTCCATTTCATCCAGAAGGTCATCATCATACTCATTACTCATCGCATCTAAGCTCTTCTCGTCAAAGGAGAGGTCAGTGTCCATCTCCTGCAGGCTTTCAGGGACGAGGGTGTTGGGGATCTGCCCTCCCATGTGCATACGAATGTGTTGCTGCAGCACAACGGCATTGGTGAACTTCTTCTGACATATAGGGCAGGAGTGCTGGACCCGAAGTGGTGGTTTGGATCTATGGACACCAAAGTGTGTTTTCAGGTTTCCCTTGGTGGTAAATGCCCGCCCACATACTTTGCATTTGAAAGGCCTCTCGCCAGTGTGGATACGGTAGTGCATCTTGAGAGCACTCTGGCAGCTCAGAACGCGATGACAGATGACACACTGGTTTGGGTCAGTCATCTTCTTGTCAATGTTTTCAACAAGCTGCTGCAACTTTGATGTCTCTGAGGTTTGCATAGAGTCTAGGAGGCCTCCAAAAGGAAACTTGGCCTTAAACTGCTCTGAGAGCATGGGAAGGACAGGATGGGAGACAGGGTTAGAAACGAGGTCTGGGCTAGTGAGGGGTTCAGTGACCTGGCCACTGCTGGACAATGTGGTGGAAGTGACGGCAGATGAAAGGACAACTTGAGTTAGTGTAGTTGTGGTGGTGGTGTTCTCTCCTGGCCTAGTAGAACAGCTTGGGGGAAGGAGAACACCTTCAGGTTTTAAAAGAGGAGGTGCATCAACCCCTAGAATGGGTTTTGGGGAGGGTGATGTAGTGGTCAAGCCAGAGTCAATAATGATATTTGGGGACAAAGATGCACACTCGCTTAATGGTGGCGATGGCCTCTGAGGGGACCTGTTGAGCGGTGTAAGGCTTGGAGACTCGCCAAAACCTCCCATCATACTCGGCAACGTGGGAGGCAGCTGGAGCCCGACTGAGGTTGGAACCGTGGGGAGGACAGGTTTGCTGTCTAGCCATGTGGTTACAGGTTTTTCTGGGGGCAAAGACATTCCATATGGGATGCCTGAGCTTGTGGGCACATTGTCCAGGTACTCTGGCACAGGGTAGGGGTTCATCTGAATATGTGGGTATTTTTCTTTGTGCCTCTGGAAGTGGACCTTCAGATTTCCCTTGGTGGAGAAACGGTTGCCACATATGTTGCATTTGAAGGGCCTCTCTCCAGTGTGTGAACGCAGGTGGATCTGTAGGGCGCTGTCACTGCCAAACACCTTGGCACAGAACCGACACTTATGCTTGAAGAAGGGGTCCTCAGAGCTAGACTTAGTGTCAAACACAGACACATTTGGGGGCTTCCCCTTACGGTGCTTCATCAGAGCAGAGAGGGGGTCGAGCGCATTGGCTGTGGCTGCTATGCTGGCCAACGGGTTAGGGAAGATAACGCTGCTGGATGAGCTGTGAGGTATCAGCGGTAGACTGGAGGCAGAGCTCAGGAGGCTGCTGTGGCTGAGTGAGGGAGGGGTGTTGGAGTTCCTGGGAAGAGCTGAGCTGCTGCTGATGCCACCACCTCCTGTTGCACTACTACTAGTGCTTATGTTGTTTGTGACTGAGGATGAGCAGGAGGGAAGTAGAGATGACAATCCAGTACCACTGGGTGAGGAAAACACCGAGTTATTTGAGCATGTGATGGGTATCGTAGAGTTAGACTGCTGACTGCTAATTTGTGGTGTTTGAGAGAGATGTCCTTCTATCCCTGAGGTCAGGGGTGAAGGACCTTGACCACTGAGAGTGGCCGGCAACCTAACAGGCAGCTGATGGACAGGGGGAGAGATAAAGTTGTGTAGTTGAAGCTGACTTGCGACAGGAGGAGCACAGGAAGATACAGGCCCCTGGTTTACAGCAGCATTGCTCTGATGGTGGTTTAGAGCAGGCTGTGAGGCAGACTGTCTGTTCATCAGAGCCACCTGACTGCGTATTTGTTCTATCAGCTGCAGCTGGTGGATCTGTTGCTGCTGGAGGGCCATCAGCTGGTCCAGGATCATGGGAATAGCCATGGTGGAAACCCCACTGCCCACTGCTGCCCTTACACTTTGTGAAAACTGGGCAACTGCAACACGGGTGCCATGCAGGGTCTCCAAGGTAACATTGGTGCTTGGCATGGCGTAGCTTGTAAGAGTTGAGGGGACGACATCATTGAGCTGAGGTAGGGAGCCGTCTGGCTCAGGGGATGTCACATCTGTGTCTTCAGGATCCATATTTTTTTCCGGTGAAAGCTCTAGCTCCATCTGCTCGTCCTCCTTTTCTAGGAGATTGACCCCATTTAAGGTTGCTGTCTCTGGGATGTCATCCACCTCACCAGCAGGACTGTGGTTGCTCTCCCTGGGGTCCTCGCTGTCAGCCTGCTCGCTAGAGCAGCTGGGTACAGGGGAGAGCTCGGAAGGGTACTCTTGGGAGGGGTTAGGTGTGTCCTCATTGTCATTCACGATGAGCACGAGGGGGTTTTTGGTGCAACTCTTTGAATGTTCACAGAAGTCTGACCACTTGAAGAACTCAGCGCAACACTTCTCACATACATGCGTCTCCTCACTGCCGCTGCGGCTCTCATTCCCGCTGTCGGCATCATCCAGCACCTCACCTCGGGCTGAAGGGAGGGGTAAGGAGGGGGTCAGGGGAGTGGAGGGGGATAGGAAAATAGGGAGCAAAAAAAAGAAGAATTAATGAATAAATAATCAATAGAAGAATCCACACATATTTTGCAGTGCCGTGCTGCAAAGATTTAACCTCAGATTTTTTTTCCCTCTCTTTTAACATAACCAAAATCAATATTCTTTTTATTTTTTTACTCTGAACAAATTGCCCTAGTTCACCAATTCTCAAGACCCTGGTTTGTGCATTCACACCCTCTCCATAGAGCCAGCTAATAATTTTCTTTGTGCAATCCATCAAATTATGAGGGCCTATCAATTGTGGATACTGCCGCTTAATGAAATTCCATAGAACCTATTGATTTCCAATATTTCATACAATTCACAGCTGCCTCATCTGTTGGGTACAAACTAGGACTTTGATGGCCCCATTAGGATTCCCCTCTGCTATCAAGCCCAGCCATTTCCACCTGAATTACAAATGGCTAGGCCTTTTCATTTAGCATTGCAAAGGTAATACTTTAGCCCTGCATCTCAGCAAGGGACTCTATACTGGAATACTCTCTTGTTGTGACGTCAGGAAAATTGTGTTGTCAGAATCAAAAGCAAAGATCTGCTGAATCTATAGCACTTATACATTTCCTGAACAATTCACTATAATTCAAAATTATGCAAACTTTTAAATGACTTTTGAAATGTTTTGAAATACAAAACATTAACTTTCAGTTAAGAAATACCCAATGTTACTTTATCTCCCTCTCTCTGTCTCTCTCTATCTCTCTCTCTCTCTCTCTCTCTCTCTCTCTCTCTCTCTCTCTCTCTCCCTCCCTCCTTCTCCCATGCTCTCTGAAATAAGACTCAACAAATTACATGCTAGTACCATGGCAGCAAAGTCTCTGATTAGTTACACATGTTTAATCACAGTTGTAGGAAGCCACTTCCTCTTCCACATGCAACCATCAAGAGTCAAACAAGCCGACGCAAGCTCCGAGAAAGGACCCAATTCACACCTGATCAAAACCATGTAAAAATGGCCTCCCTTGTATATTTATTTTTTTTGTGTTCAAACATAGTTAAATTCTATATTTGTGTGTGTGTGTGTGTGTGTGTGTGTGTGTGTGTGTGTGTGTGTGTGTGTGTTTTTCGTGGCCGAATACACATTTCCCTTTCATAAGGAGTGGGAAGTGTGCTCAATCACTGTCACAGCACTCTGTACATACTTTAACTCACACTCTCCTGTTCGGTTTATTCTCAAGGACCCAGCATAGATCTGGTAATGTAAGTGTTTTTCTACAAATTAAACTACTGTTTATACACTTTACACTATAAAAAAATATTAGGACAATTTCATAGACATTATTGCAAATAAAAGTGATGTATTACACAAAAAGATGGTCGCTAAAAAAACTGCTTTAAAACAAGGTGGAGTTGATAGTTCTTAGGTGACTTAATAATTAATGCATGCACGCACGCACGCACACACACACACACACACACACACACAGATTTGCTTCCACTAATCATAGGAGTGCAACTCCCCCAATAAGCCAACAGGCCTGAGCTATAAATGTAAGCGATAAAAAGACATGTCGAGAATGACCTTACCTTAAAAAAACTGCCAGAAAATACTGCACATTACAGACTGCACGTTTACTCAACACCAAAGGTCTTTGCAAGTGCGTAATCATGAGATCCATTCAGTGCTCACGCTCATTTCAGAGGTTAGAATAGAGCGAGCCATGGTGAGGCAGACATGAAGCATTTGTGCCAATTACAGTGACTCATTAGTAAAGAAATTCATCACTCCTCCTGTAATTTCTGGCCAAAGGGGGCGTGAGCTTTCAAGGTCTGGTGTCTGTAATGTAATTAATTATCAAAAGAAAGGCTTTGGACAGGCTCGGTGTTCTTATCCTCACTGGAGCCAGAGCTGACAAAACAAGATAATATTTTACTTAATCATGGGTGCCAGGTTAATTTATAAAAAAAATAAAAAAATAAAAACTGATTAAGCAACTGAAGGAAAATAAAATTTAAAATGCTCCACACTTTTATTTTGGGTTGTACATTATTTCTACTTTGCAATATCAATGTCACTTCCCTCCTTGATTTCCCAGTCACAAGTCAGCACATTTTGGATAGAAATTCTATTGAAATAGAAAAAAATATTTTTCAGAATTGCTATTATTATTTACCACAAGTGAGAAGAAGCTAGTCTGGAAACTGAAAATGTCAGGGACACATGTCAGCAGGATAAAAATCTCCTTAGCCCAGCAGCGGACAGCAGAACTCATTTCCATAATTGAGGGTTGAAAGGTCAACACAAATGAGTAGTCATTGTGTTGGGCTGATTAGTTATTAGAATGGTATTACTGTCAATCTCTTTTATTCATTCATACAATTACAAGTGGGGGCCTTTGTATGCCTCTGACCTGACACACACACACACACACACACACACACACACACACACACACACACACACACACAATGACACGTTTCTTCACTGACATATGTAGAAAGACAAAGAGCTTAGACAAATTACCTGTATATATGTATAGAGATAAACACCTAAAAAACATCACATATATACACACACACACACACACACACACACACACATGCTTTTTGCTGTTACTGGAAAATGACTAACTGCAGTGCGTATACGCATGCTTGCACAGGCCTACATTGTCAAATGTACCCTGTGAAGGGCTATACTTTTCTAATTTGAAAATAAAAGACTTAGGACTTTGAATTATATTTTCCATTTTGAAATTCCTGTTGTTTTTCTTCCCTCTTGGCATTTCCAGTTTTGTCAGTGTGCAACACTCATTGTAAGCACAATCAAAGGAATATTGTGACAAATGTTATGCCCTTTATAGCTCAATCAAAAATGTGCACACTGCCACTTTAAAAAGATTTAAGAAACCATTCAGTGATTCAGTTGTGGGATTTTGCTGTGGTTTAACATAGCTACAATTACTCAATATTACAATACAGGTCACTGCAGTGATAATTCTGTATGCTTTTGTTGGAAATATTATAACACTGTACATGCCAATGAGCTCAAAATAATACCATTTGCATTCACAATCACCATTCACTCCTGAAACAGTGGGGTGCCATTGTGTTGCGCAGCTGTGTAAAGGCGACATTTTGTGTTTTCTTACACGTTTGCAAGACAGTAAAAAAGCGCGTGTGTGTATGTGTGTGTGTGTGTGTGTTGTGGGGGGTATTGATTTTCCTATAGCATGAGAAAGGAAAGGATGACAAAAAATCCAATCCGTTTTTCATTCCTTTAAGAGTCTTCATTTACTCAGATGCAAATATTAAGCTGAACCCAGTCAATAGAGCGATTGTAGACATTGAATCTCTATCTTCGCTATCTTGTTCAGCAATCTTTGGCATGCTAACTGAAACCGCTAATCAGACATATTATATCAGATGAGCTATTCATGCTTTCCCCTGATTCTGTGAAAGCCACAGAGCCGAGCATTGAGCGAAGCATTGAGCAATTACAAATTCTCATTCCCATTCTTAACAATTTCCAGATTCACTTAATGAGTGTGCATGCACACACACACACACACACACACACACACACACACACACACTCTTATTTTATGTTAAGTCATTGATGTCTTATTTAAAAAAAAAAAAAGTCATTTAAAGTGTATTGTATCCTACATTTTAACCATTTTCATCCTAAAACTTCTTCGTCAAACTGTAAGATTTTTAATTTCATTTACATTATTACTGACCGTAAGAAGAGTAATCTCCTGCACTTACAGTCTTCCTAGAACCGCCCCTCCTTCTGGCCCTTTAAAATGCATTCTTTTCAAGCATCTGGGGATAGCTTAGGAACCTTAAAGAGAGATACATCACTGTAGGTCCTGCCCATGTTGGGGAGGGGAGGGCATAATAAAGAGGCCTGCTGGGTTCAACGATGCTGGAATTCTTTGACCACTCTATTCTCTAAGACATGAATTATTTAAGTAATGTTTGTTTTTTATTATTGAAGTTGATTTGACAGACAGCTATTTTGACTGATGTATTGTGTGCCCGTTGCTGCATTTTAATCTGGTAATTTATCTCTCAGCACAGGATCATTCAGACCATCAATCATGCTGATTTACATTGATTGTGCACTTGTGTGAAGTTTCAATTCCCTTTAAAAAAAAATACTGACTCTGTTTGTCACACTGTTTAAGCATTGCATTAGTTCCACTAATTTCAATGCATGTGTGCCTTTTTTAAACTAACAGATCCGTCAAAAAAAGATATTTTCCTGCACAAATTCCTGGACACTAATGTGTCTGTGGCCATACAAACATAAAACATCTCCTCGAATGATCCCATGCATTCTCAGACCTGCAGAGGCTCGAGCGTCCTCAGCACAGCTCTGTGTGTGTGCTTGTGCGTGTGCGTGTGTGTGTGCGTGTGTGTGTGTGTGTGTCATCGGCCTGGTCAGCCCTACTGCAGAGTGGTACAGTCATATCTGCACTAACAGAGAGGCCTTTGTCATCGCCTGCAGATGTGGAGCAGCCAAAACATTAACGATTTGTTTGTGTAAGCATTTGCAATACAGTATTCAATGACGGCACTCTGTCCCGATGACTGTGTCACCCGTCAAGATGGCTCTCTGTGTACGCGTGTGGATTTAGGAAGAGGCTTTATAGGATCTAATGGACGCTCATCCTCAGCAGGCCTAAGACATATTTGCTACATGGTGATCTTTGCTTCAGCTAAATTTAGATGCTTAGATTTGAATTTTAAAGTAAAAAATAACTGCAACGTCTCAGCTATCAAAGTGTTCGTCCATGACTTTACTTTCTGAACAAATCAGTGATGAAAATGAACCGAAACAAGCAGAAAAAAAACTTATCTTAAGTAAAAACACTAATGACCAAATGTACCTCTTCACTTGATGGATTGTTAGCTTGCTCTTAAATCCGCCCCAAATCTGCTGTTAAGTCTAACGTTAAGGAGTCCTGTCAAGTTCTTCCTCTCAATCAGGATATTGCTTGCTTGTGTGTGTTTTCAGTGCTGAGAAGTAATTAGGACGCAGCCATATTTGAGTGCCTTCTTGAAGACATCTTTGGCACAACTATGTGGGTGGTCCAGAGGCCGGCACCCAATGGTGAGAGGGGATTAAAACAAAAGCCAAACAAAGCCCCAATGCAGGGGAACCATGTTGTCACTGTCAGTGGGGATTTCCTCACTGCATTATATATATTTTTTGCACCTCATAACTACGTACATTCCTGCCTCAAACTGTTTGTTGTAGAAAAAAAGGAAAACCTTCTACTTAAACAGTGTGACTATGTTTGAGAATTAAATAAAGAATTTGACAGTAAATGTGAATATTTCTGTGAAGAAAGCATCAAAAGTGAAAACTGAAACCACATTTGTGGCAGTCCACCTGTTCAGTGAATGCAAGACCAACGTGTCTTTCCTGAGGAGTCTCTTAAGATGTAGAAAACATCATTTTTACAACTAATAATATTTGTGAAAATGTACCTTTCTTGGTTGAAATTGATTGTGTACGTCTTCGTCCATAGGTGGAGAAATTTACCTTTGGCAATTCCTCTAAGTAGTAGTAAGCACAAGTGTGCTCGTATGCGATATGCACGCCACCGCCCTCCCACACATTCCACGTGCACACCTTCAAAGACTCTGGATGCTGAGGAGGCGGTGGCCAGATGAAAAGCCCGCCGTTGTTCACACTTCCTAGGACACGAGAAAGCTGTGCTGCCAAGGCCAGCGGCACACATGCTCTAATTGTACAAGGAGCTTGACATCAAGCGGCAGGACCTGGCTGGTCGGGGCTAGACAAAGGTTAAGTCAGCAAGCTTTATAAAAGCACTCCTAAGCAGACCCCCGCCTGCTCTCACCACCCTAACACACACACACACGCCCCCAGGGGGCAAGTGTCCGGAAGTCCTGAGGGGGAGATGATATGCCAGACAAGGGCTTGTTGGCACTTGATTTTAGTTTTTTATCTTTTCAGGGATGCAGCACATTAAAGAGTCTCACTGAGCTACAGCGGACACCAGAGTAAGAGAAACTCACACAAAAAGGTCAGACCAAATTGAAGATTTGGAAAAAGGAATAACAGACAAAGAGAAGTTCATACCCGAGCTTCCTGATCTTGCAGTTAATTTCTTGTGCGATGGCCATTTTCATGAAATGTGCCGCGGAGAGAGTGTGTGTCCTTGAGCCCAATTTGAACACCACTCGGATGCTCGACTTTTCTCTTTACCACCAGCCCAACATCTATGGATTTTAAGTCTAAATCAAGCAGCGAGTGACGGTTGGAACTTTGGAATTCCTTCGACATTATATGCAATGATTTGTCAAGGCCGGCGATCAATAGTGTCGTCAGGAGCTGCACCACGGCGATAGGCAGTGGAGAATCCGATCACGCTGCAATGATACACCGGCAGACTGACATTTGTAGCTTGTCTATAAGGAAGCTTTGGATGAGACATGGTACTATTAGGTTTATTTAAGTGTGTATGGGCTTCACTGTGCTCTGCCAAAGGCTTGGCATTGTTTCACTGCAATGTCTGTCCTGAAAACAAGCGAGCCAGTATAGTGCTCCAATAAGGACAAGAACATTCCACGGACCGCTTCCAGTCTTAAGCACAATGGCGTATATGCTATAGATTACCCACAACACCGTGTGCATTTTGATTTTAAAGCCACACATCCATGTAGGAAGGTGTGTTTTAAAAATGAGAACAGTGTATGGATGTGTTTCTTATTCCTGATCCGTCTTTAGACGGTTTTCTGTGTCACAAATTGTAATAATGATTTTTATGTTAAATTCTACCTGCATGTAAATCATCCCAATTTCACGACAGGAAAAGGGAAAAAGGAAGCTCCCTTTTCATTCCATGATCCTACAGGAAGGCAACCTGATGGACGTTTCGTATCGTACCAAAATCTATGAAAGGTTATCTCAACATTAAAACGGACACAAAGCGCCCTGCAATGACCGAAATCCACAGAGTAATTTGGAACAAAAGAGCCAAGAGTCATCAGTGTGATTCC
This sequence comes from Sander vitreus, assembly GCF_031162955.1. Taxonomy (NCBI): domain Eukaryota; kingdom Metazoa; phylum Chordata; class Actinopteri; order Perciformes; family Percidae; genus Sander; species Sander vitreus. The sequence continues at coordinate 24,791,704 of NC_135860.1, read as the reverse complement.
CCGGCCCTCGCACCAACATTTCCCCATGCAAAGAGAACTGCTCCCCAGAGATTACATCACGCATTTCTATTGTAAGGAAGCCCTGCAAAGTGTGTGTGTGTGTGTGTATGTGTGTGTGTGTGTGTGTGTGTGTGTGTGTGTGTGTGTGTGTGTGTGTGTGTGTGTGTGTGTGTGTGTGTGTGCGTGTGTGTGTGTGTGTGTGCGTGTGTGTGTGTGTGTGTGTGTGTGTGTGTGTGTGTGTGTGTGAGAGTGTGACTGGGTGTGTGTGTGTGTGTTGGCCAACATGAGCCTACGAGGTATAAATAATAGCAGAGATTTGTTGGGAGCACCCAGCTTTATGGATACCAAAAATAATATACTTCACAGTAAACACCCAGAAAAATTATGATCTTAATAGTGAAATAAAAAAGACTGCATTGTTATTGGTTTTGATTCAAGTTATATGAAATGATGAAATTAATTGATCTTAGGAGGAGTAAGATAAATCCGATTTTTCTTCTACATGTATTGCTTTTATAAAATACAGCAATTAAAAATACTGTCATTTTAAATCATTTTAAATTGAAAAACAATCTTTTTTTTTGCACCATGCAGTTACAATTCTATTCCTCGTGTTGTTCCTATAATCCTGCAGCATTGCGCCTTGCTGAAGATGTGACTTTAGCTTCATAATGGTCGTTTTATTGCGCAAAAGGCTGAGTACAGAACACAAGATGAATGAGGCTTTTTTCCCCCCCCACATGGCGAGGACGAGCCCTGTCAAGCGATCTTGTCGACATTGTGAGCAAAAGGGAACAAATCAAGTGTGCGAAATTTATGTGAGGGGGGTAAACAAAAACATTTCCATAACAAAACAAGGCTTCGACCTGCAACTGAATCCGCATTTTGCTCCTCGGAGAGCCAGACTTGCGCTGAGGGACCAAAGGCACTAATACAAAAAAATAAAAATTAATAATAATAATAATAATAATAATAATAATAATATTAATAATAATAATAATTTAACAGGTTACATTTTTTTTATAATGCAAAATATACCTTGTTGCATGATTTACTTCTATATTCGCGGAGTTAAGAATTGTAGAGCTGTAAGAGAGAATGTAAACATTTGTGTGTGTGCGTTTGTGCGTGTGTATTAGTGCGCGCGCATGCACATCCAAAGTCAACTGTTTAAGATTCCAAAGACATATTTTAAAGAAAACAGCCCCGTTATTTGACATCTAGCTGAGTATTAAACCAACTCTATTTTGAAACAGGTCTCTGAAAAAAGGCCTCCAGCACATCATGTATAAATGCTGTGAAGTGTTGCAAATGAATATATGCATTAGTTACATTCGTGTTAAAAGTCAGCAGCCGATGGTGTGATGCAGCCTGGGCGAGGTGCAGGTTACACTGATGTTTGGGCATAAAACAAACACACAACTTCATAATCGAGAATCGCACACTTCCCTGTCGATTTAGGAGAGACTTCTGACTTCAACTGGGATGGATTTATTACAAATTATTCCATCTGTGTTTGAAAAAAAAAAAAAAATCCAAATAAACCCAAACGAGTTTTCAAGTCAGGTAGAACTTACAGAAAGGAGTTTAAAAAGCTGCTAAAAAGAGAGAGTGAAGTGGAGAAACAACATGAGTGTAAAGCAGAGCTGTGAGAAGGGGAGGGGGGGGGGGGGGAGGTGGGAAGTTGTCTGTTTGGAAGAAGAGACCGCAGCGGATCAAATCCACTCACCGTGCTCGGAAATCACCCCGGCTATTGCGGGCTCGTCGTCCGACTTGAGGTGCTGCGGCTTGGCTTGCTTGCGTCGGGACATGCTGCTGGCGTCGGTGCTGGCGATGCTGCTGCTGCTGCTGCTGCTGTTTTTGCGCTCCGTGATGCCTCTGCGTTTTGCAGATACATCAGCGGAGAGCGAATGAATCAACACACACACAAAAAGTTCGCAAATAGTCTGGTATAGCGGAGAGAGGGGGGGGGGTCGGGGGGGGGAAAAAATCTGAAATTAGCCGGTGTTGCTGCTGCTGCTGCCGCCGCTGCTGTTGCTGTGCGTTGGATTGCGCATGTCGGTATAATAATTACGATAGTGAATAATGCCTCGCGATTAATGGCACCGTGTGAAGGTGGGGAGGGTTGGCTGGAGTCCAGCGGACGCGCATTGGATATGGTAATGAGGGACGGACTAAGCAATTAGCCGCTTCACTCTCAGACTTTATCCGTCTCTTTTCTCTTTACTATCCAGCCTCTCCCCCAACAACACAACACACCAAAGCTCTTGATATGCCCGGTTTACATGGTAGGGGGGGGGGTCTTCAACAGGGAACGTCAGTCTCCTTTTTCCCCCCTTCCTTTCACGAGGCGCACTGACTCACAAGTGCCGAGGATTCACCGCCGCGTTTCTTCTCCAAGTATCTCTCATCTTCATCACTCTGACCTTTACGATCCCACTTTTACCTCCCAACTTCAGAAAGCGTCTTCTCATAAAGTCTATCTCGAGAGCTTTGGCTCAGTTCTCGCACTTTCTCTCTCTCAGTAACTTTTGTGTGTGTGTGTGTGTGTGTGTGTGTGTGTGTGTGTGTGTGTGCCGAGGCTGCACACGCACCTCCTTCTGAATTGGACTGAAACGAAGCGATGTTTACAGTCTCTGAGATGTTTCAAGGCTTTAAAGTTTTCTCTTGATGATGGTGCTTCCGGTAAGGTAGCTGCGGTTTCTACACGGACATCGAAAACCGGAAAAGAGGACGGGACGTGTAAAGTTCTTGACAATAGCCATAAATTGTTACCAGGGTTCTTTTTTTTTCTAATGGCGCAGCTCCGCTCTCCAAACTTTGACGCGCGTCTTCCGAGAAATCGGTGCCACGATTAGTCTAAGAGCAGTCCTCCTCTCAGACACTGTCAATGTGATCAGAAAGTCATTTGTCCCGCAAAAAAAGAGAAGTCGCTTCAACGTTTCTGATCGCGATGAAGTTGCCCTCGTCCTCCTCTTCCTCTCGCTGTGTATTAGCTCCCGGCTGCGCCTTCGCCTCGGTGCGCTCTCCAAAAGTGGCTTTTCTGGATATCTGGTGGCCAAACACCGCTTGTTTTCCAAAATTAAAGCATCATTCAGTGTCTTCCCTTCTGTCGGCTCGCGGGCTCATATCGAAGCCAACTTTGAAGTTCTCTTCTGCCAGAGCACTCGCACTCTCAGTGTCTCGGTGCTGGGCATGGCTCCGTGTGTGTAGGGGACTGCGCTGTGTGTGAGAGTTAACCCCCAAGCAGAGGTTCAGCCCATTGCTTTTAGCCACCACTAGGATGTACCACCACGTTACTGTTCAATGGATCATCCTCACGCTCCAGTGTGAACACCCAGATTTGACCTCCCATCATATAATATCCCACTGCTCTCACCAGCCGCCGCCTGTAACCGATAGCCCCTCATATTCATCTCACAGAGTATTTGATTTTTTAATGAGAGCGGCGATTTTGTGGCTCAACGGTAGGCTTTTTTATCGAGTGTCCTACCTCTATGTTGACTTTATTTCTAGTTTATGGCCATTTTTACGCACGGTGGCAATCACTGGGAATGTAGTTTATTTGCCAGTAATTATTTGTAGAAGTAATTTGACAGTAATCACACTATATATATATATATATATATATATATATATATATATATATATATATATATATATATATATATATATATATATATATATATATATATATACACACGATTATTTCATAGCGTTCTGTAAGACTGTATGGCCTATAATATCATATTCACATTTGTTATACTTTGTAGGATTGCTTTTTCCTCTCTTTTCTTCATGCTTAAAATAAAAAGACTTGAAAGGGAGACAGGATGTTGTGAACACTGATGTCAGCTCATTGTGGTGCTGAATACACACAGCAACCCTTTACTTTGCAAATTTCTATTTGCATTAAGATCTACGGAAGCATGGGGTCACATTAATAGGGGAAAAGGATTGAAAGGATTAGGATGTGAGAGGCCGTCTGGCATGGAAAAAAAGACGGAAAACACGTGAATCAGTGCTATTGATAAACATGATTTATGAACAACGTATGACAAAAAAAAGTTATGGAATTATTTGTTTGTATAACAAACGTCATAATTTGTCATAAAACAGGTCTCTTTACATCACATAATTATTAGTAGTATTATTGTAAGTTATTAACGATGATGCTGGGCATATGATCCCATGGTTCTCGTGTTTGTTTCGTTGTTCCAACGCATGCATTTCGAAATAAATTAGAAACCATTTTAATGTAACGATGGATCCTGATCTTTTTTCAGTTTGGGGGGGGGGGCGCTCAGTGAGCCTCCCCCTCCCCCTCCCTCTCTCGTCTGTTTGACTTGTCCATTCCCCTGTGTGCAGCTCATATGAGAGACGAATCTGTTGACAACAAGGTCGTCCTGTGAACAAACTTTCTTTTTTTTCCCCCCTCTCCTTCTTCTCCTTCCTCTCCCCTTAGAAGTTATGTCCAAAAGGCTGTTATTATCTGGTATTAATAGATGCAGCCCCAGGAAGACAAAATCAGCTATTGATAATTGCACGGAGTATACGGCAGCTACTGTATCGATCGGCGTGTCCTCCACTCCCCTGGCACTGAGAGATAAGGAGACACACTCTTTAGAGCAATATAATTTCTTTTGACCTATCTGCTTGCTACAGACTTATGATGAATAGCCAGAGTGGCTGAAGTCCTTTATCACCAAAGTTACCCGCTTGATATAATATTGATTCTTTATAACTAGCTCGCCACACAAAAATCAAACTGTCCACTTGGCCATCATCATCATCAATATCATCACAAAGGCGGTGGAATGAAGATCCCCTGCGCCTCTGAAGGCGAGCCTTTACAATCTCCTCTGTAGGCCTAATCTTTATTTTGCTGATGATGAAAGGAGAGGGGAAACGAGGCTAGGTGCCATTTAAGACGAGGTGCCATTTAATCCGGTATACACACACAGAGAGAGAGAGAGAGAGAGAGAGAGAGAGAGAGAGAGAGAGAGAGATCCACTGGGATCAGGTTTGCCAAACAGCTTGGACCTCTGGGAAAGTAATCAATTTGCAGTGATTTTTTATTTATTTTTTTATTTTTGATTGACAGAACGGTTTTGTCTGATTTTAAACTACACAACCTGCAATTTGGCCTCTATACCGATCCCATACTTGTTTATAACTGATATGACAGTGGATTCAATTGATTGATTAAATGACTGATTTGGAAAAGCCACAAAGCATACAATACCAAAAAAGAATAGCTCTTGAAATGACTGTGAAGTGGAAAAGGTAAAAAATGCATTGTTTGTTTAGTGATGCAGCTGACACCGGATGCGCCCCAGAGGTATCCTTTAACCTTAAAGAGCAGGCTGTTTTGCTGCATAGCTGAAGCCAGATAGAGGCTATTCCAACGGGGCCACTCTCTCTATTCACAGAGAGAGGGGAGAGCGCTGCTGGTGGAAGAGCAGTTGGGGGGGGGAGGGATGGAGGAAGAAGGAAGGAGAGAGGGAGGGAGGGAGGGAGGGAGAGGAGAAACGTGTAATCACCCAAACAACCATTTTTACCCATTTCACCCCCTCTGGATCTGTGTCGCAAGGTAAGAAAAGGGCTACTTGGCTTCTATACTGGGCCTCTCTGCATTGCAAACTGCACCGGCTGACTTCTGTGAGAACTCCTCTCCTTTTCTCTCTCTCTCTCTCTCTGTCTCTCTCTCTCTCTGCAGTCTGCCGGGAGCTTATCTGTCTTTCACTGCGGATACCGTGAAGGGAGGCCGGGCCGTGAGGAAGACACCAAGAGGTAAATGACGCTCGCGGTTTGAATTTAATATTATTATATTTTTTTGTCGCTGTGCGTTTTTGTAATCTAAGCATAGTGTCTCAGGTTTAAAGTTATCCATCACGTATCTTTAAATATAACATGCGGATCTAAGAACATTTTAGATATGCTGTTTAGATTGTAAAGCATGTGATTAGACCGCTAAAGTAACGCAGTGTGAAAAACTGCGTACCGTGCGTCTGCGTCAGTGTCCAATCAGACGCCTTTGCGCCGCTGCAACTGGTGCCAACACGAATAGTACACACACCGCAGGCTAATGTAGGAGCCTATGGCAGCCTATGGCATACTGCTGATGTTTCATCTGCACCAATCAGAGGTGACTGCTAACTCCTTTCTGCTATTGGATGATCGTAATAACTGTATCTCTGAAGACACTATATATTCCTAAAATATTCCTGTTGTAACTCATTATTGACTTTATAGTGACTCCATTATTAAATATATTGGCATTGTTGTATCTCTTGTGACTTTATAATACTCACATACTATATTGTGTCTGTGGCAATCAATATTACATTTAGTGATGTTGATACTTTCAATGGTTTCACTGTGGAAATCCTTTAGATTAATGGGCCAAATTAATTGATTTATAGTGACTTTATTATGCATTTTATGCCTCAAGCATGACTTTGTAATATAATAAATTCCTACAGATATTGTATCAACGAGACTTGCTAGTGAGTGTAAAATCATCACATATATTTTATTCTGTGCTAATCCATCATTGTAATATTCCTATAATTATAAAATATTGTTTTATTGAATTTGAGGCTTTGTCCTGTATTACACAGCATTCTGTTATGATTATGGTGGCACCTGCTTGTTAGGGTTTTCAGTAAAGTGTTGGTCAGTTCAAATACATTTGTTTTTATTATCTTGTAGTAATTTATTACTATAATACTCCAATGATATTCTTAAAGTGACTTTGGGGGTTTAGCCTAATATAAGAAAAGCATCTTATACAGATTAAAGTGGCGTTGGTTACCTCTTAGTGTAAAGCATCTTATTATTCAATTATTGGTAAAACTATTCAGGAGGGAGCCACTCTAAGTGTGTGTGTGTGTGTGTGTGTGTGTGTGTGTGTGTGTGTGTATTATTAAAAACTGAGTGAAACTACAGCAGATGGATGTCAGAATGACATCATATAAGAGTGTGTTTTTCTTTCCTGACATGTTTTCGAGCTTTGCTCTGCGCTACAAATCTATTAGTTGGCTATGTTTAACACACACACACACACACACACACACACAATTTGATACATAATTGTGGACATCATGCATAAGTAATGACTATTGTAGCCGGGGCTCTACTAAGTGGCAACTGGCTGTGATCCTGCTCTGAAAGTGGAGTGTTTTACTCTCACATTTATCACAGAGTCTGAGATTAGGAGGAATTTGAATCTGTGTGATCCGTGAACTGTCTTTACATCAGACGTCAGTGAACTAGACCATACATTTTCAGTTATCATATCGTGAGCTGCTTATCGTGTGTCAAATGAGGCAAGCTGAGATCAAATGTGACAGGCAGCTCGTACCTGAGATGAGTAAAATCTGATCTGACTGGTCCAATCAGTCTTAATTGAAATGAATTGAATCAACTCATTTCTTCTGCTACTGTAATTAAATCAGTAAGTAATTGGACATCGAGTTGGCACTCGAGAGGAGATGACAAAATGCTCATTGCTGCCACCAAAGGACTATGTGTCAAATTCAGAATGAAAGGCAGCGCACCAAATGTTGGCTGACACGTTGACAAGGCTGGTGCTTCATGAGAAGAGTCCACAAACAAAACCCTGTGATGATCTGCCTGACTGGAACACTGTCTAATATAGAGGCAAATATGCAGAGATCCGCCATCATGTGATTAAAGCAAACATGATATGGAGTTAGTGTGGAAATAGGCATATTTAGTGAAAACTTTGTATGTCTAAAACGGTTTGTTTTTTTTAGGAAATGAAAAAAAGGCTAATTTGAAACATTTTATTTAGCTATTTACCTTAGACGAAGTCAGACAAAATTGCCTCGTTACTGCTTAAATAGTTGTGAAACCCACAAACGGACATGAAGGGTGACCAATTGCAATTTTTAATGAAAAAAAAAGTAAATGATAAAATATGGAGATACAAGGTTTCTGACCAACAGTGATGATTCACTGCATCGTGGATCAACATCCAATTATTGCTCTTATAGTCCAGAATACTGTTTTTCCTAAAACTCCTAAATTGTTATAACGTTAGCAGCTCCTAAATAAAGAATGACCCTCTTAATTTATGGCAGAGAAAAACAGAATGTATTAAATAAAAAATTAACAGATTTTAGTGAATTACACTGTCTAGAAATGTAATAAAACCTCTGATACTTGCAGACCAAATGTCTTGGCCTAACCCTCCTAGATACAGGTAATAACATTGTTACATTTTCATGTTTGAATTGGAGGTCCTGTATCAAATATCTCACGTATCAATTTGGCCCCTCGCAGGAAGGGAAGAGGTTTTTACTGCTCCAAGGCCTCGCTCATCTGTGGCTGTAATGCCATTTCCAAGAACAATGAGCAGAACCGGGCTAAAGTCGCACTGATGACACTTCATCTCATTGGAATTCCTTGTCAGGTTTCACCTTGGAAAGAATTAACCACTCGACAAGTGACTCTGTGTGTGTGTGTGTGTGTGTGTGTGTGTGTGTGTGTGTGTGTGTGTGAGGAGACTCGCCTCTTTCGGCAGTTATGTGATTGCAAGTTGTGGATGTATGTATTTCTGTGCGTTTGTGTTTAGGAAGTAAGCACAGGTGAAATGTGCTTTCGAGCAATTTTAGATTTAAAACTGTACTGTTGGTGGATGCATGATGATCGCTTCTGTCAGTGTAGCTGCGAGTCAGAGAACCTCCCCTGCATTTGCATGATGGTCTTGCACTCTTGATGTGTTTCTGAAGGGGATGCATGGGAGCAGCCAGACCAGTGGGCTGCAGGGATCTGTGGCCCAGTGACATGTGTGCCACATTGTCTGTTCAATAGAGGCCTTTGAATTTTTAAACAGCATCAGTTACTTCATACTGTCATTGTTTTGGCACTATTGGCCTTGCTTAATCCTGTTAAGTGCAGATCTACACTCTCTCACTGACAGTGTAGAGGTGTGTGTGTGTATGTTTATATATGTGTGTGTGTGTGTGTGTGTGTGTGTGTGTGTGTGTGTGTGTGTGTGTGCGTGCGTGCGTGCGTGCGTGTGTGTGTGTCAAAGAGAGGGGGTATGGTTAGATATCGTATGTTGCATCATGATTCAAAGCTAGTGAAAGTTAGCATGCTTATAAATGTACTTTAAGCAGCTACGGTTGCATGTCCTTTGCACTGCTGTTAGAAGTGTGTGTGTGTGTGTGTGTAAGCAGAGGGGCATATGTGTGCATGTATGAGCATGAGAGAGAAGACAGGAAATAAAAAAAACACCAGAAAAATAATAAGATATTTAAAGCCTGTTTTTACCAAATGCAACATCTCGCTAAGGTCTAAAATGTGTGTCTCTGTATTTAAAGTGACTGCTTCCTTTCAGTCAACGTTATCTCCTGCATCAGTTTAATCCCGCTGTTCCCACTACAAAGATGCACAAAACCAACAAGGTGCGGTCGATTGCAAAAGGCCTGTGAGCTTTAAGAGCAGCAATTAAGAGTTAAACTGCTACCTTGAGTCGGGTTCCTGCAGCTCAGATGGTGTAAGTAAAAACTGTATTGCTTTGCCCCTAAATGAAACAAAAAAAACAGACATTTGTTATGAAATCAATGCTAACATGTGTGACCAGGTTGTGCATGATCATGTTTTGTAGGCCTGGAATTACTGTTTGGCTTAATAATCAAAACTAAATGAAAAAAAAAGTGCTGTAAAATTTGAGTGTAGCATATGAAATATAGTCATATAATAGTAAATGCTGAGAAAATAAAATGCACAGATTTAAAAAGAATCTGAAATGAAAGAATCATGGACCACAGGACAATTTTCAGATTGCCATAAATACTGTACCTGCATGCACTCAAAAACACAGAAAAGACTCAAAAAGATCATTTAGTGTGCTTGTGTATGAAACAACTTATTGTTAGAAGAATTTTGGTTATATGAGTAACAAAGCTTTCAAAGATGGAGTAACAAAGGTCTGTATTGCTGTTAGTTAGCTTTGGCTTTTACACAGATTTTACATTCCTCCATTTACAGACCTGGATGCACCGGTGTGTCTTCTGTCCTCCAGTCTCTCTTTCATTCTCCACGGTGAAATATTTCTACAGTGAACCATTCTCTGTATAGTTTCTATGCTCTTCCTTCTTTGTCCCTACACTGACTTATTTATGGTAACCCGCTAATGAGCTATACGGTCTTTTGTAGTGAGAGACAGCATGTGTAAACATTTGGATTTTTTTCCCTCAAGTACACGGCAAGATCCGCCAAATTAAAAGGCACAAAGTGAAATGAAATCACGGAGCAACCTAACACCTGATCAAATACAAGGTTACCCATGCAGTGTTTTGTGTTTTGCCGTGTTAATGCCCTATGTTGCTATCAGTCTGGCGTGTGTTTTGGAGGACTGCCAGCCAGCAGAGGAAGAGCACCTATTTTGTGGAGAGGTAATTGCTACACAGTAGCCTCTGATTGCCAGGATCTTTCACTGGGAACGGCCCCGGCTCTCTTTTCACTTGCACCGACAGCCTGATTACAAATCATCTTATTGATTTGATGAGTGCAAGATGTTTGCTAATAACTGTTCTCATACCATCTGTTAATCTTTGTTGTGATTAAAGAGGTAATCCCAATACCCATTATTCCCAATGACAAGAGCGGGGATCGTTCTCTTACACAAGCTTTAGCCCCGAAGGGGGCTCGAGGGGGTGCAATACCAAGGATATCAGTGATCTCCGAGTGCAATTGAGAAATCTGCTCCACCTTCTACATAACAAACGCGATACAAAAAAAAAAGAAAAAAGAATTACACCCCTCGCTAAAAATCCATTACCTCGTATAATCACGCAAAATGATTTTTCTTAAATATGATAATAAATCACAGACTGGATCAATAGCCTGCAGACCAACTGCTATGCCCTGATAACGTATCAATCAATATTTAGTATTTAGATTTTAATTAATACCTCGGTGGGGCTTGGAGCCTGTTAACACAGAGAAATATAATCTGTGATAAAAAGGGGCTGAAGTAAAGAAAAACGGATAAAAGCGAATGCAGTCCTGTTTGCATTCTACAGTTGTTCCTTATATCTGTCATTGATCAGTCAATTGCTTAGTCATGATTAAGGGCCCTTCAAAATCAAGCTTGGTCTGTGTGTGTGTGTGTGTGTGTGTGTGTGTGTCTGTGTGTATTGCATAGGGGAGGTATGGATGTGTGTGTTTACATGGCAATGTGCTCATTGAACATGCTTTGTGGGGATGAGCTTAGCTTTTAGAAGCACCTGCTGCAAACCGTGCGTACGGACGATCACAGACTTACATCATGTGTTGGATTACAAGTAAGAAATATTACAGCAAACAAAGCTCGTATTGATTTTGGAATAGGTTAATCATTTAAAAATGTGTTAGGTTTGCTTTACAGTGTAACACAGTATGCTGTGCAGGCTGTTTTTCTTCATCGTGAACGTAATAATACTAATCCTTACACTCCTGCATGGTTACAGGTTTCTACACTGTTGCTTGGCTTCGGGGGCTTTATGGCTGATTCTCTGAACTACCCCGCAGCATACAGTGAAGACCTTCAATTAATTGGCTGCTTTGCAACTGACAAACACTTAGGCAAATAGTTTCAGAGTGATGCATTTAAGTCATTGCATCTCGAATATGCACACGGTGGCCCCCTCTGTAATCTTTTCTTAGGGTTTTACGTGCAACACAGGACTGCCAACTGCTTTTCAATTGGATTGACTCTTGTGGCATCTGTAATTGGAATCCTTTTAATATATAACGAGATTAAAATAGATAAATATAGAAACAGAGAGGCACAGTACAAAGACTAACCGTATCTGGGACAAAATACGTTTTCTTGAAACATGATTGAGAATGCGGTTTTATGGTATGGGAATGTAACTTTTAGGAGACAGCGTTGTCCAGTCAAAAGTTTGACCACAAGGTATGTTAAACTGTAAGTAACCATAGTGTAAGTAAGTATACGCAACCTGAAGTAGAGCCCCCTAAATTGAGTCACTTTCCCATTATTTTTGCATCTTAGGAAACCTCAACCTGTACTTTTGCTTTTCTACATTAGTATTATGTTGCACCATATGCACAATTTGAAGAGGAGAATGAGTGGACTGTGCAGGCTTTTGGATGAAAGCCACAGAGGGTTCCTGGTCACTAAAACAGTTAAGCTGTGATGTGAGCTAAAAGGACATGTGTGCTGCTCAGGGTTACGGCTGGATTTAAGTGTCCCAAGGTTGTCAAAACTGGGTCAACAGGATATAAGGCCACATCCAGTGCTGGCCTGAGTGGTTGGTGTTTCTACACACACACACAGACACACACACACACAGTCGCATTGACACGGAACAGGAAGACACACGAAAACACACTGGAGGTCAGCTGAGGCAGCTTGGTTGTCAGTTGGGGTTGGTATTTGCATGGCGTTAGCCCCAGTGACCTATATCTAATTAGTTATCACATTATCCAAATAAAAACAGTTTTAGTGATTAGTCAGTTGATGCTCCAGCCACCAACGATACAGTGCAGATGTAGTTATGTTAAAGAAGTAAATTGCAGTGTACATCCTCTGAAATCCCTCAACTAACATAATCATCATAAAGATGGTGAAAAGACAATGGATGGAACATGTCCCCACTCACTACAGCACACAGCCATCCAATTGCAGTTATTGCAATAATAATGCATTGTTGCTGGCATATCATCTTAGCTGTGTGGTAACGCTCACACACCATGAGACTGGACTGGATTGACCAATCCCTATTGATCCCTTCTTACTGTTATGTGGAAAAGGTGCCAAGTGGGGGGGGGGAGGGGTCCGGTGCAGGGCTGGCATGGAGTGTGTGTTAGCAGAGGGAGTCAGCTGCTACCGGCATTACTGTAATTGAATTAGTGTTTGTGTGGTCCGACACACTTCTAATAGTGCAGGTGAAGACATGTATTGCAGTGCATTAGCTCTGATAATCTTTCAACTTGTCTTGTGGGCCAACCAGTCCTCACCCAGAAAACGACCATATGGGTTGATTATGCAAGCAGCTCTAAATGACCGACATGACGTTTTCTTGTTAGGCGGCGACCTCTTGCGGCTGTAGTAATTATTACCAGGCCAAACGAGGAAGTCAGGGGATGTATAAGATCACTAATATCAGGATGAAGGAATAGGTTAGGGTGGTGGATGGGTCAGAAAAACACACAACTTTTACTCAAAAGAGGGTTTGACGCCTATGTGAAACCAAAAGTCAACTGGCATCCAGTGTAACGGACCTAAGTCTGTGACGCAATGACGTTCGTCATGTTGCGTCCTGCTGTTAGTTTTGCGTGACTCACTTTAAGCCAATCCTAAAGTATTTTGTTGCCTAAACTTTCGTACTTCCGTTTCACAACGTCTCTTACGTTGAGAAAAATGTGCCCTTTAACGTTAAATAGAATTCTCACGTGATTACGATCACATGATTAAACCGCTACCATGTGGCAGTAAATAGAATGGTTGTATGTGTCGTTTTGGGAGTCTTTGTGAATCAACCTATTCTGTTCTTTAGGTATGAGGAACTGTTGTCTGGGCAGCATGTCAAAGTGTTCTAACATTCACAAATTACTTAATATATATTATACAATCACCAATTATTTTCGTAAAACTGCCGCTATCTGAAATTACACACCGAAGCAACTCTGCTGCTCGGACCTACGGTATCTTCAGACCTAAGGGAACAAAATTGTGAGCTGCCGTGGCTGAGCGGCTCTCCTCCTGGACCTGTCGTTCAAGTTCCAGTACCAGTTCATAGTGCCGGTTAGCATCGCAGCTAGACTAACATTAGCGTCAGGCAGACGCCTGGAATGGTATAGCCAATCAGAGGTTTAGTATGGTGAGAAATTCTTGTTGCAGTTATCTACAGAAAAGAAAAAAAAAAAACATCCAGACTTTCTCATTTGCTCCATGCATTTCAACTATGAAAACTAGAAAAATAATGAACCATTTTAGTTTATATCAATATTATACAACTGAAAAATAAAAACGAGAAACATCCATGGCATGGAAAAACAATGAACCGGAAAGGTTCAAATAAGTTAAAAGGAAGAAAATAAAGATGGTGGGTGGAGGAGGATGACGGACAGTTGTGGAGACAGGGTTGTTAGTTTATGTAGGCTGTGGGCTGAGTCGACTGGAAAATTTTGATCACTTTAATTTACTATATCCAGCGTTGCTTCTCTCCCTGTCCAGCACTTTTATCAAGCCCTGTGAGCCCGTATTGATTTTTTTATTTTCTGCCCAGGATAAGAAGACAGAGAGTTAGGGAGCTCTGGTGAATGGAGAACTTTCCTCAGATTGCCGCTATTCTCCAGCTTATTGCATCCTGTCGTTTGTAGTTTCAGATGATGTCCAGTACGCCACGGCTGCTCCAGCCAATAAACAAGGTGACTAACAATGGAAGAAGGCCAGGAATGAAGATAGGGAGACAGGCTAACCACCACACCACACACAGATAGAAACAAGGGGGGCTTTTATTGCTAGAAGTTGCCTTTGTTTTACGGCAACGTTGACACTTTTTTTTGAAAAAGTATGTACTTTAGTGTGGGTTAAGAGCTGTTTGTTCTCGTTTGTATTTAATAAGTATAACATTGCATGTAAATAGTTTTAACTATATCAATGGATTAAGGCATAAATCCCACTAAACATTTTCATTTATCAAATAAAGTTGATGTAAATTTAATCCTAATACTAAATATGAGAAAAGGATCCTCCGAGGGAAATTATGAGTTCTGATGCTTTTTTAAAATATATTTAGTTTGTGTTTCTGAAGATTTGGAGGTAAAACTATAATCTTCCAACTTTTAATTTACAAATAAATTCACTAGAACTTTGGCATTTCCTCTCCCTTTTTTATGGCGTTCAATTTTAAATCATGACGTCTACTGAGACAAAAAAACAACAACAAACAGGTAGCCTATTTGTCCCTTAACAATGCAGCGGAGTGAGATGTATCATTTCCTTTCATCCTGTCCCACAATATGCTTTTATATAGTTAGCATGTTGGAATTTAGATTCTGGGACTGAAGGCAAGAATACTATTTACCATTTTTTGTATATTGGTGTTACTGGTCCATGTGCGTCTCCCTGAGCAAAATTAATTATCACCTTTGCCCCAAAGAAAATGCAATTAAAAAGTAGAGGTAATGGTTTTTTTCTTCCACATGAAATGGTGTGACGGTTTTGTCCCCCAATTCATTGCTTTTTGATAATGTGTGCATCAGACGAATTGTTGTACTATTCCATAAATCTTTTTATTTCTTCATTTTTATTTTTTTTATTTCTTGTGGCTATGTATTTGCATTTCCGAATGTTGGGATAAGAGGATGAGTATGTGTTTGTGTGTATGAGAGAGGGGGTTGGGGGGTGAGAGAGACAGAGAGATTAGTGACAGTCTGATAAAAGATGTCTCCAAAACCCTAATTAAAATTGAATACCCCTGCAAATGCAAAGCAACATGCAATCTCCAGGTATTTCATTTAGAGCCACTATCTCAGTGCGAGGCGGTTTTTTATGTCTTTCTTCATTGCACACAAATAGCTATCCCCCTTTCGTTTTATTTTGCACACTTTCACATCTGCCACTGTCTTCGTCAAACCTCATGTTTGCCCTTCTCTCCCTCGCTTGATGTCAGATACCATGACAAAATAAAAAATTGAGTCACTGGTAGTTTGTCCCTTTTTTTTCTCTCCAAAACATTTCCAAGGTTCAGCTCATTAAACTGCATAAAAAACAAAATAGGCTTTCTAACAGAGCAGTGTCAAGCTCAACACAAACATTTAACAATTAGGAACAACTTAACTTTATTTGTTGACATTAGCTATATTTAGGTTGTGTTCTTTCAAATAAAGATTATAAACATTTTGTTTTAGAAAAACATTTTCATGTCTGCATCACTAAAATTATGCCCAATTGATAAAAAAAAGTAGTGCTTAAACAGTTAAATAATTTTTTGTTATATATATAGAATATTTGCTTATGTATTTATATCCTATCTTCTCTTATTGTAACTGGTGGTTATTCTAGGAAACTCCTCTTGCTTCTTGTCGTTCCACATGCCGGATCTTGAACTAAAAGTGCATGCTCACAGTTTCTAATTCCTTGTCGTCTTGTTTAAAATCGGGGCTCGTCCTCTGTCCTTGGTCTTCAAATATCTCCTGCTGCTTTGCGAGTAAAACGAGAACAGTGATTGCACTGTACAGCGGAATACCATGCACTTTCACTTCCTACTGTCTGGACTGAGACTGCCGGCCATGTGATCACACACACGCACTCGCACATGCACACACGGTCGCCTATGGTTTAACTGCCAGTTGATCAGTTAACACTATTAGGTTTGAAACATACTGGTCTGATAATCTGATAGTCATTTCACTCACATAAGCCTGCCTTAAATTTGATATTTTTGCTCATTTTTCATTTAACAGTTTAATTTCCTGTTCCTGGTTCCAGTTGAGAGTTTCAGTGAAGGTTTAAAAGAGGCCTTTCCTTTTACTTAAGGGGGGATTTTTTTTATATTTTTCATGCTTTGGCACGCTAGGGGTTTTCCAGTTCACATCTGATAGACCGGTTCATATAGGAAAATGAAATCATGTGAAAGAAAAATGTTGTATCTGAGTTTATTACAAATACACGATTTTGGTCATGGACGTTCATCAGGCATCAAACTCTCAATAAGTAAAAACAGCAATAGCTTTACACTACAGTCACAGGCTGCAACAATCAATCGAAAAAGGAGAGCCGATCCTAAAAAAACTAGGACAATTAACACATTGGCAATGAATAAAAAAAAGTCAAAATCCATAGAATACAAATTAAAGTAAACAATGAAAAATGTGCATGTTTTATCAACAAGAAGTTCAAATGGGATAGAAGAGGCAAGTCTAACAATAAATCCAGGGCATAGCCCATATTTTGTCATGAAAAATAAGCTCAAAAATTGTAAAAACAAAATAGCTGTTGGCAGCATCAGTGCAAATAAAATTAAATAAAAGCCAGTATCTACTAGCTTTGGCTTTTGAAAACCCATACTGCCTAAACGTTACTCAAAGCTCACACCTATAATAATTTTTACATGCCTGCCTGCAGAAAATACAGAGGAAAACGCTCTGGCTTAAGCTACCGTTTAGTCATAAGGATATGGTCAATTTGATCCACTGCCAAAACCATGGCCCTGAGTCATTTTACTGTATGTATTTTTTGTCATCCATTCCCAGAACACCAACTGAATCATACAGCAAATAAATATAATCCCCAGCGCAGAGAGTTTAAGGAAGGTGAGCAATAAACATGCGTCCCAAGCAAGCGTTTGCTTTCCTTTAACTACACACAAGTGCCTTTTTTAACTGCCGCATTTTACATCCGGACAGTTATTAAGTTTGCAGGTGATATCTTGTCATGTTAACCATCGATTCTCGTCATCGTCAGAGTGTGTAATACCGAGGACCGTGGCTTGACAATTTTGTTATATCTGCGAGGAGTGACAGGCCCATGTGTTAAAGACATGTTTATTTCACTCTGGGATCAATAAATGCTGTGAGCCAGCATGTGAAAGCATAGGCGCTTACCGGCGTTATCGATGCACAACGTATGACATTATAAAATATATGTAGGAGGATGCTGCCCACAAGATTAAGGAGTCCTCATAGATCAATGAAGAACATGAGCATTAATATAGTGTCTGCTACTTCCCTACCCCTGGACACCCCAGGTTATTTTCGCTCTCAGGCTGAACACTGATGGACATAGACGTGCTTTCGTGTGAACTGGGAGAATTAGATTTGCCTGTTGGTGTTACAATCCAATATCCATCGCTGAAAAGATTCTTTTCACTCCTATAGCCAAAGGTCTCTCATTTTTGGAGATTTTAAACGTATTAACATGTTAGAAAAATCTACTCCTCATGCACAGGGATGGTGTGACAGCAATCTTGACCTTGCAGACTGCTTCATGTTGTCAGAAAACGTTGCCTTCATTTAGCGCCTTATATCAAGTCTTGCTTGTTTCATTTGGCTCAGACTGTAGAGACCCAAAAGCAGTGGTGGAATGTAACTAATACATGTTTACTCAACTAACTGTACTTACTAAGTAAAAATTTGAGGTACTTGTACTTTACTTGTGTCTTTTCCTTTCATGCCACTTTCTACTTCTAATCCGTTACATTTAAGTGAGCAATATTATCCTTTTAGCTCCACTAAATTAATCTGACATCTGTTGTTCCTTTACAAATTAAGATTTTTGCACACAAAACACATGTAGCCTACTTTATAAAATATGTTTTATTATGAATTAAACTACCCAACAATGTATAGGCCTACAAGTACAGCTGAAATGATTAGACGATTAAACACTTAGTGGACTGAGAACTGTTTAGATTGTTTTCAGTTTCTAAAATGTGAGGATTTTTCTGCATTGAGTACTTTTAATATTTAAAGTACATTTTCGTGATGATACTTACATACTTTTACTTAAAGTGATGGTTCGGAGTAATTTTACCCTAGGCTGCTTTGCACCTTGACCTCAAGCCAAACAACCCCCCATAAGCTTTTTTCCCCTTGTTATAATGTTGGTCGAGTTAGCGTTATCAGCTGGTTAGCTTAGTGCAGGCGCTAATGGATCCATGTTTGTATCTTGTAAATTACCCTACTAATAATGCCCAGAATGATACCAAACTTCTACAGTAGCACAAATAGTTTTTGTACTTATAAAACGAGGCATTAGAAAGTTTGTACTACACCAGAAGTATGTAGTAGTAGTATGTAAGTATTGCGCCACATCCGAGGAGTATCCATCAGGCAAGTGTTATTTAAATATACTTGTGGTGTAGTTACAAACTTTCTAATGAATCGTTTTATTAGTACAGAAACTATTTGTACTACTGTAGAAGTTTGGTATCATTCTGGGCATTATTAGTGGGGTAATTTATGAGATACAAATGTGATCCATTAGCGCCTGCACTAAGCTAACCAGCTGATAACGCTAACTCGACTAACGTTATAACAAGGGAAAAAAAGCTTATGGGGGGTTGTTTGGCTCGAGGTCAATGTGCAAAGCAGCCTAGTGTGAAATTACTCTGAACCATCACTTTAAGTAACATTTTAAATTCACAGAACTTTTAAGGTCAATTAATGCTTCTGCGTTAAATCGACGCCATGGGTACGTACGTTCGTACGTACGTTCGTGGAGATACGGACCCTACGCCGTAGCCTAGCGAGCACCTCTTAAAAAAAAAATTTAACTACACGTCAACAACTGTGATTGATCCGCCTGGCCGTGGCTTGGCAGCGTCGCTTTTCCCCTCCGCCCCCAACTCATTTCCTGGTTCTCCTTCTCCATAAACATGAAATCGAGGAGAGGGTTAACTTTCCCTGCTACAGATTTCCCACCGTGGTCAGAAAGCATAGGGGAGATACTTTGTTTCTCCCACTATGCCGCTAGAGTCGGTACTCGCTCCGCAGCTAATGGACGTCACTCTCTCACTCGCTCTACCACACACTCCCCACGGGGACACACACATGCCTGCCCTGCTGTTCTCTTAAAGAGATCGACGCACACACCAACGCACGTACAAGTAGAAACTTCAGGCCACTTACGTAAGTGTAGCAGGTCTCCCTGCCACCGTGGGTTACCCTCAGCACAAATCCACCACAGAAACAGACAATTCAAAAGAAACAAAATTCATTCTTACCGCTCACACACTTTTAACAAGACTTCACAACCACAAACCGTGTGCCTCTATCTGCCCGGCTACCGTCAGGCACACAGCCCATTGCTCTCAACCTTTTTAACAAAGAACAAACAAAACAATATCTCACAGTCCTGTGTCCTTTCTTTGTGGTGTGAATCATCAGAAGATCCAGCATGCTGCTGCAAATAAAGGGAGAGAGTAATTAGTCCAACAAGAATAAGCTGAGACAATTAACTCACCTTGCACTAATCTCATGAGCTGTCCCCACACCTGTCTCCACTGCGGCTGATTACAGACCACACCCACCTCCACAGTAGGCTACTGTGTGTAGCCTCCGCAGAAGCATAAATCCTGCTTTACTGGTAACAGTATTTTTTATAGTGTGGCATTAGTACTTTTTCTCCAATACACTTTTTGTCAAATTCGGCGAATATCTCCTCACTGCCACCTAGCTCTCTATTTTCTGTGTGCACTGAAAAAAAATCCAGTGTAAATACCCAGCCCTGGCTGTGTAAATGAAAAACAAACAGAAAGGACCGCACGAGCCACAAAACACTATTTCACCCAATCGGGTGGAGCTTCTGAAGGGGGGGTGGGGGCCTGTATTTGTATGGCAGTTGAGTTCAAATATCAACAATCTTTGCCCAGCATTGCTTACTACACCTTTAAGTAAAGGATCTGAATACTTCTTCCACCACTGCCTAAAAGCCTTTTTTTCCGGTATTTCCAAAAAAAAATTTTTTTTGTTTGCTCTGCATCATAAGCACGCCATTGTACGACCGGTAATCATTTTGACCACATCCAGTTGACCTCACATATAAACTGAACTCCTAAACCTTGTTTCCCACAATGCATGTCAGGCCTATATGAGCTTCTCATCTGAATATATCCCCACTGTGGAGGACGACAGAGGCATGTTGTCATCCAGCTGACCCTTGAAGTGGCCAGATGAAGGCCAGGGAGGAGGAGGAGGAGGAGGAGGAGGAGGGGTGAGGGCTGGAAGGGAAACTTGGGCCAAGGTCAAGAAAGCTAATTTGTTTCCTGCGTCCCCTGCCGTTCCCCAAGAGGCAGACCACACACTGCCCATGCAAGAGGGGCTTTAATGTGGTTAAGGTTGCATAGCATGGTGTTGAGCTCATCAGCTACTGGGTCCTATGTCCCGTTGGAAGCAAACAATCTGTGCGTTTTTGTGTCTGACTGTCTTCTTGTTGTGAATATTAAGGAAACAAATCTATTGTAACACATTTATGCAAAAAGAACATTATTATATCACAGCTTTTTTTTTTATTAAGAAAAGTAGAACCACATAATAGTTTTGTTTGTTTGTTGTTTTAAATTGACATATTTTAAGAAATAGTGAACGATATGATATTAAATCAAAAAATTCGGACAACTTGCATCAATGTTTAAAATATGTTTAAATATACAGTGGTAGAAGACGTATTCAGATGCTTCACATATTAAAAGCAACAATATTGCAATGTAAAAAATACTGCATTACAAGTAAAAGTCCTGGATTCAAAATATAAAATCTTAAGTATTTCACTCTAATATTAAATATTCATGACTACATAAGAAACTGTCAAAGTCTAGTTTTATCTTTAAAAAAAACATCTTCAAGTATTATTTATTACAGTAAGACCCTGAAAAGCAGGTACTCTGCTTTATCGGGAGGGACTGTGTGGGCGTGGTTTGATCACATTTGATTGACAGCCGACCAAACTATCAAACACAGATTCTGATTCAAGAGATGCTCAATCCTGATTGGTACACAGAAGTACACAACATTAAAAAATTCTAAAAAAATTCTAACAGAGAACAGCAAAATTCAGACTAGTGTGAAGGCCGGTGACAACAATACAGACATTTGTGATGTAAAACAACCAAAATCAATGGCCAACAAATTGTGTTCCAATCACTCATAGTATGAAGCTAATTGAGAAAGTAAGTGTTCAGGGCCTTTACAATAAGTACACACAGAAGTATCCATGCACATTATTATATCGTATTATTATTATTATTTCTGACACATTAATATGTAAGCAGAATTTCAATGTTGTTTCGGGTTAGGGCAGACCTACATGCTTTTCTAACTATTTTATAGAATAGTTATAGAAATATGAATCTATTTAAAGGCATTATGTTTTATAACATTATTAGTAATATTGTAGTCTACTAAAAATCTTTATCTGCAAAGTAACTAGTTCTACATCTGTCAGATAAATGTAAAGTGGAGCACAAACTACAGCTTTTAACTCTAAAACAGAAAATTATAGACGCACTTTAAGTGTGTGTGTGTGTGTGTGTGTGTGAACATACACCTTCAAACATTTTCTTTAAAACTTTCAGTTGACAGCAGTTTAGAAAGCAGTTTTAGTATGAACATGTTCTAACATTTAACCTGATATTTGTAGCATAGCATTATATAACTTTGTGCCATTTTCATGATTTTTAGTTGATATTAAAGTTGGCCACCTCCTGCTGTCCATCAAATGCTTGCTGGATTATGACATGAAACACTGTTTTGGCAGCTCAGTGCCGGCTTCTTTTAACAGTCAAAGTGAAAGAGGAAATGAATGTATTAGCCACCTCAAGGGCACACATGGTACCTCTGTGAAAACCTGTAAAGCAGTGGTTAATCACTGTCTGTCTTCACAAAGCTGTAGCCTTCAGTGGGGAAACGCCATCAGCCATGGAGAGAAAGAGCTTATATTACCGAGCTCCCAGGTTTGACAAAGGCCAGACCCTGTAATGCATAGCTCACAATAACCGTATGTTTATATAACATGTATTCCTATTGAGTACCCTAATATTGGCAAACATGAGATTTTATAATATTTGGGTTATTATTTGGCTTTAAAAAATAGCGGACATGTAATCAGAGATAAGTTTGCTAAATTTGTGATGGATGAATATATAGATTAATGGACTCAAAGTTACCAAAGAGATCCGTTTTTTTTTTTTCCTTCCTTTTTAATTAGCACCTGTGAGCTGCTTCCCATTAACACTGTTCACATTAAAAATCCCTCTGCTTTTTTCTAATTAAGTAAAGTGGAAACAGATTAGATGGCTTCTTTGAACAAAGGTCAGTGATTGCACTTTGTCTCGCTCCAATGTTTGTTTGTTTGGCCGGCACCAGGAGACAGCCCGCCACTTCTTCCCACAATGTCACTTCACAATCACTGTTTGTTTTTCCTTACCCTCCGTCTTCATCTCCTCTCAATCTTTTTTATATATATATTTTTTTTTTCAGAATGTGATCAATAGATAAAGACGTGCCTCTCACTACTGTCAGCTTTGTCCGTTTTTTTTTTCTTCTTTCAAAGTATATTCTGCTCCACAGGTGGGGGAACAGGGAAACAGAGGCTGATGTGATATAGATTTTCTGCTGATATGATTATAAAGCATGTGGAATGTCAGATTAAAGCTTGGACTGATGAAAGATAGGCATCAATCAGCGATGTCTCTGGAGAGGCTGCGAGGCATGACATGGTTGTCAAGAAGAAGGAATATGGTGACTCATCCCTAATCTCCCTTTCCTGGCCACTTTGATTGGACTTTCATATCCATTAGCCTGGCTTTCATAGCCGCTGTAATGAATGGCCAGACTGAAGACATACTTCCAGACCAAACTTGTCTCTTAGACAGAAAACAAAGAAAGAAAAGAAAGACGACAGAGCAGCTGTGATATTGTCATTTAATTCACTACATATGATTCCACTGTCTCTTAACATACATTCTGTACAAAGACTGTGGTGAGGGTAGATGCTGTGACACTAGGTAGCGGGATTCACTTATCACTAAATCCTACACGTGTAGGTTTAGGAACTTTGGTAAGATGAAGAAGATACATGTTTCAAACTTCAAGTCACTTTTTTTAATATCTAATAACCCAGGGTTTTTTCATAACTTCAACTAAGTGCCCTCAGTGATTAAACATAAGTCACTGTTACTTGCTTGCAGTAACAGTGACTTTTTTTGTGACTCAACACGTTTATTTAAAAAGTTTCCTACTTATTCACAATGCAGTCTGCTTGGAGTGCTGCTCGGCTGTGTAGGAAGTGTTGAAAGAGGTTTACATGTTTGGTATGTACTTTCTTTCTTTCCTTGTTTATTGCTATTTTTGTCTTTACATTGTTTGACTATTGCTGATTGATTTACTGCTGAATATGGTCTGTCATGTGACTACCTGTCCACGACAATCATGTGACTCTTCTCCTACTGTGACTACTGGCCAATAGGCTATAAGACACAGTTCAAATGCAAACGTTACGTAATACCTGCCTTGATGAAGGCCGAAACGGCCGAAAGGCTTTGCCTTGTTTTAATGATTTAGCCAAGAAATATAATAAATGCTTTTTAAACTGTACCCTCCTGAGTGCCTCAGTGTCCTTGAACCCATGTTTCTTACTTATATTGATAAAAAAAATAATTCAGGGGGCACTCCTCCCAAAACGTAATTGTTCTTGCAAATAAGTATATAAATAAAATGTACTAGGGACTGTACTCTGCCTTGTGGAGGCAATCCAAGTCCACTTTCTTTTCAAGTGCCAGGATGTGACCTTTTTGACATTTTGTTGTGGAAGTGTCTTGATGTGCATTTATTCATGTCACATTTCTTCAACTCTTACCTGTAGCATTCAGGGAAACATCTACTTTTTTCTACACATCTTTAAGTATTTTAGTCCACTTTGAAATTAGTATAATGACATCATATGTGTGTTGTTGCGTTGGACACCAATTTGATATTTTTTAGTGTTAGTCAGCTAACTAAATTGGAAGGAGTCTCTGTCTGTGTGTGTGTCTGTCATTCGTTTTTCTCAACAACGGTTCATCCGATCGGCTTCACACGTGGCGAGTGTATGGCTGAGCACCCGAGGAAGTGCAGAGTCGAGTGTGAGCTCTTGAGATCCGCGGAACATATTTATTGGTTGTCTGTTCTGTACACACTGCGTAGTGTATTTAGACGGGATCCCTATAAACTGTTACACCGCCAACGGGATGCTAGGTACAGCTCGCTCTCCGTACATTCAAGAATGAAGAAAGAGAGACCGGAGAGACTTTGTTTTTATTTTGATAAAGTCCCAATTGGATCAAAATGCGACTCCATATAGCTGAGATATGATGAAAACAGGTAGAAGAGGAACATTTGTTTTCAATATGATTGTGGCCACTGTTGTGAATTCATATTGGCATCAGGTGCAGTACGAACAAGCACTCCTAATATTCAATATGAGTGGAAATTCAGATTCCAGCATGTTGACCTGCAGTGTGAGCACAGCCCTTGGAACATTTTTAGGACATAGAAACCCTCACTAACTCAGACATTTTGTCAAAAATAAGCAGTTGACTTTTAAACTCCCCACTCTATATTTTTGACAATGATTCATCTCAGTGGGATTCTTATTGGTACATTGTTGTATGATTATCACCGACACATTCTTTCAGCCTGAATGACCTCCACAACACCTCTGTAAAAGAGAGAGTTACGCATGAGAAGAAGCTGACAAAGGGAGCCAGACGGGAAGGAGAGAACGACAGAATTTAATAAAGTTCAACAAGGCAGAAAGGATTGCACAAGCAGTGAATAGCGATTCTGCTTTTTTCTCCTTTACAACTTGTGCCTACTTAAACACTTTTACACCCCCTCCTTTTATCTGTGTCTGCATTCACTGAGAGAGAAATAGCTGGACACAGAGGGAGACGCTCATTTCGTTTTTTATTTGAATGTTGACCAAGGATGGCCACCATCTGTGCAAACTGTCTGACTCCATGACTCTCCTGCATCTCCAGCCATAAATAGACGGCGCTTCACTTCTCAGATAATACACACATGGCGACTCATCGTCTCTGTTCTGTTTTGCCACTCTTTAGGCTTTTATCGCTATTCTCTTCTAAGTTGACGCAAACAGAAGTAGTCTGTCATTTGCAGCCAACGGAGATTTCTGTCTAACGTCATCTCACACCCTCCCGCCCACTGAGACATCTGGTGCTTTTGTTTTTCTTATTCCTCATCATAAAGAAAACCTCTCCAGTCTTTCCAGAAACCCAGCCTTCACTTATCTCTTGCTGGGCACTTTTTTTTTTTCTCAAGGGGAGTGGTGGAAATGGGGTAGATGACATTGTTTTCAGTGATATGGATGTACGGCTCAAAGACAAAAGTGTTGGTTGAATGTTGTCATGTCAATAAGCCATCAGTCACGCCGCTAACAATAAGTTAATGATTTCCCGGCAGTAATACATTTATGAATAGAGAAGTGTCTTCTTCAGCCCAGCGGGTGTGCCCATTAAAACAGAGCATGAACAAAATAATTGTGATTTGCAGATAAAATCCACTTTAGAATGGGATTCCGACTGAGGAATTGTTGAAAGAGCTGTAATTTTCCACTAAAACGTGACACACACTCACAGGAGCCCTGCTAATCAACTTGAGTGTGTGTGTGCATGTGTGTGTGTGTGTGTGTGTGTGTGTGTGTGTGTGTGTGCGTGTGTGTGTGCGTGTGTGTGTGTGCGTGTGCGTGTGCGTGTGTGTGTGTGTTTCTGTCTGTAAGTCTATGTCTTTGTATATACAAATTAAATGATAGCAAATGCATTTAGTGAGGCAGTTTCTCTGTTTAAAGCAAACATTTTGACTTTTTTCTTGAATTAATGTCTTTTTTCAAGCCCTTAGGTGTAACATAACACTGATATACGACTTATAGTTTGAATACTTTTGCTGTATCTAATTATTGATAACTCCCTAAGAAGTGTTTTGTTTTCTGTTAATAACACTGTTTTCTGAAGCAACAACAGCAAATTGTATATAATACATAAATGTGTATAGTTCTTATTCTGGACTTAAAGGTCCCATATCAGGCTCATTTTCAGGTTCATACTTGTATTTTGGGTTTCTACTAGAACATGTTTAGATGCTTTAATGTCCACAAAAACTAATTTGTTTCTCATACTGTGTGTCTGAATAGACCTGTAGTTACCCTCTGTGTGAAATGCCATGTTTAAGCGGCTGTCTCTTTAACCCCCCTAACTAAACAGTCGAGTCTGCTCTGACTGGCCAGTGTGTCTGGCATCTGCACTCTCAGAGTCTCTGCACCGTCATTGCAGCCAGGGAATGAAGGTGTTACGATGTTACGGCACTGTAGTGGCACTTTCTACATATATATAGTATAGTTGTGACATCACAACCATACAGAAGTCCTGACGGCTCGTTTTAAGGCATTGTTTCTGAATACGGCCTGTGTGCGTTTCTCTGTGGATAGGGCGTTTTGATACCTTTACAGTATTCATATAGCACCACGACCTGCTACATAATCAAAAAAAGGAAATTTCACTTTTCACAATATGGGACCTTTAATGACTTCTTTACTGCTGTTTGTTGGTCCAGGAGTTGCACTAATCTCAAATATAGTAATTACACCTTTTGCAAATCTTTTAAATAATTAAATAAAATACATACATGTTCCTAGTGAAAGCCTTAGAAAACTGTTTGTAAAAAGACTTATGTTGACATAGGTCACTGGTTCGTAAAATGTTGCGGTGATTACATTACATACATACATGCCTTTTTTTTTTTTCTTTCATCTTTCCATTTTCTTTTGACATACTGTGTATCTGTAACCTTTGAAGCCTGTGAACTTTCACACTTTGATTGAACTGGTCACAAGTCATAGACATGCACCCTGTGACAAAGGATCACAAGTAGACATTGCTTTATATTATGAAAGTTTGCACACACAAAAAAAGTTGGGAGCCAGTGCAGTAGATGATGGGTGAAAAAGTTAATGTATTGGTAAGAACCAAATGGGACAAAGTACAATGGAAACAGACTAAATAATGACGTACACGAAGCATGTGATGACTTATTTGTTATGCAAGCTTCCACATGAGACATGGAAAATAGCGGCAGACGAAAACAGATCTGGTGTTGGTATCATGCCGGTAAAAACATTTTTTTTTAGGGACTTTGCCTTCATTTTATCAGTATATAAATTGATGGATACCTCTGATTATCAATTACGACAAATTGACCTAATCCAGAAATAAGGCTGGTGTGATTGAAAGATGTCAGTGTGCCAGAACTTTCATGCCTCTAAGTACTCAGCTGAGTCTTTGAAATGGGGAGATAGCCATTCCTTGGTGCTTTGGCCAAGTAGCCTAATAAAATGTCTAGACACCAACTAACATGAATTTCCCTGAAGAATTAGTGTCATCAGTGTGAGGGCCCTGCCCTGTACTCTGGGGTGCAGTTTGAAATACTGTCTTTTAAATCAATGCTCACCTCTCCACTCTTCCTTTCAGTGAACTTTGTGGCCTCCTGTCAAGACCCTCTGTCTAAGAAAACAGCCAAGCCCTTGCCTGTATTGGAGGTATATCAAACTTTTCAAACTTCTTTCTGTCATGGCAAATTTCAGTCTATTTAACTGTGACTGGGTATGAATGACTGGCTTTTCCTTTGTCCCGCTCCTGCCTAACTTATCATTAGCAAAGAAACTTGTAGATTTAGCACTTTAAAGCTCAAGTTTTAAGATTGATCTTCGATTTGATTGTGTTTTGCCCAAACCACAGAATTATGCAGGTACAGCACAAAACAAACAACATTAACATTCACCCTTGATTGTGGTGACTAATTACTTGAGGAGAATGTTGATAGAAAAGAGCTCAAAGTGAACACCAGCTCCCAAAATAATGAGAAAAAAAAAACAGTTTGCTATGAAGCAGAAAAAACATGCAAGGTGATTTAGAAATGGTACTTTTTATTAACTTTATTTTGTTCCCCTTTTCTACTTTCAAGAATTGACACTTTGGAAGGATGTCCATGTAAAATGTCTCCATCTATCATGCTGGTTGGGTTTCCACAGTACTGTTATTGACATAGTAAATTAAAGGAGGCACACATCAGGTAGCTGACAGAACCGAGACATCAACAGCAGACTTATGATTGCAGCTCTGCCACAGTAAGTGAGTTCCTTTCCCCCTATTTACGTCCATACTTGTCATTTACTTCTGCCTCTACACTCTGTAATTCCATTTTCCATTCTATTTTATGTACGTCTAAAATACGTACGCCCTACTTTATTGGGTGTATATGTCCTCCTATTTACCTGAAAGCATGCATTTGTTAGGCATAAATATTCTATTTTATTGGGTGTATAAAAGAAAATAATTATACTGCTCTTACTTTTTTTGAATTCACCACAAAGAATTTCATTGATTCATTGGTATTTTTAAGAAAGTTTATTACCAGTTAACACTATCTATTGATTTTGTTATAGGCACTGTACGTCTTTGCCATATTTCTCCAAGTTGTTCCCTGCTACATAACTAAAAACAGCTGATTAAAAGTTTTGTAAGAAAAGATGAAATATTATTGAGCCCCATGGGAAAATTAGGTAAAAACATTGGAACATTTTGCCCCTCTGCATGTCAACATTTGACCTGCCTATGTCTTACAATAGCATTTCCCTGCAGTGAAAAAGCTTCTTGGTCTTTCCCCCTAAAACCTCTGCTCAGGATTGCCTTGTGAGGACATCTTAATCTTTGGTCTTTATGTTTCTGTATGTGATCATCAAGAAGAATTAGCGGTGTCAAATCCAATACTGATGTCCTTCTCTTACAAGAGCTTAGGATTCATTGTTTGTGGCTGCAGTATGACACAAGACCTTCATTGTGATTGTGCTCTGAAAACATTAGTAAAAAGTATGCAAGGACCGAGAGATGAGTGTGTTCTGCGTATAACAGAGTAGGTATGATAAGTTGAATCAATGTAAAAATGTTTGCTGTTTATGAAATGATCACGTTACAACTTAAGCAGAATCTTGTTTTGTGTCCTGCTTGAAACAAGAGCGGAGACTGAAAACTCTTCAAGACTCCAACTGTTTTGAACAAAGGAGATGCATCAGTGAGAGACTTGGAAAAAAATGCTACTCTTATGTCAGCGCCTGGATCTTCTAAATGGCATGGCAAACTGCCCCGGTTACCATGGCTATGAGAGGGTTCGAGAGCACATTAATCATGAGGATTTAGGTTTCTTTCTCTCCCTTTTTTTCTTCAAAAAGACAGAATCTCTCAGACGTCCTTTATGAAGCTGATTTATGATGTTCAATATCTGTGTGTTGAGATCATGGGAAGTGACGCTGAAAGGTGACAGTTTATACGCGAGGGGAGATAGGAGTGTGTAGTCTCAGTCAGCGGCCTGTTGTTGTTGAATGTGTGTGTTAGGAAAAAATACCAAGTTAGCAAGTGGAGTTGATCTACAGCAGGGAAACATCATCTGATTTCATTCAATAATGTCAAATCTCACAGCATTTTGATTATTAGACATTGGCAATTCTGCCTACATCGCTTTACATTGAAAGTGTATGTTATGAGTGAATATTAATGTTTGAAAGGAGCTACAAGGCTGCAGATGTGATAGCTTAATGGAGATTAAATGTTTTGGAAAAGCTTTGGCATCAAAAGGTGTATTCATTTGTTACAATGGCCGTATTTGGCACTCAACCAGCCCCTTGTTAATTGTCCAATCTGGAACTAGTAGATGATGTCGGATGTGGCCGCAGCCAGACTGTCTTGAGTAAATGAAGCTCTTTTTGTTAACACATTTTACCTATGACAGACAGGGAGCTGATAAAAATGAGATCATGCATTAAGAAGTATCACTCTGTGCTACTTTTCAGCGGTGATCCCCCCCTTCGTCTTTGGTCAGACACAGCAGATTGATGACGGCGGGACAGAGTGACATTGCATTCTGGGAAACCCAGGACTATTGCTATAAATCCATGGCGAAACAGCTTTACAATGGCCTACTGTGTAGCCATCAGAGGGTAGGAGGTTGTTACTGCATCACCCTAGTGAGCTGCTAGGGTACAGCCATTGTGCTTTTCTAAAGGGAAAATTAAGACACCAGGGGAAATAGTCTGGATGGTAATGAATTATGAAAAACTAATAGAATAAAAAAAGAGGAGGCTGAGAGAAAAATGTCTTTGGTAAGTGGAAATTTCCCACGCTTTTTAGATGTTAAAGCGATATGATTCTTTTAGAGTAGATCTGTCAAATCAGAGCCTCGGCTGTATTAGAAAGCAAATAAAACACATGAACAAATAAACACTCCAAGTTTCTTACTGACCTTGGAGAACCAGCTGTGTTGTGAGTGCAGAGAACTTGGCTGCCCCCCCCTACCCGATTCTGGTGTGTGTGTGTGTGTGTGTGTGTGTGTGTGTGTGTGTGTGTGTGTGTGTGTGTGTGTGAGAGAGAGGGAGAATAGAAATAGAGAAAATAGAGCTCTTGAGCATAAGTGTGTGTTTTTGTTCAAACTGCATGCCTTTGTGTCTGTGTACAATGAATGGCTGCAGCTACGTCATTTGATTGGTTAAAAACAAACTTCAAACCTATTCATAATTCCCATAATTCCCAGCTGGCCATTTGCAGTCTTGGGATACAAGGTTGAGAGGGCAGATGTGTTATAGCTGTACTCTCCCTGGGCTAAATGTAGAAACATAGTCACAATGTCCTAGAATAAGAAACTACCGTTTTGGTGACATCAGATATTTAGTGAGGCATAAGAACATTTTTAAAGTGAAAATGTTATTGATACTGTATGGATAATAACTTACAGAAGTGGGTTGATGTGCATGTATAAAGAGAGAATATGTACAATATAGAGAGTTTGCTAAAACTTGCATGTGACAATAAAGTAATATTAGTGTTTACAGTGTTTATATAACACTGTAATTTAAAAGTAGGTTTAAGAGTTACTTTTAGCCCTGTGTGATTTAAATATTCATGACAGTGATAATGAGTGTGGAAAGAAACTGTCCTTACGTCTGGTTGTTTTCATGCTAATTAACATTAATCTGATATTTAAAAAAAAAGCAATAACCACATTCAAAGGTCAGTTTACGTAAACTTTAAAAAATGACTTATTTTCTCACTCACCTGTAGCGCAGTGGTTCCCAAGAGGTCACACAATAAATGTAAAGCAGATAATATTATTGCCTCTAAAATTGACAGAAATTATTTCTTTTACTTTTTTCTCAACTTGCTCATAACCCACAGACATGCAACTAGTAGCTCAGTCTGTAGGGAGTTGGGTTGGGAACTGCAGGGTTGCTGGTTCAAGTCCCCATACGGACCAAAACATGGTGGTGAACTGGTAGCTGGAGAGGTGCCAGTTCACCTCCTGGGCACTGCCAAGGTGCTCTTGAGCAAGGCACAGAACCCCCAACTGCTCGGGGCACCTTTCCATGGGCAACTCCCTCACTCTGACATCTCTCCATTAGTGCATGTATAGGTACTGTGTGTAATAAAAACAGAGTGAAAACATTGCAATTTCCCCTTGCGGGATTAATAAAGTATACATTATTATTAATAAAGATGGCTTGTGAGTAGAAATTGTGTCATTTTAAAGGGTCACCAGTCAAAAGAGTTAAGCGTGTTAGTTGGACCTACTGTAGTCACGGAGATCATGTTGATTTAATTTGCTCCAATACAATGAAGCTGAATGGAATTTTCAGTTATTGTGCTCACAGCATTGAAAATATTTAGGAGGAACAAAGTAGTTTAGTAATTTAGCAAATAATAACCATCAATAATAAATAAATTGATAGTTATTAAACTTGCGTTAGTTATTTTACTGTTAACAAACAATGAAATGATGATTTATAATGTTTACTAATGTATTAGTAATGCTATCATTTATGTTACTTTATCATTAGTTTAGTCTAATATGAAACAATTAGTTTAAAAATGTGGATAGTATTTTGTCAGTGGTTCATAATTGTTTGGTAAACCATCGATAAACAGCATTTGGATGGCTAATATAAAGTTGCAATTAATGCTTATAACAAATAGTTAGTGATTAATAAGTGGTTTATAAAGCATCAAGTAACATTCATTTGGCCCCAATAAATCCTTTTTTGGTGGTCTATAAAATCGATCATCTTTGATTATTTGTTCACTGACAATAGGGTTCATCAATGCTTTCCAAAGAATTTATAAACCATTAAAAATCTATTGTAATCAGCAGTGGCAACTTTATAATATCATCAAAATAATGTTTATTAATGGATTTCAAATGATTTCGTAAAGGTTTACAAATCCGTTGGTTATCAATAACAAATACTTAATTGAATGTATAAGATGTTACAATGTGTGCTACAATACACTTTGACATGACATAAATTATAGCATGTTTGTTGAGAGTAAAATAACTTCTAATGTAGCATGTATTAGTGATGGTGATTATAAAGGGTTAGCCATACCTCTCCCCTAGAAGCAGCTCTACAATATGTCCTCCTCCTGTGTGATCAGGCCTGCAGCACTTGTCATCTCCCTGGTGGCAGCTTAGATTCTCCAATTTTTAGGTTAATTAATCAAAAATGATTTCTTTTCTCATTAGCCATGCAGTTGGTTTGCAATCTGCAAAATCGATGTTTTACAGATGTTTCCTAGGGTTTTGTTTTTCGAGACGGCGCTGATTTTTATTGGGTATAGATTTAAGAGGGTGCTGAGGGATTGTGAGTTAACTCAGCCACACACAATCACACACACAATCACACACACACACACACACACATACACACACGCGCGCGCACACACGCACGCACGCACGCCGCCACAGACACCCTGAATGCATATTATACATACTTAGTCACATGCTCAAACACACACCAACAGAAATACATACTGTACAAAACAGACACAAGCACACAAACTTGGCTCCTTCTAACTTAACTTTCAGTCCCTGGAATCTTAGCGAGAATGCTGCGTCGAAAGCAATCTGTTCATCTAAGTGATACGGACAGCAGTTCTGCTCTCGTTCTCCATTTTGGTATGCCTATATCGAGTCGATCGTTGCCAAACCCAGGGGGTTGAGCCACACACACACTCTCTCAGGGTAGCACTCTTTAATCACATAACAGCTTCTGGTTCTAGTTCCTGTTGGTTGTAAACAAATGTAATGTTGCATTTCCTGCAGTCTAGACATAACAACAAACCTGGCAGAACCAGAGAGGAGAGCGACGGCGGTTGCTAAGGAGTGGCTGGCACAAGTCGGCACCAAACCAGGACCCAGAGGTGTAGAGGAAGGAACGTTCAAACAGATACAGCTGAGGTGTCAGGCATGTTCTTTAATGTTATTTTGAGCGTTGCATCACCGAGGAGGGTCCCAAATCAGTTAGGTGTGTTATTTTGTTGAAAATAATTTGTCCTGCGTGTTTTAACTGTACTTCTCTTGTGCTAAACAAATCTTTCATGCCATACCTTTATTAATCAAAAATGTTCACAAGCTGTTTTTATCAATGATTTTTAGCATTTTGCCATTTGATATGACCTATTCTGATTGATGAATTCCATCATGTAAACTTTTTGGGCCCTGGAATTTGCCCTTAATGCCATCTGCTGCACAGTTGTTCCACTGTGTGTAGTTGTCTGTAGGTGTCCGTGTGTGTGTGTGTGTGTGTATGTGTGTATGTGTGTGTGTGTGTGTGTGTGTGTGTGCATGTGTGTGTGTGTGTATGTATGTGTGTGTGTGTGATTGTGCCTGCATTTGTATTTGTGTACACTAGTCCCCACCCACCGTTCCGCTCAACTACACAGGAAAAAGAAGATGAAGCAGAGGAGCAAAGGAGTCCAAACAGAAATTATTATTGATTTAATCACATAATCAGCCGCAAACACTTCAGGCCAAGATAGCAAATCCATAATAGCCTCCCCACATAACCACCCTTACAAATTTACCATCAAAGCCCTCCGCGCACACACTGCAAACACAAGAACCAGGGGTCACCTTCAGTCACTGGCAAAATATTGATGTTCCTAATGCTTCTATATGTTTTTGAGTTAAGCGTTATCAATCACTGATAAGGACCTGATGTCTCTAAAACATAACTCCTATGGCAGAGGGATTACAGCATCGCTTTTCTTGTCATAATCTAAGCATATCTTTCAGACAAAAGGACAGGATGGCGAAATCAATGTTGTCAGAGGCAGACATTTCCCACTGTGGCTGCTCCAGTCAGTCTTTAGATGAGATACAGAGACACTGTTCTAACCTTTGAGACATCAAGATCTGTCTTTGTGAAAGTGCTCCTGTTCCTGGATAATCATTTTAATTAACAATGTTAAAAACATACATATTTTTTTTCCGTTATTCTCTTAAAACGTCACACTTACCACAACTTTACAACAACTTTAATACATTTTCCCTCATGTTCACCAACATTATTGTAATACTGAAACTTAACAATAAATCCCACAAGAATAATTTGGGTCTTGTCGAATGAATGATTTTCATTGCTGATTCATTCAAATAAAAAGGTGTATGTTTGAATCAATAACGACACACAACGAATGCATTAATGGCATGAACTCTTTTCATGAAATACTGATAGAAACACTTTGAATTCATCCCTCCTTTTCACTGTCATTTCCTTAAAGTCATTCACAGCACCTGAAGAGTGTGCGCTCTGCGACGTTGAGAGCAGCTGCAAGGCCTCTGTGTCTAAGAATCTGGGCTGGGGACACGGAATCCTTTCTTTTAAACCTGTGTAGCAGTCAGACATGATTCTTGTACCTGTCAATTTTCCACTACCTTTGAATGGATTGTGTCAATAGTTGTGTGAACAGATTCGAATAAAGGGCTTTTACCTATACGACTATTTCTATAACTAGGCTGCTGATATATTGTATTTATGTTTCTTACCAACACTTAAACTCCCCCATCCAAAGCCAGACCGAATAAATTCCTCTAAAGCTACAAGCCTTAAGATTTTCAAGAAAATCAAACCCTGTTTTTAACTAAATGTACAGTCGGCATTTGTTCAGCAATAGCCATTCAATGTATTTACATTCTAATTACCTCTCTCGTTTAGTTTTTATTGTTAGCGGTGGAGTCCGCCATTCCTGCGCTGGAATCAAATTGTCTACCTATGCACGGGGGAGTCACAAGAAAATGTTCAGTATTCCGAATGTTTTTAATATTATGTCATAAAATCTGCCTCACTGCTTATTGTTTACTTACAATTGTATGCTAAGCATCTCTTTAAGAATGATCCACTTCTGTTCAGTAATACATTTTCTGTTGTTGCAAAGTAATATTTATTAAAAGAGAAGTAGAAGGAACATTTTAATGTCATATTCTCAATATTATTTTTAAATATACAGTAGGTTATGTAGTTGTAGTCAAGAATGAAACTGCATCATAGCATATCAATACTAACTGGCACTGGCTGATATCTGATATTTAATAAAAGCCCAATATCAACCTCAAATATTTGCCTAACTCTACTGTTCAGCACAACAAAGATGACTTACCTAATTTTGTGTGGCTGTAGAACAATGAATTGGAATCAGACTTTTAACACTCCCTTAACATCCATCTTTCCAGCGATCTATCCATTCAGTTGCCTATCCTTGTCCATCCAGCCCAGGGCTATGGAAGCCTAATTGTTTACCAAAGGGTTGCGGCTCATTTGCTCCTGGAGATTGGGCCTAATTAACACTAACTTGTCTGAACACCGAGGAGCGCTGTCCACTCCACTTTAATCTAATCTGTACTCTTTCAAAAAATAATGAGATCATTTACACCTCATTAACGAGCAATGTAATGTCTGGGCATTAATCATAATGATTGCTTATCATTTCACTTTGCAATATTATCTCCTCTAATGAAACTGTTCACACAACTGCCAAGAGGGCCTTAATTGGTCGTGTGAAATCACAGAGCACTCGGCAGCTTTCCGCAACGTGTGTGAAGTTCTAATTTGCATGGGTGGTGGGGGGGGGATTTGGTGGGTGGGCGCGAGGGGGATGGCATCAGTTAGGAACGCGAAAACACACACACACACATTCCACACACATGCACATGGAGGAAGTGGGATGAGTTGAGAAAATATGCTATTATTGTGCTGTGCTATTTACAGACATACAGGTACACACATTGGAATTCCCCAACAGCCCTGGAAGATAAAACTAATACTTTTATTGAATTGTATTAGTTTTTACAAAAAAACACTTCAGGCTATGACTATTTATTTACTATTCATGAAGTTTGAAACTAAATGCTCCTGATGTCTGCTGTCCCTCTCTCTTTGGCATAAGATCCATGCCAGTGGTGGATATGATTATCCAGGTGACATGGCACCCAGACTGATCCCAGCTTTGTGCCACCACCGTGAAGCCAAGACATGAAAAACACCCTTCCAATATTCCAGTTTTTGCATTGTAACCTCTTATAGCCTACTGTATATCCAACCAGCGGGTCATCCCCGGCACTCCCGCCTCCTGGACGGAGGCTAAGCAGTGCTAATAACAGTTAAAATATACCATCCCTCTCCAGTGTGTGGACCACCTAAAGAGGCCATGCTTGACTGGAGGGTGGAGAGCACTGAGGCTGCTCCGTGCCCCGGCTCCCCAGCTTAGGAGGGCTTAGGTGCGGATGTCATTTGCTCTTTCTCCCTGGTGAGAGTGGCTAGCTGCTAATTGTGGCCCCTGATCTGTGAGTTCAGCTTGTGTAGCTGAGGAGAAAAGGCTTTCCCAAATTGAAATCTGAGTAGCGTGTCTGAGAGTTGGGGTGACTTCCACTCCATCATGGATGCAGTTTTAAGACACAGTCATAATGCCTTCTGGGCTAATTTCATCATCCAAAGAAACATTATTTTGGCTGTTCGCTGTACCAAACTCTATCATCCTTTCCTCATATTTTATTCCATTTCGCTGTTCATTGGATCATCCTTGCAGGTAGCCAGGACCACGATCAGAGTCTAACTGAAAGTCAAGGCCAAAATCAAAGTTCATTCAAAGTGGGCAGTTGAGAGTGTACTTATATCTGCTCTGTATTTCAGCATCTAGCATGAGTCTAACCCCTAACCTTTAACCATAACCCTATGTGTCTAACCCTGACCCTAACCCTAACCTAACCTTAACCCAGCCTTGCATGACAAGATACAAGTGCCTGACCCCAACAGAGCCCCCACTTTGACCACTATTTTATCTTGCTTTGACTGATGATTTAATTTCAATTTATCTTACTATTGTCCATGATTATGCTTATCATTTTAACCCAAACCTAACCACGAAGAAGAAGAAGAAGAAGAAGAAGAAGAAGAAGAAGAAGAAGAAGAAGAAGAAGAAGAAGAAGAAGAAAGCATACTTTATTGATCACTCTAGGGGAGAGATTAATTTCACGCTGGCCCGAAATACAACATTCACATTCAGGATTTATACACATGCATTCGTGTATGGAGAGATGTCAGAGCGAGGTGGCTGCCCTGAGCAGTTGGGTGTTCAATGCCTTGCTCAAAGGCACATCAGTAGTAGCTCAGGGGATGAACTGGCATCTTTCTCCAGCTACCTGTCAGCACTTGGTCCAAGCCTCCGGTTCCCAAGCCAAGTCCCCACGAACTGACGTACTGCCGCCCCAAATCATAAAACTTTGAGGTCATTATAGGACCATTGGTAATGCTGGGGATTGGGCCAGGTAGAGATTTAGCTGGCTGTGTCAGGATTCAAAGGTGTCTGAGACCACAGCTCTGCCTCTTAGTGTGGTGGAATTTCCAGAAACACCATGTTGTTGGTATGATGAGACAAAGGGAAAGCTTAGACGACATCAGGTCACTCACAGGTCACAGTTCAGGGGACGAGAACATTCAGCCAGTCTCCAACCAAATAACCAAACCTAAATATGTTTGTGTCTCTACAGATTCAGGGAGTCTAGGCAGCTGCATGATAAGGGAATGTTTTGTTTCAGGACTGTGTCCTTTTGGAGGTTGGTAAAAACTAGGCTTTAGTTAAGCCATCTGTGTTTACAGCGCTCGCAATATCTTTGTTTTCATTGAAGGTTCAGCTAACCTTAACGCCTCCAGTATGAGTTTAAATACTAATTCAGGAAGACAGGGACTTCAGAGAGTTGGGGACGACACAACACTATAACACATCGTGGTTAAACTGTATTGCCTGCCTAAATTCTCTCCTCAATTGTGGGTTCATTAAAATGCTTCTGTGTATCATTATCCCGAAACTTCTTCACGCATGTGAAATTTAGTTGTGCTGCTCTGGAGTTTTTTCCATAACACTAAGTATACTCCTCCACCACTGTAAAACCTCCCCATCACTTCCACTCATCTCCCTTCCTCCTGCTCGGTGCAAAGCTAACTGTCAGCTCCCCTCCGGCTTATTAAAGGCCCCGGTTAACATCCACTGTATTATCGAATCAAACGGCTACGCTGCCATAACCACGTGCTGATATGATTTATTCTCTCCCCCGAGGACCCTTCTAATGAACAAAGATGTATGCTCAGCAGCCCTGTACATGTAACCTCTGTGTGCTCAGAGGACGGCCGTGCTGTAATATGATAAGTGCCTTGTCGATAGGCTCTATGATATGCTAATCATACTAAAACACTGTGCCTCAGGCTCTCCCCTTGTTTATTTATGAAGGCCTGACCTGAGGGAGAGCAGTAATCGGCTTTTCTCTGAACTCTCTAACCCTGGGAGCCAAGGGAACCGCCAATCACACACATCTGAGTCCTATAATTCCCCCACCTCTATCCCTCTGTTCCCCCTCAACCCGAGCTGAAATGGCAGATTTATGCAAACAGCACTGTGTGTGCATTTTCCTGCCCGCATTTGTCCAGGGCACATGTCAAGCGCTCAAATCATTAAACTAATTATTAATTGGGACTGGCGTAAACAACTTGTCAGCGTCCTGCCAACTTGACTGTGTTCTCAGTTCAGCCAATGTAACGCATTGACCTGATGTAGTGCACATATTACAAACCTATCATTTGTACCTCAAAATGCGAGACGTTGTCCAATACAAATCCAGCGCAGGAAAGCAGTTTATGCAAAAACTTGCATCAGTAGAATATAAACAGCAATTATGGTGCACTATTTCCAAAAAAATATTGATGAGCGATGATAAGAGGGCATACAGTGACAATTTGAGTGTATCAATGTTTTGCAAAACTTTGCTATGCACTGTACTTTGGGTCTTTAGATAGACCAGTTCGTTAGGTAAAACAGATTGAGCTACACTTTAAAATAACATTTCTTGCAAATGTTTCTGAATATAGTATTAACCCCAAAACACATTTTTTCCATTCATTTGTTTTTTTTTGCTTTCTTTTTATTGACAGAAAATGCCATTTTCAAAACTTCTTCGAAATATCTTTCAACGTAGCTGTCACGACTTGGAAATCACAGGTTTGGACCCAAAATACATACTGGTGAGACAAGGAGGCAACAGGAAGATCTTGAAGATGTATTAAGGAAAAAGTAAGGCTTACAACGAAAAGTGTACTGAGGCTGGCAGGTCTTCTGGCAACAGGTAAAAGAAAGATCAAACACAACATCCAGCACACTGGGAACACTAGACACTAGAAAAGCAAAACCACAAGGAAGAGACTATACAGAGAGAGACGACGATCTGACACTAGACAAAGGGAGCACTCAGGCTAAACTGTGCTAATCATTGGCATAACCATGCTCTTATTCTGATTCTAAATTATCTGATTGACCACTTGGCAAAAAATGATAATCCTCATCATCAGATACTTTAGACACATTATCATTTTCAGAGTTACTGTCATAAAAACCCTCCAACATCATGGTGTGAACCTGACACGATGGCACTGTGGCGGCATCATGTTACTGTGGAAGTAAACTAACATAAAGGAACTTTTGTCTGTATCCATTTCTAGGATTAGTGACACAGAATGAGAAGTAAAACATAACATAACCTGCCACCTGCGTACCATGAAAACAGACAGTCGTACATACTTCAGATCTCTAAAGACCTGGTGAATATTAGAAAAACAATGTGTTGTCTATTTTTTATTTTGACACCCAAAAAGGACTTAAAAAATTGTACAAAGTAATTAGACAGTGATGAATATGGTTCTGGATATCTAAAGACCCATGGAATGCGTTTAAGGGTCAAAGCTAAATCATAAATGTTCACGCCAATGTCGACCATCTCAAACACGGAAAAGGCAAGTCGGCGTCCCTTAGCTTCAGTGTTTCTTGCCATTGACTTTGACTCTTAGTGTCTGCCTATAGATTTTCTTGTCATGAGTGCAGCTCTCCAGCTACTGCAAACATAAGGCTGTGCAAATATTTTGAGGAAAAAGAGAGGCTGGTTTAAATGGCTGGTGGATTTGTAGTGTAGAATGCATATCAATCAGTATGGTGATACTTTCCACTTAACATTTGCCTTTCTATTAAATCCCAATTCTGCATGTAGTAAATATATAGTATACTATATATATATATATATATATATATATATATATATATATATATTTTAAAGGAGTACCGTATTTCTTACAGTGTTGGTCTCAAAGTATTAAAAAAAAGTGCAAATGTGTCTCAGGGTGGGTGTAAATCAGAGCTCGGGCCTTGCATCTGTGTGCTAGGAAACAAAGGTTTGTTTGTGTGCCTCAATCACTCTTGCTCATGAAAGCAGACACTTACTTGAAAAAAAGAAAATCCTTCTCTCTTTTTTTCAGGGAAACACTCTAAACCAACATCCTGGGTATAAATTTGCAAAATGCAATACAGGCCTGATTGTGTGTTGAGTGGATGTGGGGTGCATACGAATAGACCCTGTACCCCTTCCTCTCTCCTCCTCCAAATAGTCCTGCGCATTCCCTCCACCTCCCCCATGACCCCTCTCTGTTGTCATGCCGCCAAGAAAGCAATGTGAAAAAAGCCTCTGTAGTTTTGTTGTTTTTCATGGTTACAGTAGTGAATCCTGAGCTCTTCTCTTCATTTTAGCCTGACAGTGTAATCCAAGTGCAGCGGAAACAAGTGCACCAAAAAGAATTTTAGAGAATCATGACAGGAGTTTCCCTTCATTAATGTGTTTACAAGTGCTTTCTCAGTGCAACTTTAATGTTGCACCAGTTCTAAACATCTGTGTGAATACTGTAAAAACAAAACTCATTCTTAGCTGCTACCTGGAATTTCTTTTGTATATCAAGACGTACATGTCTTTATGATATCAGTTTAAAGGTTTTAAGCTGTTTAAATACAATGCCAGACCCTTAAATGATCACATATCATAGCATACAAATATTGCACTAGTGTGACTTGAAAGTTATAAACTGTCTTTATCATGTCACTTCCTTCAATTGTAAGACAGGAGCATAACGTTACATGTCAGTCTACAGTATCAGAGAGAAGGCTGCGGCAGTGAGAGTGTGAATGGGAAGGCTGGGAACAAGTAAAGCCTTGGCACTGACACCGGGTCAGCTCCAAGCCCCCTCACAGCCCAGCCCTCAGCACCAGGTGTTCCTTGCATTCAAATGATACTCTTATTCATAGACTGGCCCAATTGGAGTATTAAAACTCAAAATTTGCAACTGAATGCTGATATAATCCTGGAAATATATGTCTCCAATAAAAAGTAGCCCATTTAAAAGGAACAAGGCGGTCTTTGTGTGGGGCTTTATGTATAATTATCAAGGCGCTAAAAGGGAACCAGAGGTGGGGGTTAAGGAGAAGGGGACGGGGGGGTTGGGGTTGCAGCGCAGACTTTCCAACTGTTTACATGTTAATTTCAAACTTAACAGCCCTTGTCCTGGAACTATTTATACACCGCATTCAAATAAATGTATTTCTCCTTTTGTTATTAGCGTTTTTGCAAACACTTGACGGTTGATGGAAAAATGCAAATGAATGTGTGTATGGAAAGTTTTGTGACAAAATGACATAGCTCGATTTGAGTGACAGGTTGCAGTTTGTTGATACGATGGAGCCTGTTTCACCACGGCCAACTGAAAGCCATCTTCTGGTCTAACTACAACAGGTGTCAATTACAAAAATGGCCTCTTCCTGGCTTTTTTTTTTTGCATGCTGGGGGATACGTTTCACACAGTTTCCTCACGGGTAGAGATACGCTGGGTTATAAGTTGAGTTAAACGTCAGTAGGAGGGGGGACCATTTAGCAACTCAGAATGTTGAATCGCCGGTATACGCAGTCATGAAGAGAGAGGGCTAACTGTAGGCGAGCTAAGTGGTTGTTCTGCCCATCAGTCATTTCATCCATTAAGTTCATTTTCTATTTCTTCTTTGACACCTTCTCTCCTTCAAGAAGACAATGACACAATGCCAATTTAAAGCGAAGCAAAACTTAAGTGTTAGTTGCAACTTTTTGTCGGACATATCCTAAAGTTTTATGTCAAGCCTGTAAAATGCCAGTTTATACAGATTCACCAGCACAGTTTCCTAAAAAGCATGTTCCCATACAACAAAACTGCATCCTCAATTACGCTTTAAAGGAAACTCATTTTTTCCCGGATTACATTTGTCTTTCACATATCATATCAAAGTCTGTGAAAGTATGCGTAGGGAGGACAAATTCAGGACTTTCTAGGTCTCTAAATAAGTGCTTGTCATCCTTTTTTGCTTTATAATGAATGACTTGCTAATTTAATAGGGACAACTAGGTAACCATAACATTTAAATGACAAT
The DNA here is from genome assembly GCF_031162955.1 of Sander vitreus. Lineage (NCBI taxonomy): Eukaryota > Metazoa > Chordata > Actinopteri > Perciformes > Percidae > Sander > Sander vitreus. The sequence continues at coordinate 24,748,526 of NC_135860.1, read as the reverse complement.
ATAGTTTAAATTAATCAATCAATCAAACTTTATTTATAGAGCACTTTAAAAAAAACAAAGGTGACCAAAGTGCTGTACAGAAGAATAAATAAAACACATAATGTACATATCTCCCACAGGCACAAAGTACAAATAAAACAATGTACATTATGCACTTGGTATGCATTGGTGTTCTTTTGGAGCAATTTAACCCCAATCTCTTTTAACTGTGTAAAACATAAAGGAAATGTGAGCATTTTACACACATTGGTTTAGGTTGTTTTGGCTGATATTGAGGTCACTATCACATGCAATTTTATAAATCTTACCCTGCCACAACCATACCTGTAGTAGTGCGAGAACCCATGATATGGTTCCTGCGAGGACATAGATAGTTCACACGACATAGAGGACGGACAAATATATGAAAGTTTATACTGCAGAGTAACTAGTAAGATGGAATGCTTGCTGTGTCAGCGCACTAAGAGCACTTAGACTGAAAACAAAGCCCAGTATCCCAACAAATTACTCTCATATTGGATGATTCCACACCTTATGATTTAAATCCAATGGCCGTGTTCCTTGCTCATGCATGAAGTTGTATGGCCTTCATGCAGAGATGTGGAATGTAAGCTTGTGAAGGGTGAGTAATTTCTGTTCGGTCACAGACCCTCAATTAACGGCCACCTTTTTATCAACTATAGCCACAATCTTTCGGTAACCATACTACAAATTCCCACGTGCAGATATTGTACAAACAAGAATTTAGAAATACAGCGATATTGAATGTATTAAAAATAAAATAAAATAAATGTCACTGAATACTATCCAGGGTTTTACAGGATCGTCCAATATTATATTATTGTTGAGTTTGGGGGTTGAACAACATGCTCAACAACAGTAGCCAGGGACCAGAATGGTCATAGTCACTTAGCAATCATGCTACTTATTGAGAAATGTGGTTAATTGCATGCAAGTGTGGTGCATTCAATTGTGGTTCTTTTTCTGTAAGTTTTGAATCCAATCTCAATGTAACGTGAGATGTGTTTTAGGTTAGCAGTTAATACGCTTTAGGTTAGGTTTGTACAAATTTAAACAAGTTACATTAGCCTATTGCGTTGGCCTTTAGCCTCTCTATGTTAGCTAGCTAATCCTCCAAAACATATTTTAGCAAACGTAAAAAAGATGGATAGATGATAGACAGACAGACAGACACAGACAGACAGACAGACAGCTCCCTATGCAGCGCTTTGCGCTCTCATACATCAGAAGTCAATGTGGTGCACACCTCAATAACTACGTGGAAAAAATGCTAATTACAGTGCAGTGAGAGAAACATTAGTAAAACTCCAATAAGTGCCTATACAAATTAAAACAACTTATGAGCATAACCAGTGAGACTTGGTATGCCTGTTCAGTTGTTGATAGTGAGTGCATTGCTTTATTAAATATATTCAACATCCAAATACAGTAATGGCATCATAGCCATGTGTCTAATGAAATATAAAAATACCAACCCCCCCCCCTCTCTCTCTGAGTGTGTGAGTATGTTTTATGGTTGGAGTACTACGGCTCGACTTCAGCTTTGTTTAGATGAGATTTGGATGTTTGGCTCATTATGATTAGGTTTTTCTGATTGTTTTTTAAGAATTTGAAGTCATCACTTTAGCACTATCCTTCAAGAGCTTTTTATGCCAATGTCAATAACTGATAAAACATCTTTTCGGCAAGAGTGCACATGTTTGGCCTTCCTCCTCACTTAATTTCTTATTTTTATTTTTCAGACACAGGAAAAGAAAGGAAATTAATTATACTGAGTAGTTTTATTTTTATATTTTTCCAGAAAATGAGACATTTCTTGTCCCGGGAGCAGAAGCACACTTTCCTGGAATCCCTGGAAATCAACTGTTTTTTAAGGTATAACTTCAGCTACAGTCAAAACACGTTCATATTTTAAGCAATGCTAAATGCAACAATATCAGTTCCCAACCCAACCGCTTGAGTGTAGGTCTATTATTTTGTGGCAAAAAATAAATGCCATTTATGTTATTTAACATTAGAAAGAACATACCATAAACTTTGAACTTCGCTGTGAGGAATATAAAATGCCTAAAAAATTGAATTGCCTGTGATCTAGTGGAAATAGTTTGGATGTAGAATGTTAATCCCTATTCCTGTGTTAGCTCACTGTAGGCCAGGTAAAGATTAATTTTGAATATGGGCTTTAGCAGAGTTGATTGCTGCCGCAGATAACAGCTCGTTTTTTTTTTTTCTGGTGTTCTATTGGACAGCTAACTTACTTGTGAAAAGACTGCCTTTCTCCCTTTTCATTAGGCCCTGTTCCCAAAATTAACAATGTTTTGTGTCTTAATTCTTAATGTCAGTATGTTTTATTTTATTTGATAAATTATCATTTGATCTGTGTAAAATGAATGTTTGGTTTATGGGGACATAGTATGTTGCTATGGTTCTGTCTGTGAGGTGATCAGCTGCTCACCAATGCAATTAAGAAGAGTGCCTGCGGGTTTGCCTGATTATGTCCTTTCAGCAGGGAGGGGCTGGGCACTCCTAAGGTGTACTACCATGAGTAAAATAGTTTTGCGGCATATGTGGGGTGCTTGTTGTAGTGGATGCACTGGCATATTTCTATCTATCTATCTATCTATCTATCTATCTATAACATACACTACCGGTCAAAAGTTTGGGGTCACTTAGAAATTTCCATTCCACTCCATTACCGACAGAATACCAGCTGAGATCAGTTCCATTGTTTTTTTTAACCAGGGCAGCAGTTTTCAGATTACATTATGTGCTTACATAATTGCAAAAGGGTTCTCGACTGTTGTAGAAAGAAGTGGCTGATCTTTAATGCAATATCTACATTCCCCATCATCAGCAACCATTCATCCAATGTTCCACATCCAAAGGCACATTGTGTTTACTAATCTTTTTAAATTTTAAAAGGCTAGCTGAGAAAACATTGGAGAACCCTTTTGCAATTATGTAAGCACATAATGTCATCTGAAAACTGCTGCCCTGGTTAAAAAAAAACAATGCAACTGATCTCAGCTGGTATTCTGTCTGGAATGGAGTGGAATGGAAATTTCTAAATATATATATATATATATATATATACATATATATATATATATATATATATATATATATAGAGAGAGAGAGAGAGAGAGAGAGAGAGAGAAATGTCAGCAATATCTAATTTATTTACATGTCATGGTGTTTTCCAGATCCAAGTGTTATTTTTTTTCTTTCAGTTTGGCTCAACCTATGCTTACCAGTACAGGTGGTAACTGCCAATTAGGTGAGGCTGAGTTAAAGCCTCTGAACTTGATTTCAGTTATTGTGGCTGATTAGACCTCTGCTCAAGTGGGCCGGCCCATTGACAGGAATATATTAGGTCACAAATCTAAATCTACCAATAAGGATGATAAAGCTGTCATTTTTCAACAAGTTCCATTAGAGACTCAGGAAGATAACCATACCCACACAGTCTGGGAAGAGGTCTAATCAACCATTAACTCAAAACACCTGTGTGGGTGTTCAGGGCCTTTAGAAGAGCTTCAGGGGAAGGGGAGAGGGATGAAGGATTGGGCAGCTTGCTGAGAACTTGCCGTTTTATTTGTTTGGTGTTATTTTACCTCTGTTTAATTTTTTTTTGTATCTGTCTGGCTTCAGTTTGTGCCTGCAGTTTGAGTATGTTTTTTATATTAAACACACCACTTTTTGCACTTCGCAAGCTTCCTGTCCAGCTTCCTCAAAACCGCCACCACCTCATTGGCCTTGGCATGAGGTGGGCAATTTGACAGCAGTACTTCACCTCAAGCCAATAGGACATCTCTGTTGTCAAATGTAAACGCCCTGTATTGTGGATTCTAACTCAGAAAATAAACTAACCTATCGAGAAAGTTTTATTGCTCAGCACTGTGTACTGGGGAAACTTGATTCTTCAAGTTAGTTAGCACATGAATTACTGAAATAATAAACGTTAACATGCGCATATCAGATTAAAATGCGCAGTGACTGGTTTTGTTGGTCTCTCCACACAAACCATGCATAAATCACTCATCACTGCTGCCTCTTTCTTTCTGTCTGATTATGATGCTAATATCATCATTCTAAACAAAGAAACAATCCCAGTGACAGAAATGAGAGACATAATGCTCTCGTTCACAAAAGAGGGAAAGTATAGAGGTATTATGCAGGCTACAAGACTGTGGGGCAGAGGGTGATGCCTATAGGGAGGTTGCATCGGCCTGCTAACACGATCACCTGAATTATGCACATCCATTGTGTTCAAATATCATAAATTGGTGCGTGAACATCACACCCCCCCTCAAACATGGACCGAAATTATTATTTATGTGGCTGCAGAGCGGCAGAGAGACAATTAGTCATATTCGTATGCTGAAATTAATTGAGAGAGATGCGGGAGATGAAGAGAGAGAACAAAGACAGCTTTTTGTCACTTCTTTCCATCTGACAGGGATAATTAGATATATGAAATTGAAATTCCTCACCGGGGGGTCCTGTTGACAACACTATTTTCTGTTTTGTTCCTCTCCCCTTTTTTCTTTTGTGTTCCTGTTTATGCTAATTTGGACCCAGTGTTTTTTCCCTGACTGCTAAAAGCAGCTTCTGATTCAATTCACTGCACAGCAAAGAGCAGAGCGCTAGCCTGTTCAAGCCTCACATAACTATAAGGATTTAAGGAGGCAATTGTTTCACATTATGATCAGTAGAATTTAGCTATTTTATATCCATGTTTATGCCCTTCGGTACGGAGCCCCAAAATGTGCAACATTAAATAAATAAATAGGACAGCATGAAATAAATAATTACATGGATAAATGAAATCAAATATATAATAATAATAATAATAATAATAATAATAATAATAATAATAATAATAATAATAATGAACCGATTGTAAAATCATTTCAGATATTATAAAAGCTCAGTCCATTTTCATACAGGATTTCATTTCAGAAATTTCATTTTGAAATTCCCTTTATCAGGAGTCTGTTTAAATGCCACTCTTTCCAATGCCACTTTCATTTTATGTGACATTTTGTCACAATATTACTTTTTTAATGAATTTGGAGCAATCTCCGCCCCCTAAGCTTTTAGCCAATCACATGCCATCTGTTGCCAAGCAGACTCACCGACTGCCAGCTAGCTAAACTGGCTAGCTAAACTGGCTAGCTGTTGTTGGCAAGAAAAAACAGAGAGAATAGACAGAATGCCTGTCTTTAAGTAACATCTTTAAAATCACAACACTGTTGAATAATCTCTAAATAAACCATTAAAGTGCTGCAGATATTAATAACTCTTTACTTCTAATTTTTTTTTAGTAATTTGAGCTCACAAACCAGTTTAGCTAGTTGGTTGCCAACATAGTTAGACGTTTCTATAGCCAACAGGAGCTCGAGAGAGAAAAACAAAGCTGAGTTTTAATATTCTTTTTAATTATTTCACAAAGTAGTAGTTCAATATTACACTTTAATTCATATGATTATTTATTTCATAGTGTCTCATTTATTTGTTTAATACTTAACACTTTGGGCTTCCACACTTTTGTGCATTTACAGCAATTCAGTCATTTGTCACAGTGACTGCTTCGTGTCATGTGAACAGCCCTTGCAGTATCAGAGAAGAACATCTGATAAAAGCACATTGTGGTTTCAGTGGAATTATGGGTTATGTCACCTTTCACCACAAAACTAGAAGGGGCCTCTCATAGTTTTCCTCTTACATGAGAAGCAGCCACTGTCATGTTTCTCACAGCTGAGAAAGACAAAGTGGCACATAACGTGACATCAACAGAACCGTACAAAAATATTCAGTTTACATCATGTCTAGACACTCGGGTACCTGAGACTCTTGTGAGAACTAAAAAATTATGAAAAAACTGCATTATTTTTGCATGACTGTTTTAAAGAGAGTAGGCTACTATACTGCACTTAAGCTTGTCTAGAGTAAAAGAGAAGATTCTACTTTTTATGGCTAAATTATTATTTACATTTTAAACACAAAAAGAGCAGAGATGATAATATGGTCATATCTATAATATTGCATTGCTTTGCCAGTGTTAAGTATTTTTGGGGTAACAAATTAAACCTAAAAAGGTGAGTGGCTTCGGATTGCTGCTTTGAATAATCCTGGTTTCCCGAATGTCATTTTATATTCAAACTAGCGGGCTAATGACTGAAATTGGAGTCATTTTCTTCTTACTGATAGGCAGCTTTTTGTGTCTCTGTTAGACCGCAAATTTCCACATCTAAAACAAACAAACAACAAAACAATGTTGGGTCAGGCTGTTGGCCTGAGATGAAATTGTCCAAGACTGGAAAAAACATAAACAAGAGAAAAAGTGGAAAAAGTGAAGATGTGATTGTTAGAAGGGCAAGGAAGGCAGGATGGAGATATGAATTGAACCGGAAAGAGCCTTGTGTCTAATGCTTGCCACATTTGCTCTTGAATGAAGGTCTAATTACCCATCGGTATTTGGTGCCAGCGTTCCCAGGTCCCAGCAGCCCCTGGGCCAGTGCAGGCACTGAGCGTCCAAAGCCAGCTGCCTCCCAAACATTTGCAGGTATACAGGCTGGGCTAATAGTCCTACCACAAGGGAGCCAGATGAAAGAGCAGGAAACTGCTGCCAGAAGCACTGAAAGGATTTATGTAAAGACAGGACAGAGATGTAGGGATGTAGCTAAACCCACCTAAACTTAAGATACCTTACCTGTTTATGTGCTGAATGTTCTACCACATTTAATCCCAGAGATAAATCTTTATGACCTGAATCCCAGGTTTAAATCACACATAATAGTATCAAGATGATGGAGGTTAGAGGTCTGCTCTTACCATTTAGATCTATGTAAATATTTTTTCTTTGTTTTTTATATATGATATACATATATATTTCATATTTTATGTTATATTATTTTTTGCTTTATATAGATGGAGAGAGAACAAGTTGTATCCTGGCGTTTCAATCATGTGTGGAGCTTCTCTGGAGGCTGAGAAAAACAAATTTTAGTTTGTAGTATGGGTCAAGCTACACAAAGAGTTGATCCTACATTTCCCACAATGCAACTCAACTGTGTCTTTCTTTAGGCACCCCCTCCCTACTAAATGCCCACTTCTTTCAAACCCTACATCTCCAGTTTGTAACAAAATATTGTTGTTAAAAATTTAAATTCTTGAGCCCATGCTGAGATAAAGACATTGGTTATTTTTTCTAACTTTGGAAAGCCCCTTCCAGGGCTACAGAAGACATTATTCAAATATTTCTACAGGCTGAGTATAACTACTCATGAAGAGTAAACTGAACTGTAGGTGTAAAATCAATGGAGTGCCCCTTTAAAATGAAATCTTTAAATTGTGTGTGGGCAACCGTTGTAATCCGCTCTGTCAGATAACCGAGCAGCTAAAATATAAATTCCGCCTACGTATTTGCATGTTTCCTTGTGCATAATTTTATGAGGATTCACCTTACTGTTGCTTATAAATATAAACACACTGTCAGTGTTTATATTTATAAGTAACAGTAAGGTGACACTGCTGACCTGTCAGTGTTAGGTGTAAGTCGAGGGAAAGTGAGGAATTGTCTTTCTGTGTGGGGTGTGATTTCCATGGAAGAGCCCGGTAGGGTGGGACGGGAACGTCATCAGTCATAACGACTCCAGATCCATCCTGAGGAACAGGAATTCCCACAAGCTGGATAAACATGCAGTATGGTGGGGGAATATGACGCTTGATAGCCTCTCTTCTCATCTTTGAACATGGACATTGTCAGGACTTGGTCCTTATCTTACTCAGGAATCCTTCAGATTAAGTAGGTGCACACATCACGCATCCACAGGATTGGATGTTGCAGGCTTGATGTAGCTGTAGTGTTGCCCAGAGGTGGGCAAGTGAGTATCAAGTCTCCACCATCAAATCGCAAGCAAGTCTCAAGTCACTAGGGTTGGGTATCATTATTTTATTTTTTTCTGATACTGGTGCTAAAACGATACTTTTAAAACGGTGCCGGTGCCTAAATGGTGCCTGAACCGATACTTTTAAAAAGATTTTTTTTTAAAATGTATATATTTACAAAAGAAAAAAAGGAGCACAAAACGACAGTCTGCGACATTTAAGAATGGCTTGTTTATTGCTAAGGCCATATGGTCAAAATTAAATGATTTATTAAAAATGTAATAACAATAACTTATAACAATAACTTATTTCACCAGTAAATTGCTGGTTAATGACAAAAACAACCACTAGATGGAAAAAGGGTATTTTACAATAACTTTGAATGCACCACGAGGCTGGCAAGGCGAGTTTCAAGTGACGCACCATCTGTGTTGTTTTTCTGACAACGGCAGCTACAGAGTGTTTAACGTCCCGCTGTTGGATCCTCTACAGTGAAATACAGTCACACCGTTTAACGTTAGCTCAGCATTTTAACCGTGTTTAATTCAGCTCCTAGCTAACGGTAGGCTAACGTGTCCTGCTGCCAAGTGTATTATGTTAACTAGCGTCACATGCAGCGATGCTTCTGTTGCCTCTAACGTCCGTTTCGGGGCATCAGAGGGCACCGCTGGTAATTCAGTAGCACCGAAATGAGGCACCGAAATCCACGTTACTATTTGGTCCGGTAGATACCGGTTGTTAAGGCACCGGTGCCGTGTAAGCACCGGGTTTCGGGTACCCAACCCTACAAGTCACTGTGGTGGTCAAGTCGAGTCCATGTGTTATGAACATGCTACACTAACCAGGCTCGTTAAAACCACAAAGACCACCGCTGCTACAGGTTAGCCGAACTGACAAATCCATCTGCCTCATTTTCCCTACGTGTTGCATTCAATGTGGGTGTGTGACTAACCAACCTGGGTGAGTGCAATGCTTTCCTACTTCTGGAGGGGTTTGCGTGGTGTCACTGACTCACCTTAGACTCTGCATAGTTTAGCGTTCAGGAGACGACGACTGCCTCTGGGACCACTCCGGTGCTTAATTGGCTCTGTTCCGTCGTTGTCCATGCCGGGCCAGCCCCGCTCCTCCTTTGTTGTCTCAGTTCCGATTTTAAAAGGGTGTATATACAAATGTTTGTAGGGAAAACAAGAAAGTATTTTGGTCCTCTGTCTTTCGTAGTGTTCTTGGTTTAGCGACATGTGCTCCACTGCGTTTGCTTGAGGCCCCGGCCTTTTCCACTGAGCTCTCCAAAATAGAAATAATCCCACACACCTGTTACTATCCAGGTTAAATCAGCACACAACCGCTCCCCCCTCATGTCACGTCATTCTGATCCTGCCCACTACCTGAAAGACCAATATTTATATCATAACACTCTGCTATAAATCAAGCAAGTCACAAGTCAAGTCATACAATCTGAAGTAGGTTAAAATTAACGTTTGCTTTCTAATCTGTGTTGGCGGGCATTGCACGAAAAATTACACAATCATGTTTCAGAAATAAAACGTACCTTCTCAATATCTTGAAAAAAGTAAATATTACTTTGTATTGCATCCGTCTCAAGTCTAAGTCAAGTCTCAAGACGGAATACCAAGTCAAAGTCGAGTTGTTTATCACTGTAAGTCAAGGAAGTTTAAAGTCCTAAAATTGTGACTCGAGTCTGTGCGACTGGAGTCCCTCACCTCTGGTATTGCCTTTTCAAGCTGCATGTCATTTCAATTTCAAAATTAAAATGGTTGCCACTTGGACGTCTCTGGGGATTTATTTGTCATGATTTCTGTCAAATTGTAAGTAAAAAAACTGAAATGTTAATGATTCCTCAGATTTATTTTGATCTAACTATTTTGATCCTTTGTGTTCAAAGGCTAATGAGCGATATCTCTTGGATAGCAAGATTAACTATGGTAGAGGATGGAGGAATCACTGAAGGAAATGGTGGGTGGGGCCAGTAATTTTACAGGCTCCAGTATTACTTTAGCTTGTTTTCTTAAGCAGCATGTGTCACTATTTGATGGTTCAGGAAGGACAGAAATAATACAGCAGTGGCTATGAGAGAACAATGTTTAACTGCGGCTGTCCAGAGAATACAAACTGTGTTTAACATAATGGATTCAGACAGAAGCATTGATGGACATGAGGCTAACCTGAACAACCACACATTTGAATTTGGTTTCCTCTAGGGATTTTCTGTGTGTTTTAGTTTCACTGCAGGGTTTTAGTCTGTAAGTGTGTCTGGCCCTGACTATATATTTCTTTCAGCAGCAGAATATCTGGTGTGTGTACTTTTGCGGCTGTCTCTCAGCGAGTTCACATATACACGTCGGCATTTGTGTTTTTACATGTAATTACTGTGAATCAACTCTTTGTGCATGGTTCAAGTCATAAAACAAGAGAGAAAGAACATCGTTATGCTAGTGGGGCACCTCACTAAAACGCTCCAGTGACAGAAAATGAAAAGCTGTAATTCCTCCTGTGAAGTGAAGTCTGACTTGTCGGAGTAAAGGACTTCCTATCCTTTTGTTCGGATCTCAAAGGGAATTATAGGGGAGAGAGTTAGATATGGCTGTTAATAAGACCACCGAGCCCTGACCAGATGAGCGTCTCTGTGATTTAGACCATGACAGTTGTATTAAACTAATACAACAGATTACTTCTAACTAGATATTCATATTTGGACCTACAGAGAACAATACAAGTATAAGCCTTTGTTTTGTAAGCGTCTGTATGTTTGGTTTAACTGAGTTCATTTAAAAAAAAAAAATCAGCTTGTTTAAATCATTTTTCTGTTAACAAAATAGCTCAAATCTCTGTCATAGTTGATAACAAGAGTTAGTCTCTTCCTATCAGGATGCACCCCTCCCTACTCCTACGTATGTTTTTGTTTTGTTATCCCCAAAGTAGTCTTGCATTGCCAGACCTTCCTCCACAGCGCTGTGTAGTAGGGTCTGGTTAGTCCACACAGCATTCTGGGATGGCAGAAAAATGTGCTCTGGTTTATTGGCATTTCTTTAAACCAATCACAATCGTCTTGGGCGGTGCTAAGCGCCGGACGGAGCCACGGTGATGCTGCAAAATAGCCTCGGGAAGGAACTTGTTTTGGTGGAACGTGTGTACGTTCAAAGGTTGTTTTTAGTCATGCAACAGGAAACTCAGATTGGACAGATAGTCTAGCTAGCTGTCTAGATTTACCCTGCAGAGATCTGAGGAGCAGCTAACCATAGTCCTCATAAATCCACCGGAGTTTAAAATTCCAACACAAAGAAAGCGGAAGGTGACGGACATCCAGCTGAAAAAAGTGACATCTGGCAGAATTTTCGGCTGCACCGGAGCAATGCCGGAAGTAGAACGTCGTGGATATGCTATCCCCGAAGTGATCGTTTGACGAAGGGCAGAATTGATGCCATCAGCTCTGATATTGATAAGCAAAGAGGAAGCAGAGGGTTGGGGCTGGGTGAGGTAGAGGGTAGGTTGAGGGAAGGGGGTGCATGGAGATCAATGGGCTAATAAAACAAATCGATGGAATGAAACCACAGAAAAAAGTGAAGTCATTAATTTGCAGAGACAGGATGATCCCACCAACCACACGCATTGATTAGAAATGAGGTCTGTGGAGAACCTTCGGGGGGTATCATATTAGTGGAGGGAAACAATGGTCATGGTGGGGGGAGGTTGCTTTTCCTCCGAGGGTTTGCTGCATGGACTGATGCAGGAGAATAGGTTAACGGGCGGATCAATGGCCTCTTCAGCATAACTCCAAGACGACAGGGGCTCTGTGTTTGCTCTCCGATGCACTGTCAACACAATATCTGCAGGTGTGATGTTTTCTCTCTGCTTATGGCCGCAGTCCCATTGATTTTCCAACCCCTCTTTTTCAAACCAAGTGTACTCAAGCATGATTATGATATTGAATACATCATGGAGTACAAAGAGGTCTGCAAATAAGGTCAGAGGTGAGGGCTAATGTTCCATTTTTAGCAATAGAATTATTGTTAATCATGATTTGTAATCAATAATATTGGGCTGAGTTATATACACTCGGGCCTATTGCAAAGTAGTGCGAGCCGAGGGTGGCGGTGGCGGAATAATGCTAAAGGAGGTTGTAGGCTGTGGTAAACAGGTGGTGTTTCAGGAGTTTTTTAAATATTTCCAGGGATGTAGCATTTCAGATATCTACAGGGAGGGTGTTCCAGAGGGATGGGGCTGCAACACTAGAGGCTCTGTCTCCGAAACACAAGCAGGGACTTAATGCCAGACCTCTGTTTGAACCAAGCGGCGTGTCCCAAGAAAGGCTGCCACCTTACCTCTATGTGGTGACCAAATGTACAGTGCAATCTGCTCACAAGCGTTGAACAATTGTATGTTATTTTTGTCTTATTTATATGACCACAGTCAGTCTCATAACCAACAAATGTTGATCACAAAAGCTGAAAGTACTGCAAAGCTCTCCATCGGTCAGGGTTCATCCGATCTGCAGACACAGCATAGCTTTTCTGCAGTCATGTTGGGGGGAGGTTCTGGGAAAGCAGGTGATGTGAGATTGACGACTTAAATACTTCATCAATCAATGCTGCAGCCAATGTGTTGTTTGGTGATTGGTGGACAATTCAGGCAATCCATCTTTCCTACCAGCAACTGGCATTCAAGATTCTTCTCAGGTTCTCCATGAAATGCCTTTATTTCTTTATTTCCAGGGTTAACCTATGCTGCTAGATATTTGTGTGTGTTGGGGTGGAGGGTCCACTCTAACCCTTCACCTGTTATTAGAGTCTGTTAGACATGTATGCAGCAGCAGAATGCGCCACAGCCACAAAAAGACACTCGGGTCAATTCACTATCAGTTCACCCACACAAAGTAAATCATATGACAGCACTTTGAAGGTATTAGTATAATTACTGTAATTATATGTAGTACTGAAACGAGATTATAACCAAGAAGACTGGCGCTTCATGTCAGCCATTGCCTTGTGTCTCACCCTGTGTGTTGCCTGGTTCACAGGAAATCTGCTGGATTGTTTTTGCTCAGCCCAGTCTCATGGCAGTTAGTGAAATGGTGACATTATTTAAGCTATTGATTCGTGTACAGGGACACGTTTTTCTGTGTTTTATCGTATTGGTATCGTACACAAATTTTAATATGCTTTAATGGGAAGCATATTACATGATAACAGCACGATTATGGTATCGATTAGTATTGAAAAGCCGGAAAAAACACAGGACTTTCACCCCGGAGACCGGGGATCGCGTCCCGCTTGTGCTAGTTCCTTTCCGCGTTCTTCTTCTCCTAACCACAACTGTCCCGTTGTTGTAGCGCGTCGCGTTGTTGTCGGCTCAGTATTTTTTGCACTAAAAAATGTATAAAGGCTTTAGGCCGCATACACGTTATTGCAGGCCCAGTTTAATATGCAACTTAATTTTATACAATATATGTAGTAGGGGGTCCCTGCTCCGTCTCTCTCTCTCAGTTAAGGGGTCCTTGGCTTAAAACCATTGAAGACCCCTGGTATAGAGTTAAGAAGAACATGCGAGGCAGATAGCCACGTTCTTTTACAATTTGAATATATATATATATATATATATATATATATATATATATATATATATATATATGTATATTTAAATTTAGAATATTCCTTGATTTGAGCAAGCAGACATAAACTAATTCTGCTTTCAGGCACAAATCACAAAGAGGGAGACGTCCATCCAGCTTTAAATAATTGTGGAAAGTAACGGAAGAGTTGTAGGAAAAAAAACGCCTCCAATACGTTTTTCTGTTTATTTGTTTACAGTCATAGTCCCAATGTATCACACTGAAAGGATAAGTTATTCTATATCTTTTCTTATCGTCAGGGAAATCTTTAATAAGACCAAAACATACAAAGTGCATGTCCGGTGGCACTCAGCCCCATTCCTACTGAAGATGTAAAGGGGGAGAAGAAGAGGTTAAAAATATATAGTTTATTGTTGTTTGTAGTATGTTTAATGTCAATTATTTCCTCACAGCTTTGCACGGTAGATTTTAGCAAATGTAACTGTCAGGGAGTAAAATAGCTGCCACTTTTAAAAAAACAAACAATTCCAGTGCTGGTTCCATGGTATCAACATTTTGGATAGTCATCACGGAAACATGAATTGAACATGAATATATATATATATATATATATATATATATATATATATATATCAAACAGGATAACATTCATGCCCTGGCAGTGGCAATAATTTACACTAAATATTTATTTATTTAACTGCTACTGTATAAACAAAAAGTTTTTGCAGAACAAATGTTATGGCACTTTCGTTCATATGGCAGAACATTTAAAATAAAATTGCGCCATACACTACTTTGGAATTCATTATTGGATTTTGAGAATAACAATAACATTACAATAACATTAATCAGGGAAATCGTGCGATTAATCGCGATTAAAACCTTTAATCGTTGCCCAGCCCTAATATATATATATATATATATATATACAGAGAGAGAGAGAGAGAGAGAGAGAGAGAGAGAGAGGGCGAGGGAGGAAAAAAAAGTTTTGGGTTGGGGTGGGGGGATCCCACATCGTGTAAACCCTTAGCTTTTCACACTGAGCAGCGTTTTCATGCTAAGCTCCGAGCTTGAACTGAAATCCTCTCACTTATCCTCAAATCCAAGATGAAATACTGTCAGATGTAGTGTGATCCAGGGAATTTGGTGGAAGTCTGACAGGCATGGCAGAGACGTTTGAGTGACTGATACTGAGAGTGTGTGTGTGCGTGCGTGTGTGTGTGTGTGTGTGTGTGTGTGCGTGCGTGCGTGCCTGCGTGCGTGCGTGCGTGCGTGCGTGCGTGCGTGCGTGCGTGTGTCCTCGGACATGTGGAGGAGGAGGAGGAGCAGGGAGAGAGTGGGAGATACTGTGAGGGGAGGAGATTTAATACAATGATTTGTCAGATTCAGAGTGAGTGACTCAGGTCGGTGGTAACCAAGGACACAGTGGAGAATATACAACTATACTGTATTTACGGTTTGTACATTTTCAAACATATGAATCTTAAGTTTAATTTAGTTGGAGCTCTGTGTATTTTAAAAGCAGATCAATAATTTTCTTATTTTTTCAATGCCTGTATGCATTTGATTGAGAGGAAGAGTACTGTACATGGCAACAATTTGCATACTATTACATGTAATTTTGGGACCTGTGTATGTTCTGTAGTCAGATGTTTTATGTGGCGTGTTGGGGGCGATATACTTGGATGGTGTGTACGTCCCTCATCTCCGAATAGCTCTAAGGCACAGGCAGGAAATCTTGGCATTTTGTTTTGCATCAGTGCTCCTCTTTATTAGAGAGGAACAGAATCGGCATAGAATAATAATTGGAAAATTGTAAGCTTGCTTTCATTATAATTAGCGCGATCACAGGATGCAATAATCCAATTATTTTACTTAAAAGCAAGTTTTCCTCATCCCAGTGCAATGGCTTGCAGGATGCGTAACCTCATCCCACATGGACAGACATACCAGTGCAACGGCAAACTCTGTCTCTCCCACTTCTCTCTCCCACTTACATGTAAACACCAGCATGCTTGAGTGTGCTCAGACAGCTGAACATACACTGACATATGAACACTATTTAGCGGGCCACCAGACACGCACATAAACACACACGTGCACACACCTCAACAACATACAAATAATTGAGTAAGATTTGCTGGTACATTAAGTTTAATGTGTTTGACATTCAGGCGGGAGGATGTGGAAGGCATGAAGTGGAGTGGCTTCGCCGCGTCTTTCTTCAATCAGGGCACTGCAGGGCTTCATTTTTACAACCCCCCCAACGCAAACCCAGGCCCGTCAAAGCTAATTAGCGCTGTTGCAAATGGACGCAGGTCATGGCTCTCAGCGGATTGGTCCGAAGAGGGGTCAGCACAGGTCAAACCTGCAGTATGGAATGATATAAACAATCATCTATAGACCACAAGCCAATCAATCCCTTTTAACACTATCCACTTCCTGGTTGGCTGCTCTCAGAGGTCAGGGGTCAATGTACAAAAAGACAACTGAGCCATATGGCTTTGGGAGTAAGAAGCAAAAACTACTGATTATCCATTCATTTATGTTTTAGCAATCAATACACCAGCAAAGTATTAAGGTATTGTCTGATATTTGTTGTCTGTTAAAGTGTATCCTTTATGTGCTGCCTTCTTGGCCAGGGCTCACTTGTAAAAGAGAATGTAATCTCAATGTGATTATTTTCCCTGGTAAAATAAAGGTAAAATAAAAAAAATAAAAATAAAAAAACGTCAAAATGATCTGGTAAAATGTATGGTTTTATTTATGTGCCTGCCTATATACCCATTTATACCTGCTATTTTTATTTATTTAATAATTTTGCCACATTGTACAGTAAAACATCAGACCTTGGAAAGGCAACTGTTTTTGCTGTTCATTCATGCATTTTTATACCAAATAACAATAAATAGGACAAAAGATGTGATAATGTGTAAACATTTTCTTTTTTTGCAGTTGAAATCGTACATCAGCGTGTGTTTTCCCTGCACTCTGAATAAAGCCACTTCAACATCAACACAAAGTTCCGCAATTAGCTGAGCAGAGAGAAAGGACAGAAAGACTGAGAGGGAGAAGAGGGTGCGGGGGGGGGGAGGTGGTGGAAACCAACGCTTGAGGAATTGAATTACCAGAGCCTTTTCTCATTATCATTTAGCCGTCTTTTATGGCCCACCAGTAAGAGATGATGTTCCCATGACCCCGCACAATACACAGACATATTATTCAATCCTGCCTCGATGAAATTCCTGCAAATAAAACCTTTGTGCTGGGCAACAGCTAATTATTTGACAGATTGGCCCCCTTCTGGCTCAGGTTACAGTGTGGAGTGGCCATGTTTTTTGTCCCCCCCCCCCCCACACCCTCACACCCACACCACCAGCACTCACCCACTCTCCCCCAGCCCCAGTGCAAAGAGGGGCCACTTTGAGAAAATCCCAGAGGGCCTCATTCTTTTCAGGAGATTATATATTTCAGCCCCCCCCCCTCACCTCCCTTCCTCCTCTTCCCAACCATCTATCCATCCAAAATCAGGGGAGCGTGGTGTGTGTGTGTGTGTGTGTGTGTGTGTGTGTGACACCAGTCATTTCATAGTTTAAAGGGTGTTCTCGAGCAGAAATATTTAATCTTCCCACGAAAATAAAGTTTGATGTTAGAAGACTGGAACAGAGAGAGAGAGAGAGAGAGAGAGAGAGAGAGAGAGAGAGAGAGAGAGGGTGAGAAAGAGAGAGACCTAAAAACTAACCATGTCCAATATGTGTTGTGTTATTCTGTATTTATATTACTTTGAAGAACTACTGCACCTATGCATCTAGTGTATTTTTCCGTAATACCAAATTAAAGAGCGGGGAACATTAACGGATTAAAGTTTTTGGGTGGGCATGCCTTTGGGATTGATTCAGTCCACTAATAACAAGAGTCTGTCATTAGTGTTCGGACATGGACCACCAAGATAAATGCCAACACATGTTTAAATTATCGGGAGAGTAATGGCATTTTCCTTCAGCCCTTTCCCTCCCCATAAAGATCCCGTGTTGACTCAACTAAGCAGACATTTTGAGTTATCAGCACAGGTTTAATCTGTTGCTTATTTTGCACCCATGCAGATGGTATAATTCAACCAGGGAGTGTGTGTTGAAATAGGTTCAAACTAAACAATTAATTGAAATAACGTAAGAGAAGTCCAGTGGGGAACAATGGAATGTAACTAAAGTGGTTTCGAAGCTTCTCAGGAAACTAAAATAAAAAAGAAGTATATAAAAACTATGTACATTTAATGTACAATGTATATAAACATATTTAAAAAAAATGAATACTGAATTATGTTTGGAGAAATAAATTGGATGCACTATCTATAAAATGTGGCATGTTTCCTCAGTTCTTAGTCGCTAATATTGTCTGATATATTTCTATCTAAAATATTAAACATAACTCTGAATAAGATAGATTATTGCAATTTTAATATATATATATATATATATATATATATATTCCCTTTTCTTGGCCCTGAATCTGCCTGTGAAAGTGCTGAAACAGAAACTAAAAGTCAATGATAATTTTTTTAAATTCTGGCACAGAGTGCTTGTTAAACCGCAACACTTTTGCCTACAACCCAAGAGAACTAAAACAGGGAACTGTTGCTATTGTTTGAGGCATATGGAAATTGCCATAGGTGAATATCACAAAATAAGGAATCGATATCATAAAACTGAAAATGAAAGTTGGAAATGGACAGCACAACATGTGCCATGCACGGCATATAATTTCAACTAGTGAGAAAGAGTTCAGCTGTACAATAAATGTTAGTGGCATGTTGAAAATGTGAGTATATATATGGCACCAAAACATCTACCTTTCTGTTGTTGTTGTTGTTGTTGTTGTTATGCATAGAATCAATCTAAAATGTCTGCTCTAATTGAGCCACTTACAGCGCTCCAACACATACAGTATATTATGAGCATATTACTGTTGTGCCGCTGTGTGTAAAAAAACCTTGTCATTCCATCTTTTTCTAACATCAAGTAAATGACTATCTGATGACTAAAGATATTTGTATTGTTACTGCCACTGTTCATAATGCCAACAGATGTAATTACTATGAATCCTATTGTATATTTGTGTGTCTTCGTCCCAATCTGCAGTGTCAAATGTCGAGTCAGGTTCTGGCCGATGTTTCTGCCTGTTAAAAATAAGTTTTTCCTGGCCACTGTTGCGCTAAATGCTTGCTCTTGGGGAGAATTGTTGGGTCTCTGTAAATCCTAAAGTGTGGTCTAGACCTACTCTACCTGTGAAGTGTCCCGAGACAACTTCTGTTATGAGTTTAACACTGTGAATAAAATTGAATTGAAATTGAGTACAGGTTTAGAGAATTCTACCACACAGTAAACACTAGTTTGGACAAACTCAAGCAGAAATCTATTTAGGTTTTCTCCTAAAAACTTGACAATTCGCCACTTTCTGTGTGTCTGGGGCCGTCAAATGCTTGCTGGGCTCCGCTGGCATGTCTGTGTCGCCCGACTACTGTGTTCACCTGGCATGAACCCAAGCGAGCGGAGCCTGGAGTATTCATTGCTCAACCTGGGTGAAGGTCAGAGAGTCCAGCCCTTCCCTGCTCCGCTCCCCAATGAGCAAACATATGGTCACGGAGCACCTTGAACATGTTTGGGTGACCAGAACGACTTGGCCCGAGTTGCCACAGCGAAAGAGACGAGAGGCGCCGAAGGAGGTTTAGGCTCACCTTGCTAAAGCAGAACAAGGATAAGGAAGGGAGTACGAGGCATGCCAACAACAGTGGACATCATTCACTGGTTGCACGCACACAGGAAAGCCCATGTGAAGTCACCCAACTAGATATAGCTATGAACCTCCTAGGCTGCCTCCTCCCTTGTTTCTGTTGATATAAATGTGTGTAATCATAAGGTACAATATGATCGCCCCGTTGTTCAAACAGCCAAGTCTCGTCTAATCGCTTCCACGTTTTCTCAGTGTTAAGCTCATTAGTGGGTGACCCAAAGGCATGTAGGGGGAAAAAAAAGACAAGTGAGAAAGACAAAAAAAACAAAAAAATAACAAACATCTTTGGATAATGGATGCTTGCTGTTTTGAGACCGTAAAAATAAACAGGTCTGCGGCTTTGATAATGAATATGCTGTAAACATCAGTCCCGGAGTGTGTGTTTATCACAAACGTCCAGCTAATAGCCCCGCTTGTGTGTACGCGTGTGCATACTCGTGTACAGTATGTGTACGAGCATGCCTGCGTTTGAGTGCGTGTCATTGGATGTGTGTGTATTTGTCTTTGGGCAGGCTGAGGGTGTGTGTGTGTGTGTGTGTGTGTGTGTGTGGGGGGGGGATGATGACTCGCTGTTGGACTTTGTGAATGGGATGTGAGAGTGTCTCTGGTGTCTGAGTGTCTGGCCCAGGTGGCGACTGGAAGGGCCGACTTCATTAGCCTTAAAGAGGAAACAAAGGAAGATGCATCGTAAAAAAGTGCCATCCCTCATCTGCGAGGCCACCGCCTGACACATTAGGAATCTGTATGCTCAATTAACCACTGGCAGGCTCATTTTTTCTCTTTCTCTCTCTCTCTCTCTCTCTCTCTCTCTCTCTCTCTCTCTCTCTCTCTCCCTCACTCCTGATCAAACAGAGCAAGCTGGAGCAATCACACTGGACTGGAGAAAGACTTAATACACTGCATGTTTACGAAGTTAGAAGATATTTTGTACCATTTGCAGTAAAGAGGAGCATACAAACTTGAGAATCCTTTTTTTACGTGTGGAATATACGTAAAAAAAACCAAAAACAACACACAACCTTTTTTTGCAGAAGATTCAACAATTTGTCACATCCTTGATTAAACCAAGCAAATCTTGTTGATTGCACTGAAAATGCTTTCGAAACCTTCCTCTATAAATTCCACCACTGTCTCGTTGCAGGAGGAAGAGGATAATCAGATGCCCGGGAGGACTGGAAATCGCGTACCAAAAAACACATTACTCCTGAATTCCAATTTGCACGTGAGTTCTATTATTAGAACGTCTGTTTCAGCAAAGTGTGGTGGGTAATTTACACACCATTTTTTTGTATTACAAATTAAAAACATGGCAGAGTGACACAAGAGTATAATTACAGACAGTTTTCTTTTTCTTTCTAACTCCACACCCCCAGATGTTTTTTCTTCATTTTCAAACTTTTAGTCTTCGGCCCCAGCCGACACTGACTCAAATGACATCGCTTAAGGCAATCAATCAGATTTCCTGCAGCTTCCTTTGGAGCCACAATAGGCTTTTTACAGCGTCTTTCACATGTGCGGTGGTGACGTGTGTACAGACGTTAATGTGTGAAATCAGGTTCCTCTTTAATGAGTGTTCATATAATGCATCATTAAGCAAATGTGTCAAATACATGAAAGTGTTGCGAAACATCATCTTTACATGGACCACAATCTTGACCCCAGTTTTCCCCTTTCATCAACGTGAACATGCACACAAACACACAAGCACACACACACACCAATCAGCCTTCCCCACTATTTCCTGTCTTGAACTGTGTGGCAACCTGACGATTCTTATCTTCCCATGCACCTCCTGTGGAAAATGACAAAGTGCAACAAGGACCTGTCTGAGGTGGGCTTTTGGGTGGTGTGTGTGTGTGTGTGTGTGGGGGGGGGGGTCGCTGTGATACGCATCAGCCTTTGATTAACGAGGTGAGCTAGACACTCTTTCAAATCACATGGGGTCACGGCTTAGGAGGCCTCCATCCAACACGTCGCCACACTTCACAGGGCCAACTTCTTTTTAATATCGGACCCGCCCCTTTCGCTCTCCTCTGTCCCCCTTCTGTCCCCCCGCCCCCCCCGCTGCCTCTCTTTTGACTTCTATCAGAGAGATGAAAAATGGCATGCAGCTGGCCGAGTACTTCCTTCCCCTTGTCGGGGTCAGCAGTTCACTATGCTGATGGAGACCCTCACACCTTCATTAATAAGAGTCCCCCTGCACTCACACAGGTCGCTTTGCTGCATCGCTGGACGCCCATCACTCCTACCTTTGTCTGGATTTCCTATCATTACATTCCTCCGTCGCTGCATGAGCCAGTGATTATTATGCCGATGACTGACAGCTGCTGTTTTTCTTTTGGTATTTTAGCCAGCCGGCTGACGTTGAACATTGAATCCCTGACCTTTGTCAATATGGTTAACCCCCCCCAACCCCTATGAAAACAGCCCTATGTCAAAGAATCTTACAAATCAAACTTTTAAGTTTTAAATAGAACAATATCCCCCCCAAAAAACTATATTTTGAACATGCTCATGAGTTTTGAATAAAAGTACCACATTACTCATTATTGCATGTGGCTTTGTGTTGGGCTTTTAAAAGGGGATATTTTAATTTTTTTCAGGCTGTCAACAATCAGTTGCTCACTTGGGTCAAACCACTTAAGTCAGTTTGGGATCAAAAAGCAACACAGCCTCCAGTGGCCACTAATGGGACTTTAAGATCTTTAATCTTTATAAAGAAATGACTAAAATAAAACATTTTTTTTCATAAAGAAGAATATTATGAGACTATTGAATAAATCCTACTCTATAATCAGTCCTTCCAGAAAAATGCGGAGTTTTTTTGTGATTGTTGCGGGCAAAAATCCTTGATTATGCGGCACGTTTTCTTAAAAAATGCAATTTTTTGCGATGAAATTGCGGGAACTTGAAAAAACTGCGGTTTCATCATAGCTTCATCGCGGGGTTTGCAGCTTTTCGATGATGTTCACGACGCGTAATTACATCACTTCATAACGTTCCCATGGCAACAGGGGGAAATGGCTGCTCTTGTGTGAAGTAAACGCAACATTTTTCAACTTTCTGCTAAGATATATGTGACTTTTTTGCAACCAAAATGCGGGGATTATGAAATCATGCGCGGAAATTGGCAATTTATGCGGCGAAAGTGCAGCGTATTTGAAAAAATGTCTGGAGGGACTGTATAATAAGTGTTTTGATGTCTGCTTTATTGGCAGTCTAGAGCAGAATGGATTGACAGCAGAGGCCAGGCTGGTCAGGTTTGGAGTGTGCTCAAAAAAAGAGGAGCTAATCATAATGCTGAGGTAGGCTTGTTGAGCTGCTAATTACCTCCATTATGAAGATGCTCAGTGCCTGATCAGAGGCGCCTCAGTGTATGTATATGTGTGTGTGTGTGTGTGTGTGTGTGTGTG
Organism: Sander vitreus; assembly: GCF_031162955.1. Classification (NCBI taxonomy): domain Eukaryota; kingdom Metazoa; phylum Chordata; class Actinopteri; order Perciformes; family Percidae; genus Sander; species Sander vitreus. Next base: position 24,725,822 of record NC_135860.1, on the reverse strand, counting down.
TGTGTGTGTGTGTGTGCGTCCGTGTATACACGTGTGTATACTGGTCTGTGCCGATTAAGAGGAGGATTAGCCGTCCAGCCATCCTGAGGAGGGAGGCAACCAGGGGGGTACGGGGATAGAAGGGGGGGGGGTGATGGGAGGAGGAAGGGATGGGGGGGTGTACCCCTCCTGGAGACGAGCCCTGACCTTCTCATTTCATCCTCATTAGTATCTCATGTCAACAGAGCAGCCACTCCTTAATCATCTGCTATCATCCCAGGCCTACACACACACACACACACACACACACACACACACACACACACACACACACACACACACTGATAAACACTTGCACGCAGGCTACTTTTACAAACAGAAACTTCCTGTATATTCATCCATGAAAGAAATAATGTATATAATAACTTTTTTCTATTTTACATGAAGCGGAAGTGATGCTCCATATTAATATAATTTTCTTCAAAATAATCAGACAAACTTCTAAAAAGTACAATAGCAATAATTCTGCAGTAAGTGTATTTAATAAAAAAAACAAGTGTTACCAAAATAACTCAAGTGATTTCTCCTTTTTTTATTATTATTTTTCTATAAACCACATAACAACTCCAACAATGTGTTTGTTAGAGTTGGCTTATGGGATGGTGTGGCGGACAGCAGCACGGCTGCGTGGCAGAGGGTGGGCTCGTCTGTCTGTGTCGGCCCCGGTGCCACGGAGGCCCCAGCAGGGTCGGGGGGAGCGGGGGCTCAGGGTGCCAGCACAAATGAGCTCCATTCATTTCCCCACTTCAGCATATGGTGGCCCATTGTCCTCGGCCACAGAGGCAGAAGTGATGCAATTTGTTGGCATGTCCTGTCATTTCACAAACTGCCCATCCCACTGAGGCTCTGGCCAGCAGAAGACAAGCAAGGGCAGCTTGTTGTTCCACCCGATCCACACCATAACGTCAAATGGTAGCAACAGATCACACACACCCATACATTATAATGCCATATGCAGTAAATATTTTGATGTAGAGAAGAATAAGTCAGAAACAACAGGATCAATCAGAGAAAATCTTCCAGACGATTATAATATACAGTATCTGTGTCAATCCCTGTTGTTTTTCAGGTTATAACAAAAGCTTATCCTTATTTACAGAATAAGATTTAGTCAGAGCTAGGCATTAAGACATTATAGCCTCCTTATTTGCGTCACAGTATGCAAAGACATCAGCTTCGGCAAAACAACACATATAGAAAAACAACAAAATACTGCACTTGAAAATGAAATCAAAACCAACGTAGAAAGAATAAACAGTGAAACCTCAGGTTTATGAGTGAAAGTGAACTGGGCAGCCTGTTCCTGGTTTCACTATGCCAAGCATGAAGCTGCTGTCTGACAGGAGAGAGGAAGGAGTCTTGTTTAACTTCCTGAAAAAAGCTAACTTTTGACATAAAGTGCAAAATATAACCAATGCAGCAGCAGAAAGAAAGAAGTGTCTAGACATGACTGCATTTAGGTCAGACGGAGGAAAACATATGATCACACAGTCATGCACAAAACGATGGTAGTATATATGGTGTTGACAGGCGTTTGGACCGCAGGGTCAAAAGTCATTGAACCCATTCCACACTGACATGTGTGTGTACTGCATCCCTGCTTCACACTGTGGTTTCACTCAATACTGGCCGTGTCAGTTGGAGGTTTGGTGGTCATTGCCCGCACAGCATGCAACCACACCATGCGCTTTCTCTCTCTCTCTCTCTCTCTCTCTCTCTCTCGTGTGCACACTCTCTCGCCATGTGACGGGAACGTGGGCTTCCCACTGAGCTCCTGAGAAGAAATCAACAGAGGGGAGCAACCTTCAGACAGAAGTCAACTTCACTTCAGCCACTCTGAAGATTGATGACCTTGGTCCTGGTTTCAGTGGGTGTATAAGAAACAAGTGGCCCTCAGAGACTCATTACATCTCTGCAAAATTTAGACAACGGAGTGACATTGCTCCTGATTACCAGATTCATCATTTGTATAGGTCTGGGTGGCTCTTTCACAAATATCAGCTGGAGAACTGTACCAAAATGAGTCATGTCCTGTACTGTTAAAAAAAAAAAAAAAAAGATGAAGAAAAAACAAGATTCTGGCAAATGACGTAATGCACTTTGGTTTATTTGTCACAAGTAAGACATGCAAAAAACAGTCAGATAATCCATCTTCGTCCCACACAAACATTCAACCAGGCTAGCTGTGGTCCATCTAATACCTCAATCACATCCCTGACCTCAATCCTGCCCCCCCACCCTGTTCGTTCAGCCACCATGCTGCGGTAACCGAGATCCCTCTCCAGCCTATCCTTAACCCCATATGTACCCTCCACCCCCGCCTACCCCCCCAACCTGTCAGGGACCGGCTTCCCATGTCCATCAGCGGGTGATGGATGAGGTGGAAGGTCGTCACCCCACTCTCCAGAGTTCACCGATCCTATCAGCCATGCAGACACCTCCAAATCATAGTGGGGGACGTTATTGAAATTATACATTTAGGAAGAGCAACCTGGAACAGAGATGTGTTGCTTTGCAGAATTAGTTTTGAGAATGATGTGTCATCGACCATAAGTCATACTTCTGAATTTCATCAGCTGTCAACCATTTCTGATGCTATATTCCAACCATGCAGGAGGGAGGTTTTGGAGTCATGAGTAAGCTCTTTTTTTGATTGTTTATATATGTGTTTAAAAGCATACTCCACACATTATGCATTGCACTCCTACATTTTCAGAAGAATCACTTTTTTAAATTTTTTTTTATAAGGATCAAAATTGGTGCAGCAGAACCAGAGACATTGTGTCTTTTATTCCACTCATTCTTATTCCTTGCCAAAACCGGCAGCCTACATTACCCACAATGCAACTCGGCTGTCAATACTTTGGTCGGAGGTTCAGGTGTGTGTTATGCTAGTAGCTGCTAATGTAGCATTGAGCCGCTAGCCTAAAGCAGGGTTGCGGAGCGGGCTACAGAGGTCTGATAAGCTCAACTCTTTCTAACGCCACATCCCCAGATGTTTTTTTCTTTTTCAAACTTGATGTCACTCGACATCACTTTATCAAACCTACAAAAGGCTTTATACAACTTATTTCACAAATGCAGTACTCCCCAAGACCAATAAACAGATTTTGACGTGTAAAATTGGTGGAGTTCCCCTTTAAATTATTTACTTATGGTTTCTGAAGTACATACTAAATCTTGTGTTATTTGCTATCCTGGTCACATGGTGCTCTTGGTCCAGATCCTGTAGAGATCATACAAAGTGGCAATGAATCAGTCTGCACAAGTAAAGGATTGCTTGTTGTGTTAGAATTTTCTAGTAGTGTGAACTGTGAAGTGTGAAGATTTATTGCATTTTCCTAACAACAAGGCTTCTTTTAAAATAGATAACTGACACTAGAAAGTAGAAAAATAGAAATGATTTCCCGAAAGTGATTTTCCGTAAAAACACAATGAAATTTGATTGCACCCTGGTATAAACTAGTGCAGTGTCTCACCCCTGACTGACCTTAAATTGCCTCTTGATGCCCATGGCGCTGTAGGAAAAACAGTAATCCTATTGGCTCATTTCACATATGTCCTGGTAAACAAAGCTGAGGAAAACGGAGATGGCAAACTCAGATCCTGCATAAGTCTGTCCCCTAGTTTTCCAGCTACAGAGCCCATGGCATGCCAAAGGAGGCTGTGTTTTCTCTCACTCATATCATTCAGTCAGAGGGAGATTGATATACTATAAAGATGCACGAAAAAAAAAACAATACACAATAGTGTGAAGCCTCGCCACTGACAGGGGCATAGATCAATGTTATTTCCCGCTTTTGCAAAAATACCTAATTCCCCTTATTTAATCAAGCGTCCTCCCTCCTCAGGCCCCTCCAGCTGATTTATTACACCCGCTACCTTTATGAGTACCTGTTTCATTTTCTTGTCTCTGCTCTGACACCTAAAGTGATAGGAATTTTATGCTTTTGATAACAATATGAGTTTCACTTTGGCCCAGAATTCATGGCCCTGTCAACGGCCAATAAATAACAGCGGCGAAAACAAAGCATCCATCCAATGGGATTTACCTTGGGATGGAAGCAGAAAAGATGGAGGGAGAGAGAGAGAGAGAGAGAGAGAGAGAGAGAGAGAGATGGGTGACACGACAGCACAGGAGGTGGCGAGGAACGCAAGATCATAGTAAAAGGTCATGTCAGCGAGAGTGAAAGTGCAAAATGTTTTCTGGTGTCGCCTCGTCAGGATTCATAATTGGTGTGCTGTCATATGAGCATTTTGATAATGTCACATGAACATAAATGCCATGCTGTGACACACTGTTGTTCAGCTATCATAAGTATGTACAACAGCGGAGCTCAAACATTTTCATGTCACAGACCCTCAAGTAAAAAATCATTATAGGTCATAGACCCCCATTTGACTTTATCTCCCATGTTGTTGGTATAAGTTAGGATTTTTACTGCCTGCGCTCTGTCCTCAAGTCAGTTTGTTTTCACTCTTTAAAGTTGAAATCCTAAACATTTCAATGAACTCAAACCAGGTTTTTATATTATTTATGGTCTGCATTTTGTCTGCAATAGCAATTCAATGAGTTTTAATATGAGACTGTCCCCCCAAAAAGAATGACAACATCAGTTGTTTCACCAAATGCCCCACAAGAATGTCAGTGTTGATAATAATGCTTTAGTGACAAAGCTCTCTAGTTGCCATATGACGGGAACAACACATCCTCGTACCTAAACAACATTACAGGTCTATTTCAAAGACTACCAAAACAACACATACGACTTTTCTATGTACTGCCGTATAGATGTGACCATGGAGAAAATGTTGTTAAGCGCAACAAAAGTACATTGTTATGGGGTTAGGGTTTAGGGTTGGGGTTAGGGTTAGTAATAAATCAGGAACTGGCTTAAAATGAGTGACCTAAAACTACTCAAATGAGGACGTAACGTGACGTTATGGACGTCATTGTGTCATGGAGTAAGGTCCATAAAATTCGGTTAATTCCAAAACAGTCAACAGACAGTTGACTTTTGGTTTTGCATGGGACCCAAACCCCAATCTATTTGTTTAACGTTCCTCGTTTTAACCAGAAGTAGTAGTTTCAACCCTAGTCTATATCCACGACGTTCCACTTCCGGGATTGCTCCGATGCTGCCGGAAATTCTGCCGGATTTCACTCTTTTCGGCCAGATGTCCGTTACCTTCCGCTTTCTTTGTGTTGTAATTTTAAACTCCGGTGGATTTCTGAGGACTATGGTTAACTGCTCCTCAGATCTCTGCAGGTTAAATCCAGACAGCTAGCTAGACTATCTGTCCAATCTGAGTTTTCTGTTGCACGACTAAAACAACTTTTGAACGTATTGTGCACCAAAACAATTTCCTTCCTGAGGCTATTTTGCTGCGGCACCGTGGCTCTACCCGGTGCTTAGCGCCACCCAAGACGATTGTTATTGGTTTAAAGAAATGCCAATAAACCAACGTTATTTCTCCCATCCTGGAATTCAGTTTGGACTAGCCAGACATTCCTCCGCAGCGCTGTGGAGGAGGGTCTGGCAAAGCGGGACTATTTCAACCCAAACCACAATGTTTCCCGAACTCCCGAACAAACTACTCCAAAGAAATGACCTATCCCTAAAACAAATTGAGTCGCCAACATTAACCATTGCATTTTAAACACGTCATAATTCTCAGACATGTAGTATTTAACCACACTTGTTCTTACCACCACTAAATCCTAACACACCCCACGAGGCTTTAAATGCCTACTGTAAGAACAGAGTTCAAACATCTGCATTCATCTTTAACCCAACTGCTTTCTCCCACAAAACTAGCTTTCTGTACCCTCTCCTCGGAAAAGTGTGAGAAAGTACAGTAATAGACCAAACATTCTCATATGCATATGAAAAATGATCTCACTAATGGCGCCCAGAGGGGTTAGATAGATTTATAATGACACTTCACACATTCCATTGACAAATTGGCCGTTTCTGCGTTGTTGCCAAAAACCTTCTGGTTACCTAGGCGATGACATTAAACCGAGTGAAAATGGCTCTTGACGTGTGATAAAATCAAACAAAGATGACACACTGTACCAGACGACCAAATCTAAGGAACAGGAAGTCAAATGTCACGCATCTCAAAAGAAAGTTGCTGTAAACTGTGGTTATGGAGACTATAACGAATCACTGCCCAACCCCAAAGGTCTCTTTGTTCCAACCCCTCCTGGGTCCTCACTTAGTGAATATTATGGGTCTGAGTGAAAGGAGGGCGAGAGAGATGTTTGTGTGTCGCTACTTAAGCCCTGTGTGTGTTTGGCACATGGGCCTCAAAAGAGTGCAAAGAAAAGAAAAGGCATGGTCACGACAAGAATTCTGTGCTAAAGGGGTGTGAACTGGCACAGACTCTTGGCATGGGCACGATGCATGGTGGGATGGCAACGCACAGGAGCCTCCTGACAGACACAGAAGCTGCTTGGGGCCAAACTATCGTCTCAGTGGGGCCACAGGAGAAGACGGGAGGGAGACCAGATCAGAAGCAGAGGGGAAAATTGAGACAGATTTTCTTGCAGGTGTTGAGATAATAGACGGACAAATTATCTAATTGTTGGAGGATTTTGGGAGAGTCGAGTGGGGGAGGGGCTCAGATGGGTCAGAGATCACAGTGTAGCAGGATTTGAATTACAAAGGCAAGCAAGTTGATTTATGCAAACCTGCAAACCATGACAGATGCAAGTCTTTCATTTTTTTTCAATTTACTTTAATTTAATTTAATTTACCTTACCATCCGCTATATCAAGAGGGAGATTTACACTGAGACCTAGAAATAAGCTCAGCTAACATATTTTATTTATTTATATAACAATATTTCAACGTCTACTCACTGAAGTGGCCCATTTTGTACAGACATTTATGGTTCCAAGTCTATTTATCCTGATGACTTTGGAGATCACCTGACATTTCTTTGAATGCCAATGAGGTTAGCATAATTGAAATGTCTCAACATGGATTGCCATGAAATTTGATGCACACATTCGTGTTTCCCTTCCGATGAATTGGACAGCCTTTGGTGATGATTCCTTTCATCAATTCAACATTTCAGTTTGTCCAATACCTTGGTTTAAGACCAAATACCTGCTAGATTTATGACATTCCCATCAGCCTCATCTGTACTTTGTGTTTAGTGCTAGTTAGCAAATGTTAGCATGCTAACACAGTAAAATAAGATGATTAACATGGTTAACGTTACCAGATTAACAGTATTTAGTACTTAGTATTTCATATTTAGTAGTTAGTATTGCCATTGTGAGCATGCTGACATTAGCAATTCCCAAAACCGCAGCTATAAATACAAGTATACAGCCTCACAGAGCTGCTAGCATGGCTGTAGACTGTGTTCAGACCAAGGTTATTATAGTTTTGCATTTTTCATTACTTTTTATTTTTATTTGGTTTTGACTTTTTGTTTTCAAATTCAGTTTAGTTTTAATTAGTTTTTAAAGCGGGTTTGCTAGTTTAGTTTAGATTTTTTGAAAATGCTCAGTTTTAGTTTAGTTCTTATTAGTTTTAGTCTTTTTTGTAATATGGGTTATTTGTCGGGGGATTCAACAAGATCAGAAAAAGTATTGTGTAATAATAACTCATCAAAAACATCATAACATTTTAGAAATATGTATTCACAATGTATTCAACAATAACACCAATACATAAAATGAAGCCTACATATGGTCATAAATATGTAAACAGTCTTCCTCCCGCTTCTGGTGTTCCTGCGTATGTACTAACCAGCAGCTGTCAGGTCGCCGGTGAAAGCCCTCCTGTAGTGTTCTCTGTCCTGCTGTTGTCTCCGTCATGCTGCCTAGCCCTGTATCCATACATCCATGCCTGTAACGTTACCGGGGTTAGCTTCTGTTTCGGGGAAAGGGGGCTTTGAATGTACTTTAAAATTCGTGGGATGTTTCCCTGTAATAAATTGATCACATATTTTACCACCTTCCACTGAAAGGCACTTTCATCTGACACAGTCATAATCAAATAGGACTTCCGCTTTCTTCCGACTTTCGGTACCGCTATGATGCCCGATGAGAGGCACGTAGCCACGGACATGTTGTGTTCAATTTGACGTGGAATGTCGGAATTTCTGGATTCCAAATCGGAAACTATACATGTCTACAGGAAATGTCATGGTCGGAGAGATATAACGTTATTTGCTCTATGAAAGATCGACAAAGACGAAAACTAAGGACATTTACTCGATCATTTTATTTTAGTTAGTTTTGAAAACAGACATTACAGTTTTAGTTTAGTTATTGTTTTTTGTAATGCCTCGTTTTTATTTTTATTTCAGTTAACAACAATGTTTTTTCTCACCTAGTTTTCGTTATTTCATTCGTTTTCGTTAACGATTATAACCTTGGTTCAGACAAAGCAAATTTTGTGGTAAAAAAGTGGTAGTATGAACCCAGGCTGGTGCAAATTGATGCTACCTAGCTTACAGCAGTGGTGGAATGTAACTAAGTACATTTACTCAAGTATTGTACTAAAGTACAATTTAGAAACGCTGTTTGTATGTAGTCGTGTAAAAAAGGGAAAACTGAGGTTTTGTCTTGTAACGACAGATTTTGCACCGTTTTCTCCTTTGTGATGCGTCACAAATGAGGTGACATTTCTTGCAATAGCAGACATAGCCAAAATAGTATGATAACAGGCTTACTAGCAGGACTTTTTTACATGTTTACAAAAATGGACAGTTACTCTTCCATTGTATTGTGAATGTGCTACCGAGGTCACTGCATAACCCAACTCTGCCAAGACCCAGACCCACTACCAGTGTAGTCAAAACCACCTAAACCAAGTCATCACCAAGACCAGAGTGTATCGAGACCAAGGCAAGACCGAGATTTTGAAGGATTGAGACCAAGTCCAGATCAAAACCAAGGCGGGCGAGACCAAGTCAAGGCCAAGCCCAGAACATTGCGAGTCCGACACTGCATGACACGATAAAATGTGGAAAATGCTAACCATAGGCACTCCTCCAATTGATCTGAAAGATCAACATTCCCATAAAAAAACACACAGAAAACAAATTAAGATTCTCTTCATTCACCTCTTTATTGCCATAAGTGTATCATAAGAAATGCCTTGATGAAATAATGAAAAAGCAGGTGTGGTCTTGAAATAAAACCCTGATTACCCTCTTTATCTGAGGCAGAGACAAGGCCGAGTAAAAATACAGTCGATTCAGACAGAACAGAAACCTTCAAAAAGACCGATCTGGAGTACTACAAAACTGGCCACTACCTACTACAGGGTTTAGTGAGAACATTTTAAATGCTATGCTTTTTCTTTAGATTATGGGTACATTAATGATTGTTAAACCTTCAGATGGGTCTGTAGGATACACTCTTTTTATTCACTTTAGTTAATTATTTGCCTTTCTTTCTTTTTAAAATGAATGTTTTTCATGAATTTTTCATCCTGGTCGACTTTTCTTTATCACCTACTGGAGGTGAAACCGCACCACTGCATCACTTGCGTATGCAGTGCAGTGTATTAGTACATACTGTATTACATTAAAGGTGCAGACCTTTAACACAGAAACACATATACGTACATTCTAATCAACAAGCTCGACTTTAAATGATTCAGAGACACGGCTCAGCCCTATCCATATTCTCTGGTGAGAGAAGCCTGGGTAAATTTGGAACATCACACTTTTGAGAGCGTGAGCTTCAACTCCCCTGGGTCATTTTCTGCTCTGGTCTTAATTGAGAGTGTTCTGGAAAAATCATTACTATATTAATGATTTAACACAAAGTAACTACCTGCTTTTTTCCAGGAGGAAAGGGAGATTTGCTTCGAATCAATACCCATGCACGCTCATTATACATTATAAGGGGGGTAAAGTTATAGTAATTAGGCAGACACCAATAACTTTTTAATGATCTTTGTTTTTAATTGCATATTATCGGGTTGCACAGTCTGTGTGTTTATACCCAAATATAAGATAATGGTGAGAGGAAAGGTAGATAAAAGAGTGGAGGCACCTGCAAGGTTCTTTACCTCTGCCACAGCAACAGCACTGATAGTCTGCAGCGTGCATGGAGGAGAGGATGAATGGGAGCATCTTTAGTGCATTCTCTATCAGTTTTCCAGTAATGTGCTGTGTGTGTGTGTGTGTGTGTGTGTGTGTGTGTTGTGAAATAACACTTCCCTTCCTGCTGTCTATTAGGGTGAGGAAGTGAAAGGAATTTCACAAAGAATGCTGTGAGGAAGTTTCAGAGAAATCAAAACATTAATATGCCAGTTGAATCTTGCGATGTTACCATCACATACTTCCTTTTTTTTTTTTATAAAAGGATGCCTCAGAGGTGAAGTAAAAATCACCAACATTGGACATTCTAAATTAATCTGAGCTCTATTTCAGCCGATTATAGGCAGCCTTGTGTGCCAGTGTGGGCTGAAAAGGAAAGGCGCCCTTTTGCCACAATAAAAAAAAAAAAAGCAATGAAAATATGAATGAAAATGAGGATAAAATGTAACAGCAATGGATAGCCATGTGTTAGCTCTTAAAGGGGAAGTGGTCTACTCAAAGCAGTGGAGGGGTGAGCATCTAAGACAGAATACGGTGGGTGGGAGGGAGCGGGGTATACATGTGGTGATAGAAAGAGCCCTGGAATGCCAGGCTGGCAATCCAGGACTGCTCTGAATAAGTGAGCCAGCCAAGAGCTTTTTTTTTTTCTTTCTTCTTATTCTGCCTGATGCCTTCCTTTACCCTCCCCCTCCCCCCTCCCTTTCCTCTCTCGGCCTGTTCGCTCCGAAACTCCACGGCAGATTGTCGATTCAATGACTCCCCTGTCAGGTGATTATCTAGGAGCTTTAATGTAATCTTCCACTCACACGTACCATATTTCAATTACGACTGCCATTGTGAAGCAAGCGGCATATCCAATTCGCCAATCGCCCCGCAGTTGCCTCAACAATGTCAACTGTAAAAGAACGCCAGCTGAAGGCAATTATGCATGTTTTCAGAGCCAATTATGATTGCTCTCACGGCGGTGGTTATGCCACGAGCAAGGGAGTGTTCCGAAATTTTTAATTTAACGACAATATGCTCGTGGTATGTTTCAGCGTACAGCCCCCACTCCCGGGCCTGCCATCTCAGCATCCACAGAGGGAACCATTAAGGCAGATAGGAGAAGATTATGGCCTCTCTCAAGGGCCACACTGGGAGCACAGGGAGGGCCTCAGCAGTGCAGTGTACATGGCATCCACTCATCCTCTCTGCAGGATCACAGCTGGCAGGGCTGAGTCCCAGCTAGACAGGCAGGCTGGTTAGCTCGTCTTCCAGTTTGGACTATGCCTGCAGAGGGAGCATAAACTCCACAGCAGGCCACAGACTGGGAGATGCTGTAGAGAGAGATCAGAGGCCGCTCTGCGGGGCTTCTTTCCTCCATATTTCTGAGGAGCAGGCTCAACATCATTGGGTCTAAAAGCTTTTGTAAAATAGTCTTGGACTGTTTTCACTTCACGCTGTGAAAACCTGTTCAAATCAATGTACACAACAAACCGTTAAATGAGTAAAGAAAGGTCTGAATTTGTCCACAAAATACATTCATTTTGAAAGTCCTACAACTTTTTTTTTAAAACTAATTTCTCATTTTTGGTTTATTTTTGAATCAACAATTTGGTCTGCAAAATGTCATAAATAAATTAAAAGTGCCCATCACAAGTTGCCAGAGCCCAAGCTGAACTTTACATATGAGAAGGTGGAAATAGCTTCTTTTTTTCTTTCAATTTATTCACTAATAATCAATAAATCAAGTAACTACTAATGGTTTTAGCAGTATTTTGGTAGCAGGAGAAACAGGTAAACCGACCTTAGAACACCAGAATCGTATTGTAAGTGGGGAAATCAAGATTGAATTGCGATTCTGCATATGTTATTACCTGATTTTTACAAACCAGAGTTTATGGATCACACAGATTTGCATTTACCATCGCAGCACTAAAGTAGAGCTTCTAGTGATAGAGAATATAAACCATCAGTAGTTTTGGGCAACAGATCTTAAAGCGCCATTCTTCAAATAACAGAATGCAGGTTAGCTCTGAGCCCCCCCCCACCCTCTCCCACTGGGATGTTTGTATAAAACCCAGTCAGTTCTCAGGGGTAGAGGTTGACAGGAGAAGACATCGCCCCAGTCCCTGGGAGATTGGCGAACACAACACATATATTAATGCATTAAATGTGTTGACTGTGTTCAGCCCAGGGGTGTAGGAGAGAGAGAGAGAGAGAGAGAGAGAGAGAGAGAGAGAGGTAGGGGAAAGGAAGAAAGAAAGAAAAAAAAAGAGAAAAAAGCAGTTGTAATGTATGGTGTTGTCTTGTATAGCGTGTCTGGCAGCGGGGGGGGGGGGGTGGGGGGGGGGGGGGGGGTTGGAGGAGTGTCGGCCAGATTATAAGGCCTGTGGTGAGAGATGAGGGATGGCCGACTTGTAAACAAGTGACAAGCGTCCTGGATGACAATTCCTAATCCATCATAGCGCTGTCAGCGGTGACCGGCGAGGTGACGGACAGGACCCAGGAGAGGGGACAGCTGCTGCACGTCAATCCACATCATAATTTGAAAAGCTTTTTCCACATGATCCGAGAGCAGAGGGGGAAAGAAAGAGGGAAGAACACATACACGTCCCGCTATCTGCCACCTTCTCCTCAATCTGCCTCCTTCTCCTTCCCTTCCCTCCTTCTCACATTCTTTCCATCCTCCTGCTTTCTTCCTCGCTGTTGTGGTTAGAGATGATGTGGTTTCCTCTTCCCTTTCAGATGGTGAACTAGGAAACCGTGGCATCCTTGAACTTGTCTTTGCTGATGGGACTATAATCAGATGAAGATAAAGTGCTGAAAAAAACAAAAACACAAGACACTTTAAAAATGTAATCAGCGAAACCACCTGGATGTGTTCAGACATATTTGTATATTTAGGCATATTTAGGAACATGTCATCACCCTTACTTAGGTCTGCAGCTTTGAGTGTTTTGTTTTTCACTAGCAGGGTGTCATACCATTCTGGTGTTTTTCTGCTTTTTCATTCGTGCTAAGTTAAATAAAAAACAACACTCCAAACATAAGTTTGAACCCTTATGTTTAGCTGACATAGGTCTAACTTCCTCATTGTTTAGAGTCCCACAGGCCCCACTGCTGTATGTGTCAAAATGATAACGATAATTGCAAAATTCACCATTTGTTTTTTTGTTTTTTTTCCTTCTTCTGAGCTTTTTAGAATACCATAGGTAAAACACTAAAACACAAACTGTGCCCCCACATTCGATGAACAAAACAGAAATGACCATAAAGCATCGTAACTACGTTAAAAAAAAAAGAAGAAAATATGACATGTTTTTATTTGAACGGGGTTGTCCACGCATCTTCTGGCAGCGTGCAGCTTCCTTTAATAGTGCAAACAGATAAAAAATCTCAAATTAGTTCATAATTCAGTTTCTAAGAAAATTCTCATAAAATTGGGAAAAGTCATGAAGTATCAAGGATAAATAAACAATGTTAAGTAGGTTTGTTTGAGCTGTTCAAGGGGGCCCACTATCAATGTTGTGAACAAAAATGATTGTTGTAAAAAAAGTCATATACTGATCATGTAACACACCTCAATGAGGTTTCAGGGAAATTGATAACAGGCTGTTGGTACAAATTGAATTAATGTATGAGAAAAAAAGACAAATCTTACAAGAGAATGTGAAATTTGTGGCAGTCTGTGATTTGTAATACATTTTTTTAATTTTTTAACTTTTTTTTAAATGCAAGCATTCTGACATCATCACATTCTAGTGTCCAGATAAGTGATCCTGGTTAACGCCAGGTGTAAAGAGGCCCTATGAGTATTAATCCTTCTCTGGGCTGTCGGCGGGCTGATTTAGTCGCCCATGTTGGGTCAAGGCCCTCATTCTTTTCTTAAAGACCTCGCTTCCCTGCCAAACCGGGATTTCCGATTGAGGGGGCCTCAATAACAACTTTGATGTGGACGGCGTCCTAGAGGGTGAAGTGAAAGGCGAGAGGGAGGAGGACCGCACAATGGCCTGACCTTCCTACTGCATCTGCACAGATCCCACTCTAAATGGGCACATTGATGCTGCTGCTTAGCTCTTTGCTGGGAGTCCTGATGGAGCCAACACTGGGGACTGGGACACAGCAAAGCCTGGGTACCTGCCAACAGACAGGGACAAATTGATTGAGATCAAGCCAGCTCTTATTGCATTAACCCCCCCCCCGTTCTGCTTCAAGCAGTGTTTAAATAGAGGTGTACTGTTATAATAAAATTATTTACTTTTCATACTTTTTTGTCACTTTTTAATTGAGTTTTATAATTGTTTACTGACTAAGTTTGCTCCATTTTGTCAATTTCTATTGCGCTACATTCTGTAATGCTTCACACAATCATTGGAAATTTTGGCCTTCAGTCTTGCTGGCTCAGTTTGCAGAGACACTTGTGTATAAATACACAAGACTGCCTGCATTGTGCCAGAGGCATTGTCACTCTTAATGATGAAGTTGAAATTAAAACAAAATCCCTCCAAACCATGTTTTCTTTCACTCAAACAACTTAATGAAAACAACTCGTGAAATCAATTATTTTCATTGAAAGTACATGGAGCCAACCCTGTGTGAGCTTTCCGAGTGAAGGGAAATGTTTATGTTCCCTCTGAGGGGCCACACATTGGGCTGGTAGGTGATTCACCTTCACTAAAATATCTGAAAACCTTAGACTGTCCTCCCGTGAAAAACGCCCACATACTGTAAATTGTTTGTTCAAGCAGCAATTATGACTCATGTTTACGATTATAATGGAGGCGCCCTCTAGCGTCAGTAGTAATTATGTCGGGAGATAAAGCAGAAAGTAAGGGGACAAAGTATGCAGTGGTGGATGGGTTAAACAAACACAGGACTTCCACCAGGAGTTTGGTACCCCTTTTGAAAATAACAGTAAACGGCCATTTTTTATAATTTTTTTTACTTTACGTAACGACGCCACGTTTTATGATCTGTGCGTAACCGAAAGTTAAGTAATGTCAGATTTTTACCCAAACCACACTCTTTTTCTAACTTAACCAAGCAGTTTTTGTGGCTAAACCTAAATAAACTACAACATTAACAACGTGTTAATGTAAAACTGTGACCGTTACGTTCTCTGGTTTAGATATGAGGGTCATATTTCCTGCCACCGCTAGGGACGCTAACTTATGAAACGCTCCTGTGGGTCGTATTCGAGCAGGGATCTTAAACAGGGGGTCCTGTCACGATTGTGGGTTTCTGTTGTGGTTTGTCCTGTTTGTTGTGTTAATTTGTCCCCTGGTTCCTTGTTGTTTGCTGTCTCTTGGGTTTCTCTGTTGCGTTACCTTGTTTTCATCCTTGTGTATGTTTATGCTTCTGTTTTCTGTTTTATTTCGTAGTCTCTGTTTTCTCCATTGTCATGTCTTGTTTTACTTCCTGCCTTGTGTTGTCCCACCGTTTGGGTCCGCCCTTTCCTTAAACCTGATAGGGTCCTGTTCATTTTTTCAAAAATGATATAGTCCTTACATGAATCCAGAATATTATTAACAAATATAAATCACCACTGATGATAGGCTAACTGGCCTATAGGTAAGGTAGTCACTAAGACCATCCAGAAATACAGTTCATCCTAAGGATTCACTGTGCCACATGTATGTTTAACATTAAAACATGATTTATAAAATCGTGCCAACAATTATTAGGCTACTATTTAATTAGCTTAGTATTCTATGCAAAAAAAAAGATATTTATTAAGGCTTTAGGCCGCCCTACACATTATTGTAGGCCCAGTTTAATATGCAACTTTATTTTATACAATATGTAGTAGGGGGTCCTTGGTCAGCCTCTCTTTAAGTTAAGGAGTCTTTGGCTTACCCTGTATTAGAGGGTAGGAAGAAACAACCTGTATCGTCGTATAGTTTGGAGGATTTGTTGGAAAAACTTTATTAGAATTAGGATAAGGTAACTCAATCTCTTCTAATGTTACAGATTTTCTGTGGCCCTTCCGAGTTTAACCTGCAATACCTTTTCATTTGACATTAGTCTCTACAGTGATTTTTCTCTGAGGAAAGCACACAAACACAAGACAAGAGTGGGAAGATCAGGGAGCAAAAGGCAAAATGGTCTGTGTCGATTTAGGCAAGAGGGTAATACGAGGAGGGGGGGGGGGAAAAATCAATAACGACATAAAATTGACTTAGTGCGTGTCATAAAACATAAGTAAGTGCTCTGAGATGGAGAAAACTGGAGTCCCAATTTAATCTGCGCAAAAGCTGCACTGTACAGATGAAGTGATGTGAAGAGCGAGAAAAGGAGGAGGGAGGACAGAGTAGCCCACAAGATAGAGAGAGGAAGATACAATAAAATCTGAAGGACAGACACTTAATTGTCATATTAAAGACTCTCTCCAGTGCTCTCCAGTGGAAGGTTAGCTCCCATTCATCATCTGGCTAACAGCCACTTGAACGAAATCACAATTAAAATCTGCTCAATATTGTCCCTGGGACGTTTTGCGAGCATTAATTTTTTCCCATTGATTCTCTACCCCCCATAAATCAGAAATGTTGCGGCGCATGTAATGGTTTATGGAGAAAGGATTATGGTGTTATGAAGCTAATGTAGCAGAACCGTCTCATTTAAACACAGCCTCCCTGGCCGTCTTACAGGGGACAGAGTTATTACACTATTACGCAGCCTATCACAAACACAACACACCGACACTGTTTAAAAGCTGCATGTAATTGGACAGTACTGTCGATTTACAACATTTATGATGATAATAGCAATGTGTTAAAGGATTTTGTTTTGTTTACCAGCACCTAAAGCTTAGGTGGCACAGCTAGGGATGTGGATTTTTTTTTTTTTTTTTTTTGGGGGGGGTACAGTACTCAAATTGTCAGTTCACCCAAATACAAAAATGCATTATACTAAATTATACCTTAAAACTGATGTCAAAATTGCAATTTTCACACATTATACTGATTTATACATTATAAAATTGCAATTTTCACATGTGAAAAGTGTGATGAATTTTGGGACTGTTAGCAGAAAGTAGGCCACTGTACATTCCATGGACTCTACTTTTTTTGTTCCATCATGGGGACTTTTCCCATTCCAAAAACGGAGACTTAAAATAAAATGCCGCAGGGTAAATAAAGTGTGCAAGGTAGTAAATTGGGAGGGATTTTGGACACAGCCATACAGTTTAGTGACGTCATGTAAATCACAGCATAGCTCCACCCAACTTACACCTGACTAGAGGGCTAATCGGCCTGTTCTGGGCCTTTGACCCTTGAACTCTGCAATAGAAATGGTCGGCCAGTGCCTACATTGGTATTTTTGCTAATTGGGATGTCATTTCCTGGCGTATCTTCAAATGCTTAATATTCCTAGAATCTGTACAACCTAAGCTAAAAGGTTGTGTTAGTCAGTGAACCATAATAATGAATACAATTATTGAAATTGTGTGATAAATGAAACAATTAGATCAAATTTGACTAAATAAACACAAAACATATTGATCTAAAACATTTATAAATGAAGAAACATGAACAAAATAGTTCTTAGCAGTTCTTAGTTTTGTGAACTATGTACATTTGTTATTTTTGAAATACTGTATGCTCATTTTTATGAGCAGAGTGTACAGGCGTTTCGATAGTTTCATCTGCAATAGAATGGTGTCACGCAATTTCACGACACGTGATAACGTCATCATGAGCATACAACATTATGGCGTGAGAGACAGAAGCCTTGGCTTTCTACTGTAAAAAGAATGGATGCCTATTCTTATGTTTTTTATTTTTTATTTTAGATGGATTTAAGCAGGATCATTGAAACAAGCACCTCCCACAGCCGCCGACGGACTAAGGGTTAAAGGGTGTTTACTTCAGCTGCTGATTAATAAATTGTAGTTATGTCACTTTTAAAGATAAGAATCGTTGGGTGTGAAGTTGTGAAGCCAAGTAGGCTATGCAAATTCAATAGTAGGGGGATTTGTCAGTATGCTCCCACAGCTGACGGACACATTACTGTTTTGTGATGGCTGGAGCCCAGCAGCTCAGTGATCCCAGCGATCCCAGCTCTGGCTATCATAGCTCAATCTGAGAGGTGGGGGAGGGGGGGGGGTGGAGGAGGCCCAGTGCCCAGGCATCAAATCATCATCACATAAAATGGTCCTGACACCAGCTAAAAAGGGAGATGGATCATGTGGCTTTGTGGTGCCGGAGAAGTTTGTCCCTTGATAGAGCCCTTAACTCAAAGCTAGTGAACCCCCCCTCTCCGGCTCCCGTCACCACCAGACATTCGTATATGGTACAGACGCACACGCACACGCGTACGCACACACACACACACACACACACACACACACACACACACACACACACACACACATGCACCACCTGCTTCCCAACAGTGGTAATTTCTCTCTCTTCAGGGTCAACAGCTTAACAAGGCCAAATCATAGCAAGCACCTCTTGGCTCAAGCATCCCACTTGGTGTGTGTGAGTCTGTGTATGTGTGTATGTCCCCCTTTGTGCATGGATGGGATACCTTCACACCATAACAAAATAAATAATATAATACAAGCAGCAGGATGACTACCTCCTGTGGTATTTCAATATGAAGATGAAAAGCAGTAAGTCTTTTTGACAGCCCCTCGGCTTCCAGTGAGCACATGTAAAAAAAAGGATGAATGTAAAGTGAAATATCCATAAGTGCCATGGCCTGCAGTGTTTCCCATACTTACAGAGCCTGGCGACATGGCGAGGGCACTGTATGCACAGACATACCTGTAACTGACAGCTTTACAATGTGCATAAAACCACTCCATAGAGAGAATTTATATTACCCCGTGTGTTACTCTTAAGAAAACAGCATCAGAAAGCTTCTGGTGGTATTAGCATAGGCATATATAATCAAATGATAAAATAATTCAAAGTTAGCAGTTTGCAGTTGCTTTACAAATTCACATTTTATATACAACCCATATCATCATCTTATAAAATATGATACATTGTTACAGATTAACCCACCCAACACTATGTAAAATGTTACATCACAGCCAGGTGCACCATTAAAATGCTATTTAATTTAGCGGTAATAATAATAATCCATTACTGTATGATAACATGCTTTTTCGCTACATAATGAGTAATTCTACTTTTGATACTTAAAGGGGCTGCACTAAATATTCAGAACATTAATAAAGCATGCATGTAATATGTAAAGATATAGCGGAGTAATGGCGTCCTGAGCAGAAGTCACACACTCCCTTCTGTGTGTGTTGTCAATACATTCTCACTCTCATCGCTTGGTCATGTGCTTTTGGCGTTTGTTATTGATGCAAAAAGTCTCCTTCAGCGTCATATCTAAACACGCTTGGTCGGGACTCTTGGCCTCACTTTTTGACGCTCTGGGTCAAGACGTACATTTAACTGACATGCGGCACAAGAACGGGACAGTTGGGTTTAGCAAAAGATAATAGGGGGGGGGGGGGGGGGGATTTATAAAATGTACGTTTCAGTGACGCGTGGGACAAGAACAGGACACGAATCCCAGTCTCTTGGGTGAAAGTCCTGTGTTGTTTGACCCATCCACCACCCCGCCCATCCTTTCATACTACTCGCTACCGTTGTCGCTCTTAATACTATGTCATCTTACAGCGTCGTGGTCAAGCTGCTGCTCTGCCCGGTGCGTTCCATACAGACGCTAAAGGGTGATTTTTCGCGTCGGTATCAGACGCTGAGAGCCACTGACCAAGCGTCCTTATTTGACGAGTTGGGAGTGAGAACGGGTTGTTGTTGTAGTCTGAGCTTCTCTGTTCTTTGTTTTGATAGCCGGTCCGGCCATGTTAGTGGACGTGAGTGCCTTGCGTGTCGGTATCTGACGCCAAGGGCCATGACAAAGCATTGTTTGAGTCGTGTGGAGGCAATCCCAGACCACTTTTATTTTCTGACTGTCGAGTGCAGCCCCTTTAAAGTACATTATGTTGATTATACTTCTTTATCTTCAGTTCACATCTCTTCTGACTGCACCTTGGCTAAGAAGATGAGGGGTCATCCCTATGTTCCCTCAGCCCATATGTTCCCTTATTACTGTTAAATCCCCCTCCCCCCAAATCAAAATTAGGACCTGAGGGAACAAGATGATGTTATAAAAACAAACAAATTGCACTTACATGTTGCACTTACATGTACTTTGTAGTTTGGCTTAGTTGAAGCTAATGTACTTCTTGTATGTGATTCTTGCTGTTCCTAATTTGTACCTTCATGGTTGAATGCACTTATTAAAGTTGTTTTGGATAAAAGCGTCAGCTAAATAAAATGTAATGTAGTTAACTTTTTTTTTTAAATGCAGGACCTAATGTCCAGCTTATGTGGCGAGTTTCTAAAGAATCTCCACTTACAAGAAACATGAGGAGGCTACACATTTATCTGATTAGCAAAGGGATGGAGTGACAGATGATTAAAGTACCTATGGCTACAAAACTGAAACTGCATTTGCTTCCTTTATTTATTCTGCTCAAAGCTGCTTTCTCTTTGGTTTATTAGAAAAAGGAACATGTTTTAAGTTATGTTTTTACCTCCAACATAGTCAGAATCTCAGAAAAGCTAGCAGTGTTGCTCGTGAGGTAAAAATGCTCTGTGTAAAGAAATTCAGTCGACTCCAAACCATATCCAAATGGTCGTGTATAAAATCCAGGGCAGAGGCCATTGTGTTGTACAAACGGCAACTACAGCGAATGCGTTATTTCACATTTAACGAAGCAATCATTTAATGTTGTTAAAAAGCTATGTGTACCACCCTCAATAGAACCACCTGACAAATATATCTTCGTTCTCTTTGTACTGACCGATACCACATAATGAGGAGCCTGGGGGAATCTCAGGGGCAATGTAAGAAGCCCATGTTGTACAACAGATAAACAAATCATTTGCTGTAATGCGTATGTTATCTAAATAATGATATTGCCATGAATAATGTTATTTGAACGACAATAAATGGCCGCTTGATAAGAAGACCGGAGATTTACAGCGTCCATGGGGGGGGGGGGAGAGACATGATAGTAGTGAAATAAATGTAGTCCAAAGCACGACGCTGTAATTCAATCTTTAGCTAAGATCTTTACGGTACAGCCGGGGCCTCCACCGTCAGCTGCAGACTGCCATAGAGCGCCACATCTGCCAGATAAATTCTCATGACAGTCTGCGAAATGCTCCCATAACCGGTGACACCGGATGATTTCCCGCCTCTGACAAGCCCCAGTATTGAGTATGATAACACTTACTTTGTCTTCATCCTTGGCTGGAGTATAATATCAATCCGTTTGATGATCCAGCAAACCGAGTCGAGCACTTGTGTATCAATCTTCATACATCGCTGCCTAGTGTCTAACAAAGAGCCCAGAATGGGATCATTCAATCACTCCCGGGCTGTGCTGTGCTCGGTACACTCGGCCTTCTCTACAGCTCAAGTGCTTCACTCCCTGTCAGCATCTCTCCTATTTTTCATCCCCTTCTTTCCCCTGCCTCTCTCTTTTACTTGTGGGGGGGGATAAAGACACGCATTACAGATGATCACAGAACTGCGTGCTCGTCATAACTAACATGGTCGAAAAGAATCTGGAAAACATATGGAGAGGTGCATCTCTGCCTGCTCTCACCACCCAAGTCTCTCACCTTTCTCATGACCTAACTTTACTTTTACCACCCATAAATCACGACTTCACCTTTTAACCCTTCACCACCATCAATCTGCGCTTCATTATCCATGTCCTCCCTTTGGATCTGAATATCAAAACTATTAGAAATATCAGTAACACTTTAACTTGAAGGTATCTACATAAGAGTGACGTGACACAGTCACGACACATGAACTCTAACCCTAACCATTACCATAACTTGTCATGACAAAAAACCGAATGACACTTACTAAAAGAAGCGTTACGTCATGAACGTTTATGACTTATGTTTATGACACGTTCATGACAGTGTCATGTCACTCTTATGTAGATAGCTTCAAGTAAAGTGTAAGCGAAATATCTTCTAATTGTATTTTTCAATACCTTATTTTTTTAAGATCATTTTTGGGGCATTTTAGGCCTTTATTTGTATAGGACAGCCATGAAAGGGGGAGAGAGAGGGGAGAAATGACATGCAGCAAAGGGCCGCAGGTCAGAGTCGACCCCGCGTCCGCTGCGCCGAGGAGTAAACCTCTATATATGGGCGCCCGCTCAACCAGGTGAGCTGCCCAGGCGCCCCAAGTTTGTATTTCTATACCCAAACTGTGACCAACACCTTACAACCTCCACCCTAACCCTTGCCGAACATTAAAGCAATAGTTCGCTTATTTGCTGCATGACAATGTCTGTATGCTGGATATGAAACTAACAGCACAGACACAATTTGTCTTTTTACATTCCCGTTTTTCTCTAGATTAAGCAAACAAGATATAGCGCGTTAATGAGTCAGCTTTACGGGTGCTGGCATAGGCCGATTTGTTTTTATTTGCTTGGCGAAATGAAATATCAGCATGCAGCTGCAGCTACCAGGTTTGTTACAAAAACACAGGTTGAGACTCTGAAACTAAACAATCTGCAGCTAGCAACGTTGATATAAATGTTATGGACGAGACGATAGAAAAAATGGTCAGTATTAATGCAATACAATTCAACAGCAGCACAAACTGCAGCCTCTAAAATGATCGTACAGTCAAATCAACATCTAAAAGAACTTCTAGAACAACAAAAAAAACTGAACATCATAACCTTCATGAAGGATTTATTGCCAGACATAGGTGTACATACATCCTACACCTTGCTATTTCAGACACTTATCACACACAAAAAGCTCTTTTAGAGCCTCTCCTTTTTGGTTTAGAAAATGCTTTGGTCAAATATTTTTGTATACTGCAATAGATACACATGTGGAAATCCATAAACACATTTGCAACGTTTAGTTCCACATAGCACTGCCAGCATAGGTTCACCTATGCCAAAAAATGTATAAGTGTGATTGTATGATCATTTTGAGCGGTAATCATCTACCTGACATTACTTGTTATATGTGTATATAATGATAAAAGTTACCAGCTGTAGCCTACTGATTATGTCTGTGTATTAACGCGGGGCGTCTCCATTAAATGTGGTTCTGCAGCAGGGTTTGGTGCACTGTGAAAACAACTATGAGGCTGTGCTCTCCCAGTGAAATATAGCTCAATCAATAGACACTCAGCAATCAACTTTTACTTGTCAGTTTTGATATATCCGATCATCGCTTTGGGTTGTTTTGCGATGTCTAATGTTCTGTGAAGATGGGCCTTTCATATTCTTTATTGTTTCTCTCCTCTTTTTTTTTTGCCCCCATCGACAAAAAAATGTGTTCACACTTTTGTGAAATAAAACCTCAGAGGGAGAGAACGGGGGAGGGGGAAATGAGAGGGGTGGGGTGGAGGAAACAATGAAATTTAACCCGTTTTAAAACTGTATCATTTTCGGACCATACCTCAGGGCACTAGGGTGTTTATCGGCGGGACTGGAGCAGCAGAGATCAACGGACTGGTAATTGTTTCCTCTAAATCTGCTGAGCTCTGAGGAACACCAAGTGCAGTTTTTCATCAGACAGAGAATGAGAGGGTAAAAGGACAATACTAAGAAAAGCAAAAATGCTTTAGTCCATCATGTTGGTTTTTATCACTTCATCTAACAAGTGAGTAAGGCCACTAGCCTTCCACACAACATAATTATAAACACAGCTTTTGCCACTGTTAGTTCACTGGAGAAAGGTTGAGGTTGCTTTCTGCTGCTGCTGCTGAGCGGCATGCAACATTTTCTTTAAATAAAGCTTGATGAAAGAAAAGGGAAAGAAATACACAGTGAATTGATTGCATGCTTAAATTTGATAGAAGCAGAAAGAGAATTGAGGTGTTTTGAAAAGCACCTTAGCGTTAACTTGATTTGACATTTTCCTATCGAGTCAAAGCCCAGCAATAGGCCTGATATGTCATTTAGCTGTAAAGTGATGTGCTCTCCACGCAGCCACAAAAAGACATCAGAAAGCCAAAGTACTGCCACTCTCCACTCGGCCCAATTTGTCTCCATCACTCCAGTCATATATAGTCATATATAAACACTGAATGATTTAGCAAAAATTGTGCAGAGAATCTTATGGGGATTCCCCCCCCCCCCCCACCTTTATTTTCATTATACGTACGAGTATGTTAGAGGTTTGGATTGTATGCGTGCGTTTTAAGCTTTGAAAGTCTCCGATTTAGTGCTGTGGTATTGGCTCATTTTTCATATCCATTGTTGGCTTGTCAGGGTGTCATAGCTGTTCGACAGAGCTGTTAGATCAGTCCAAATGTATAAATCATCCAGGATCTGACACACTCATTTAATTTGGGGGGCCCGGGTGCAGCAGCGGGCCTATTAATGAAAAATCCCTGCCCTGTTTGCTGAGTAGGAACATTCAGCCTTTTTTTTTTTAGTTTATTTTTTATTAACATGGATATTCTGTATGATTTCCCTCAGTAACCTGGCTGCCAAGCTGGCACTTTCTCATTTATCATCATATGTTTGTCAATCTGTTGAATTCTTTCAGTCAGAAGTCCTTATGAAAATCACTCTGCATATTAAGAAAAAAATGGGGCAGACTCTGAAGGCGCGAGGTGGGCCAAACCTCTCACATTCCTCAATGCAGCGGTGGTTCCAACCCTGGAGCCTGTGTTATTGTTTTCCATCTGTGAAATAAAGTAACAGGTACTTAATGTACCAAAAACAATTTGTACAGCAGTTCTTTTTCCCCATTGAAGGCGTGCATGGCTCGCTGAGGGCTCCCCTTATCTCAGCGAGGCTAATCCATTTTCACACTGCGCTCCGGCGCTCTCATTTTACAGCTGAGGAGCTCTCCGGCTCCACGCTGGGCCTGAAATGGGACCCTAGTCACTGTGGCCCCTTGGAGTTTGCGTAGGTAAGTGTGCAGAACAAATGCTGAAAAGTCTTTAAAAAGTTAAAAGGGACTAGTTTGGCTTCTTTTCTCTCTCTCTCTCTCTCTCTCTCTCTCTCTCTCTCTCTCTCTCTCTCTTTCCCACCTGATCACCTACATTTTTCCTGCATTTCACAGTGTGAGCTGCTGTGCTTGAGCGCTGTCACAGGAGAGTGTTTGTAATTGGAGGAGCATGCAGAAACACAAAAACATAGTGTATGTATGTGTGTTATTCTCTGCTGGTGTACACTGATGAACTGTTTTATTTTCCTACTTTTTTTCGTGAATGTATGCGAATGTGAATCATTCACAGGTGTTACTACGATCTATTAAAGTGTATGTGACTGCATAAAACTGATGTAGCAGGTCTTTGTCGAGTCAATTCACTTGTGCGGACTGATACAAAGCCACTGTTTATAAAACATCCATGTATTAATACCACATGTGTAAGCTGCTGTATGGGCTACGTCAATGGGAGCAAGTGGGATTGATTGTGGTTTAAAATGATTACCACAAAACTTGATGGACCAGTGTTGCAGATCAAAAAAAAAAAAAAAAAAAAGCCAGGATGTAAAGGATCAGGGAGATCAATTACTACTCTTAAAACAATTACTTGAATATGATTTGCTGGTTGGATCTTACGTAAATGCAAAACTTCCTTTGAAAAAAGGCCGAGTAAGTCCGTTCCCAACATGAAAAATACACATTTGTTTCCCTCAAAGCCAACAATGTGCATCACACCAGACTGTGGCACGATGAAAAGCTGGCAAGTCTGTTGCTTTGATAATGATATTGTGTTCCCACAGCTTCCACGTGAATTACTATCTAATGGGGGCCCTTCTGGTGGTCTGGTACCATGGGTGCTTGATTCAAGATCTTCCTGGGGCGTCTTTGTTTGAGACAGTCAGCCAAGACTAACTGGGATCATCTAGGTTCAGAGGTGTGTAGGGGAAAAAAAAGAAGACTAAATATGTCCTTTCAACACCAGTTTAATTGGACAAACTATAAATTGACATCTTAGACAGTATCGGATACAATACAAAATCCATTTGCCTATCAATTAAAATGACGGCGTTAAAATGTTAAGGTGCACAGTTTCTAAAGCATATGCGAATGCAGGTGTGAAGGGACAGGAACTTAGAAGTGTGAGAAGTATTTTTTATTTAGACTCTTACAACACCTGCTCACATATCACTGAAAAACTGTTTTGATTTACTTGCGAGTCGTGCACCTAACCCTTCACTATCCCATCATGCCAAGTCATTTAAGGCATCTGTGGCCTCTCTGGCCCAGCCTCTGCAGCCCCATCAACCCCCCGCCGCGGCCCACAACAGCGCATGCCCACTTGGCTGGGCCAGTTGGGAGGGCAGCCGGGCCAGGACTCCCAGGACTCCCAAGCATCCAGAGCAGCTGGAAGTCCCATCTTCCCGTCCTGTTTCTCAGCAAAACAATCAAAACACAGAACATCTATAATAAATCAGTCTCAGGCTCTATCTGGGAAAAGAAAAAAAAGGGGGGCTCAGTCAAGGAAATTGCTGTTTGAAAACAATGAATTTTCTTTAGCAGTTTGAAGAAAGTGGGTTAGACAAATGTAGGTGGGTGGAATGAATGAGGGAAAATCTACTGTAATGGTTCCTTTCAATATATACAATAACCGTTTATAATTAAAAAAAAATGTTTTTTTAAGAAACAGCATTATAAATTGAGGACCTCTTAATAACTGTCATTTACCATGCCTCAGACTTACAATTTATTTAAAGGCCGAGCTGAGGTAATGGGATTACCTCTGGATTGTGCATTTGCAATTGTGCATAAGTGAATGCACAAGTCTGCTGACGTGATTCACAGTTCAAACTTACTTAGCCTCATTGAGTTAACCCCTCTAAACTAAACAACTGTAATGGAGAACATGAAAAATCCCCTTTTCTTTGCCTCTCTCTTCTCGCACACACACACACACACACACGCACACACTCTTTAGTCTGACCACCTCAAAGCTAATGCAGTTGACTCAGAAGGTCATCTGCAGTTCACCGTGAGGTTAGAGATAAAGAAACACATATTCTCTTTTTGTGTTTGCTCTCGTCTTCTGGGGATGATGAAAAAATAAAATAACACAAAGGTAGGAGGAGGCAAGAAAGATGTCAAGATTTGTTAAAAGTGTCCTCATGGTTTTATTGTAAGGACATGTAGAGATTGTTTTAAGAATCATCCAGACGCTTCAATTTGAGCTGTATGACTCCTATAAGTAAAATCAGATTACGAGATTTTCTTAAAAAAAAACTCTCCCCACAGTGGTGTCTATTTTGGTGGGCTCGCCACTGGGCCCAATTGTTTACGCTAAGATGAGCTGGATTCTTTCTCTTTAACTCACTCGGAGTGATTTGAAGTTTGCTCTCTCATCCATGTAACCAACGCTGAGCGGGGCCAAGCTAGACTGCGTCTGAATGGGCCTTGGAGGTGCTGGAGGAAGAGATTCATAATCACAGGCGAGATGACAGGTGGATCAAATTTCTAAACTTTTTTGTGTGAGCGGTGACAGGCTATCAGTCAGCAGGCAAAGATGGTGTTTTCTTAACCCCAGAGTTGCATTAAGTTGACATCCTGCTGTAGCGGAACTAGGTGACATATTGATGTGGAGGAAATATAACAGGCGGGAAGCTTTAAGACTTAAGGGCTTGTCAGAAAAAGAAGAAAAAAAATTACAAGCAAGAGGGATTTGGGGGGGTTTTATGGGTAACAGTCAAACAAAGCGACCATCTTTATGGTCTGTCTGTGACTATGCCTGCTTCAGCTCTGCAGAAAAAATGCAGGGGAACGGTGTTGCATTCGAATAAAAGTGCAACAAAACAAAAAGAAAGAATTAAAACAAGCCACAAAGTAACACAATTATGATGACATAAAAAAAAGACATTTCCCATAAACAAACAAAAAAATCCCTTTTATTGATTAATACACGGTAAACACCAAACGGACACCCTACATCAATTTTTCAATTTAGAACTTGAATGGTGATGCGGACACCCGCGGACCACCCCCACCCCCCCAACCCCACCCCGTAAGCCGAGAGAGTATATTGGTGAGGCGGACTAAAACCCATGCATCAAATCAAAGTGGAGAGTGTTACCATAAGCATGAAGACAAACTGCTCTCACGTTTCTAAGTACAGAAGTCTATGTTCAGTTACTTTGTCACAAATCACTGCAAGGCTTCCCTCCCAATCCGTCATTTCAGGATTACCGGGAGTTTGCGTGGTGCTGCCATCGGCACACAAGCCTGTCACCTGCTCAGTGGGGGTAATAATTGCTATGAAATAGCGTTATGGACAGCTGAAAGGTAAGTGCTCTGATTGACTGGGAATCCCACTCCGAGGATTCCTGTTTTACACTTTGTCAGGGTTCTCGGTTACTCCTTAACTCCCCGCTCTTTTTCTTCTTTTCCTCCTCCCTACCCCCAACTCTTTTTTTTTCTTCTTCTTTTTAGTGCTATGGATTTGTTGTCATGGAAGCCTGACAATCTTGCTGACACATCTGTCAGAAAATGATTTCTTTTTTTTTCTTCAGCCGGCCCTTGATTGACTCCATTTGTGAGGTGTAACTCTATCAGAAAATGCCAGTCTCCTGCTCATTCAGTCATCCTTTCTCTGACTGGTGGAGTGGAGAATCTGACAGAGGAGCGATGAGATAGAGATAGGAAAGGAGACCAGTGATGCAATAAAGAAACCAAAACCCTCATTAAAATATCAGGTATATATTAGGGTTTATATTTTGACCCTTGCCATTGTTTCCTTTCTGTAATTTATGTCATTCGCCAGAGTATATCCTGCACTGACAGGACAAAAGATGAGATTGAAGATGGGGAGCCAGGGCAGAGAGTGAGCGATCACGCTGCATGGCGACGCACCGCACGCCTGTATAGAACAAACAGGCGTAGAAATCTGTACTAGGCCGGGATGTACATTGCAAATCACACGCTACACGACATGCATCTGACAGTGAACAAGAGGAATTTGCTGTGCTCAAAGATGGGAAGGGGATGGAAGGAGGGAAGTGAAAGAGCGTCACTTGCATGTAGTCAAATCTGAGAGGTGAAATGACATCTTTCGTGATGATAACAGGCGTTTAAATGTACGCCAAAGTTGACTGATAAAATGAGTACAACAAAATACAGACAAAGGTCTTACAGCCTGTGATGTAAGGAGTATTCAGATCCTTTCTCTAAGGGACTGTTCGTTATTTACATAAAGTGCCACCGGAGGAGTTTTAGGATCTTTAGTAAAATTAGACTTGACACTCCCTTCGCCAGTAAAAATATTTCTATGACCCTCCATCATTATTATGAAAAGAGGAACGACTATCCCCATGAATTTATGGATGCCTTTTGTACTGGTTAGCACTTGGCAAAGATGTGCAGATGGGCTTTATTTTTTACAGCCATGACTTACATGATTTAACCTCTGTCTTCTCATCTTACACATCCCACTCCTCTGTTATGGTGTGGTGGCCATTTCAGTAGATTTACTGACTAATTTTGTGGAAACACAATAAGCATGGAAACTAAATGCACACTTCCTGCTTTACTTCAAATATTAAGTTACTCCTCTAATTAACTAGTATTCACCTGAAATGAAACAATAAAACATTGAGACCATTCAGCAAAGCACACTGGGTAATTAATTCAACACACAAACTGGTTGCTATGGACTCGTCACTAGGCTTCCTCAGTCATTGTATATTTTAGCTATATAGGTAAAGCTGCCGAAGCTGAACATTATCCAAAACATTATCCAAAACATATATGTTTATTTTTAAAGCAGATTTTAAATTACGTTGTAACAATTTAACAAATTCGCCCTTATGAAATCCAATCGCGGCACAGCTGTCTTGGAACTCAATAGACAGACGGTGGCGGAATGCCCCGATACTTAACTTCAACTAAAATGTAACAGGGAACAATCAGTGTTGGACCTACAGTCTGTTGAGATGCCTCTCCAAACTCACCATAAAACGTTAAGACACGTTGAGAAAAAAAATCCGTATTTTGCCGTAATCCAATGACACTAAAAAACATGTAATCCACAGCGATCAGTAGATCCACAAAAAGGTAAATGATACGGTGTATCCAGCAAGGCTAACGCACGTCACATTCACCAGCCAGCTCCAAACAGGTGAACGATCGTTTTTTGTGTCCTGCTGCTCCCATCGTCAGCCAGGAAATATTTTTTTTACTAAAGCATTGTATGAAATCAGATGTATTACCTACCACCATTTAGTTGTTTTGTGTTATTTAAGATATTTATAAAATATCTGGTAATGCCAGATGTAATTATTCCACTTGTTTTTTTTAAACAATGCAATTACCCGTTTCAGCCACCAGGGGGGCAGTGCTCCCTCTGACCCCCCCCAGCTAACTCATGGGTCAGACCCATCTGGTAGCGAAGGAGGGCCGAGACTAAGAGCTACATGAAAAAAAAAAAATATATATATATATATATATATATATAAATATATAATAAAAATATTGTATTTTATAAACCACAAAAATGCAAAAATCTTAATTTATAAAGTAACTAAAGCTGTCAGATTAATGTAGTGAAGTAAATATAAATATTTCTCTTTGAGATGTAATGGAGTAGAAGTAGAAAATGGCATGAACAGAAAAGACAAGTACAAGTACAGTATTTGAGTAAATGTACTTAGTTACATTCCACCACTGCTAACAGCCACATTCTGAATTTGTCAAACTGCATTGTGGGAGGGGGAAGAAAAAGAAAAAAAAACACACCTCTCCCTCAGATCACGCGGTTGTTATTTGTGCCTTAATGCAGCAGCTGGTATTAGTCTCTCAAAAAGGCACGAGCAGTGTCCTCCAAGCCTCACATACTCTGTTCTATGGCTTATCAGTCGGAAAGCCAGAGGAGCTGTCCAGTCTCATTCTCTCATTGGAGAGCACATGTCAGGACCTATTTGCCACTGGTTACTTTGAGAGTGACATCAGCGATGACCTCTTGACCCCCGGCTGACGGAGAAATGCTTCTGCAATAGTTTTCCATTACAGAGGCGAGAGAGCACGGACACCAGATGGATATGTTGAAATGGGAAAATAGGAAAACTGGAAAAGGCATTTAGACCTGTGTTTGACCTATCATGTTTCAGTTTTGTGTGGGAGGCTTTTATGAAATGAGTATTTGACCCATAAACAAAGCCTTTGTCATCTCCCTCCTGTGTTCACCATGACCGTCCACCAAAGGCTATTACAGAGGATAAAGCAAGGGTCATTACACCAACACACACAGCTTCAATTCGCTTTGGTTTTTTTCCTCCTTTTTTGTCTTGATGACGCGTACCTGCTTGTCAGTCTGGCTATGTGTGAATCAGCCTTGAATGTGTCTGTAGAGTTTCGTATTAAGGGACAAATTGTTGGGAGTGAGCTTTCGACATGCCTCTCAACAGGTTGGATATCAGCGTTTCATATAGATCTGAGCCGAACTAAGTCGACGGCGATGTTTGTTCATCCAAGAGCACTCTGCTTGAGATTACCATTGCAGTTCTCCAATAGAATAAATAATATGAGGATACCAGCTGAATCCCAAATGTCATCATTTGAAATGGATGCACTGTACTGGTTTTGCGTTAGCAAAAAAATAAAAAATAAAAAGAACCTGATTAAATACAATATACAATATAATAATACATGATTTATCACTATGATGTATTAACTGAAATAGGACAGACTAGAAACATGTATTAGTGTGACATTGAACTAGCATGCTGGATGGTAGGGTATACATGTACGTCATGTCCAGTCACATGTATACGTTTTTTTACTTCAAATTCATTCAAAGAATGCTTTTATTACATACACATCATGTAATGAAAACTTTAAAACCAAAACCTTAACCCTTGCCAAACTGGTAAAGCATTAGTTTGACATTTACGATAACACATGTATTCACTTTCCTGCCGACAGTTATATGAGAAGATTGATGCTACTCTCATGTCTGTGTGCTACACGTGAATCTACAGCTAGCAGCCAATCAGAAATCCTTAGCTTAGCAAAAAGATTGGTAATGGGTAAACAGCTAGCTTGGCTTCTGACCGTAATTACTGCTGAGACTCCAGGAAGTTACTGTGTCCAGTTACTGTAAGACTGTGCCCAGTTGCTATAAAACCACAATTTGTGCGGCTCAGGAAATCCACTAATAACAACACTAGATTTATAGTACTGTGATATAAATAACAGGCAGTATAGACCTTTTTCACCGCAGACATGTTGACATGTCATAGTAGGAAAAGCACAGGTGTATTCAAAACCATTAATTATGGCTGCATTCCATTTAGGAGAGGCCCTGGTATTGTGCATGCTGACTCACTGAAATAACTTACTGGGACACTTGATGGAATTGAGCCATGGTTAAGGTTATCAATTTCAGCTGTGCTTTTCCTACTATGACAAGTCAAAAAATGTCTGCTGTGAAAAAGGTCCATAATCTCTGTTCATGCTCACTTCACAAAATGATGTGATCTTTTTGTCAGATAACAACCGACATATGATTAAAGGTGAGTGTTTTATTTACAAAGGTGAAGTTTAGTCCAGAACTGTAGAACAGGAGGGGCATGCAGAAAAAAAAGGAGCAGTAGGCAGGTGAGCTAGTGAGCTGATGTTGAGATCCAGGTTACAAACAGTGTGGGGAGATCTGTGACACAGAAAAGACAAACTATGGACTATGGACCTCTTTCACAGCAGACATTTTTGACTTGTCATAGTAGGAAAAGCACAGCTGAAATTGATAACCTTAACAATGGAAGTGTCCCAGTAAGCTATCTCAGTGAGTCAGCATGCACAATACCAGGGTCTCTCCTAAGTGGAATGCAGCCATCACTAGTGGTTTTGAATACACCTGTGCTTTTCCTACTATGAAATGTCAACATGTCTGACACTTTTGCTACATTTTCACTGATGCCACAAGTCTGTTTGAGTAACATCAACTAAAAAGTACAATATTCCCCCTGCCAGTGCTGACTATGTCTTATACAGATTACATGATACGCCAGCTCATCCATCCGATTCCCATTTGTGACACTGCAATATAGTCTTTGACACTTGTAAATCCTGTATATGAATGTTAATAGCATCTGTGCCACTCTATCAAAGTGTGATTTGACAAATTACCCACTGTAAAGCATGAACGAGAAAGCAAACTGTGTGGGAAGATGTCCATTTAGAGTGCTGATTTATGTAATATGACAGCATTGCTTTGATGGGGGGGGGGGTATTTCTGCCTTATCACCCATTATGTTTCCCCACAGCTCATGAAGATATGTCACCACGTGAAGGCTTTGCAGGTCAGTCTGAAGAGACGGTAAGCGTGCGATAGCTAGTCAGCCACCACTGTTGGCCTTTGCCTTCGTGATAAATTACATTTATGAAAGTAGCAATTACCTGATTACCTCACCGCTCTGGCTCCCACTCACCAGCAGGATTCATCACGGCCCTATAATTTCATTCAAATTACCCATGAACCTTAGTCCATAGTGTCAACACTAAATGCCATTGTGACCCTATTGAGTGTAAGTAATGTCATCCGCGGTCGGCACAGTAATAAGTGAAATAATAAGCGGTTTCTTAAAATGAACATCAGAGGTGAATAGAGCGAGACAGATATTAGAGGTATGAACATGCTAAGAAGTGACATCCCAATCAATCAGGACCCGCTGGAGGATATGAAAGGTGTAGTTTGGATGCTGGTGTATGCTGAGATTGGCATGTAGCAGCTGACATTGTGACATAGCCCTCTAGACCAGATATCTCCAACAGGGGGTCCGGGACCCTTATGGTGTCCTCAGAGTTATTGCAGGAGGGCCACCATATTATAAAGTTTACAACTTACAATGAATTCAACATATTGTTACCAAATATATATCAGCCTATCTGTGAAAAAGGCTGACTTACTGGCTTGCTGGCCTATGGGTAAGGTAGCCACTAAGATAGCAATCCACAGACACAGCTTTCAATTCAATGTTTAAGATTACCCCGATTTATAAAAACATGCTAACAATTATTATTTTAAGAGGTTAGTATTTAATACAATAAAAAGGTATGTGTAAAGGCTTAAGGCAGCCCACACGTTATTGTAGGCCCAGTTTAATATGCAACTTCATTTTATACAATCAATTTAATAGGGGGTCCGTGATCCATCTCTCTCAGTTAAGGGGCATTGGCTTAAAAAACGTTGAAGACCCCTGCTCTAGACCATCTTCACCATGAGCCCCACAGGAAGCTAGCTGAAGATTATTATTTCCTGATTCTCTTTTTCCACAGCCAAACTGACCTCCCCAGACCTCCCTGTATCCTCAGACCAGCTACACCCTGAGGATTCACAAAACAAACTAAGCGCTGGGCCGGTATGGGCCCTCCTATGGTCCACCATCTCTCGCTCGGCATGGAGGAGGTACTTCTGATTCTGCTTTCACACACAGACTCAAACAGAGCTATGAAATTTTTTATAGCGCTAAACTCTTTCATGGCACATCAAAGGTGATCAAGTTGCAACAACTAAGTGATCTCCAGGAGGTGCCTCGCAACGTGAAAGTCGGAGCGAGCATAAAGTTGATTCCCTCACGCATTCATAAATTCATTAGTCTGAACTTTTTTCAGTGTATCAGTTACATTAAGCCTCATTAACTTCTTTTTTCCTGCTTTATATTAGCTAATTAGCTCAGGGGTGGCCACAAATTAATTACCATCTTCTACAGCCTCATGCAATTGCATTGTGTTTATTTAGTCTCTCCTATTAACTTTTAATCTTTTCCTACTCGTAAAAACAGGGAATTAACATTTTTTGATAAACAAAAATGATGCCAGCTCAGGGATAATCAGCAGCTCTGCATGTCGTCCTGACAAAATTACCCCGTCAGCTAATTTGACCCTCGAACCATCCTACGTCCAGACTGGCTTGTGTGCAGTTGAAGAACAGCATGTGACAATAGTGTGACCTTTGTTTCCTTTTTGCTCTTTTCTTTTCTCCAGCACTTCTTTCCTTGCACACAATGCACTTTTGTGTGCGACTGTCACATTACTGATGCCAATCACTATGTTTTAGAAAATGTTGATATCCTTTCTTCCTTTGCTATGGATGAGTGTGGCAATCCAGTAATATGACAGCAGAACACTGAGCGCAGAAATGCCGCAGAAGTCTTCAATTTTCCTCAGTGTATTTCAATAAACCAACACAATGGCTGCTTCATTAGCCCATTGATTCATTAATGTAGCCATCATTCTTCCTCATATTCACTGAGCACAAACACTGATGATACAAAAGGTAACAGTAATGATAACTCCGGCCACGGTCGAATTCCTGTTAAGGCACCAGGCGCCTATCCGCTTTGATAAAGAGGCCCATTTATACGCTGTCTCCTACCACACGGTCATCCTTCTCCATATTCTGTGTATTGACCCGGGTTGTTCCTTTTATTACAAGCAGGTTTTTTTATTGAAGGATGATTACATTGAATGATGTCAAGCGAGGGGAGAAAGGATCGACCAGAATAATGACGTTCCGGAGAGGGGAGAAATGGGGATGGGCGGAGGGGTCGATGGCTGCACTTGCCCTGTCTTTCTGTGCGGCCTCACAAATTGAGTCGCATCCTTGCTCATCCATTATTTAAGGCTGATCGGACTCTCTTGGCAACTATGGATTTGATAATCATTCCCATGTCCATATTAAATATGTGACATAAATATCACAGTAGGGGCTTGTCAATAAGAGAGCAGCAGTGTGAAACCTGGGCGTTAAAGAGAAACTAATATATGGATTTGTGGCAGAGAGTAGATGAAAATCTTGCGCAGATGTTTTCCGGCTTCTGAGATTATAGGGACTGTTAAATAT
This sequence comes from Sander vitreus, assembly GCF_031162955.1. Classification (NCBI taxonomy): domain Eukaryota; kingdom Metazoa; phylum Chordata; class Actinopteri; order Perciformes; family Percidae; genus Sander; species Sander vitreus. The sequence continues at coordinate 24,689,873 of NC_135860.1, read as the reverse complement.
ATTGGAATTGTACCACGTAACTACAAGTCTCCCTGCAGCTGTATAAGCAGGGAATGCTCCTGAACACCTGCATGCTGTTTTTCTATACAAATCCGACTAACTTCTGAAACATTTTTTGCTAAACCTACATCCATTGAGTCCTGACAGGCATCTTCTAAGTCATTTCAGTGATGTTCCTGCCCCGCATTCTATCCAGTTTTAGTTTATGACCAATACAGACCATCCTCACCAAAAAAAACGTCTGTATAGGTTGTCTGTGCAAGCAGCTTATTATGGTCCATATTTACGTTTATTGTTAGGGGGCAACCTCTTAGGGCCATTGTAATTAGTTGACGTACTTGGGAGGATGTCAGGTTGATGGACGGGACAAACAAACAAGGGACTTTCACCCGGGACACCCTTGTTTGTGTCCCGTGTGAAACCAAAAGTCAATGTTGACTTATTCTAACTTGCGTACGTAAATTAACTTACGTACCATAGTTAATAACTAATGTCATTCTACATAACGTAGCCTACTTAAGTTACATAAGTAACTTAAAATACGCAACCCAAACTAAGTTTTATTGCCTATACACAGTTTTGTTTCAATTCACAACATTAACCACGTGTTTAAAACTACGACCATTTCACAACATGCACCTGTCGCTGGTACTCTCCAACGTTAATGTATGTAGTTTTGGAAGTCATTGGCAAACAACCTATTCTTATGTTTACTTATGAGGACGTCTTGACCAAATACCATGATATTCTCATCAGTGTAAGCTTCACTTTGTGTTTAGTGCTGATTAACAAATGTTAGCATGCTAACAAGCTAAACTAAGATGGCGACCATGGTAAATATGACCTGCTAAACATTTTCATTGTGAACATGTTGTGCCTGTGCATCCTCCCATTCAACAGCAACGAAAGCAACAAAACATATATTTATTCATATGGAAATGTCTGTTTGGGTAAAGGAACAGTGTGCGAGGGGAAAGAGGGTGTCGGGATGTAAGTCACCACATAAATAAGGTGGAGAGAGGGCTGATAACAAGAACCAGCATCTGCCAGGCAGGCAGGCAGTATGTTTCCTTTCTCCACGGTGGACTCTTTGTCTCCAGTGATTTTCTCCAGCTGCTGGCCATGAATACTGGCCCATGCACTCTAGATTAAAGGACAACACATGTTTCTCTGCAGGCTAGACTATATATCATCCCCTGATAACCAATGACAAACGCTCCAACACATTGTCCCAGAGCAACGACGGAGTGCGGATAAAACAATGTTTGGATCTCAGCAGTTAGACTGACCAAAAGACTTGTTAATTTATGTTGCTATCAATATATTCTATCTGAAGAGTTACACTTTCTTTCTTTACATTATCATATTGTCTGTTTCGTGTACACATTTAGCCAGTCAGAGTTTATTCAATTCTACTAGAGCTGAACCCACAAAACGGAAGTGTCCAAACCATTCTATAACCACTTTTCTTCAGCAGAACATAACTTTCTCTGGCTTCATGTGAAAACCGTGCACACCTCTGCCTTTCCTGCTCCCACTTGGTCATCATGGTTGATCCACACCGGCAGTGGTTTATGTGTCTTGTCTTTAAGCATGTTGCATGTGTCCTAAACTCGCCAGACTAGGTTTGTTGGTTGGGTTTGGCTTTTTTGTTAGTTATGTCGTTAACTTCACTATGATGACGGTGAGGGTGAAGTCTGAGCTCTTCTGAGGCTAACTCTTTTGTGCTTACATTAAACCTCTTGAGAATTACAGTAATTCAGTGCTGCTCAGTGAACAGGACGCAGGTCCGTCGTCCTTTTCTTTCTGGGCCCTGTGTCTCGCTTTCTTTTCGCCTTCACACAGCAGGGACATTACCTATTGTCATGTTTAAAGCAGGAAAATGACAGTTTAGCGTTAATGATTGGACACAGCTGGTGTTTCACTTCTTCTTCTTTTTTTTAAAGTTCATATAATTTGAATTTCATTCACCTCTCCCTTTGTGTTTAGCCCAAGTAGCAAGATTGGCTTACGCTTTGTGGCTTTGCTCTTCCTGCGGCCACTATGATATCAGGCCATCCTTCAATTCCAGTTGAGGGCAGGATAAAAACATGGGTGCCACTGATGTTGCCAACTCAATTCCTAGCTGAGTTTGGCAATGTTTTTTTTCCCCCCATTGGGATTCAATGACAGCAAAGTCAACTGCTTGGATAGTAGGACTCTTTGTGATTGGTCTTCCCAAGTAGAAAAATGTTGTCCTCCTTCCACAGTCATCCTTCGGATGATGTGGACACGTTTGAGGCCAGCACAATCAAATAAACAGCACCGTGTCTTCTATTAAAACTAGGGGGCTCCAAGTCAGAAAGTTTCACATTCTGCACATGGTGGATAAATAGACCATGATCATGGTGGACATTTTGACAAACAGGTGTAATTAGTTAGTAGCATTCATCATGCCTACATTCTATTCATACTGTATATTTGATAATGTGCACGATGCCTTCTTCATTATGGTGGTGATGGTGGGGGGGGGTTGCGGAAGATGGCATGCAACAAAGTCACTGGCCGGACTCAAACTGGGGATGTTATTTTCCTGGTTGGTCCGTTTGTAAGTACATGATCGGCGTCTTTTACCTCTCCGCCAACTATTACTTGCACACCTAAATTGAACTGACCTTTGTCCTGTTGTGAAAAAAAAGGTCTATTGACTTGTTTCTCTGAATCAGGTGCTACATCACACATAACCTAAGCAATCAAACATCTGTATTGCATACATAGTATTTATGTGTGAGATGGTAAGTAAATTAAGAATTCACCAACCAATTACCAAAAAGCTATAGCCTTTTACAGATCATTAGTTTATGAATGACATCTCAAAAACATATTTTGATCATCACCATGCATTCACATTAATGTTCACATGCCTAAGCATGTTGAACAGGTTCATTCTGTAAAGCCAACAGTAATTCAATGGATAGTAAAGCTGAAAAGACTTAACAAATAACCATATATGTACTTAGCCCTGCAGTGGGCATGCAGATTTCACACTTTTCTTAATTAGACTGTTTAATAGTATAAAAGTGCATTCCCTGCCAAAACAAATTAGAGATATTTAAGGCTTGCTAATTCATAAAACTCACATCTGCGCACACAACAATTGCTTCAGTTAAGTTGGTGAACTCCAGCGTGACAGGCTTCTGTTTCATCTGTTTTCTATTCAATGACAGAGAGGGTTTATCTTTATATCATGACGATTTATGTCATGTCTCTTTGTAAGACAACAGAAGGCAAGTCTGCCCCTTAACCTTTCAGCAATTTTCTTATATTGTATTACATGCCTGACCATCTAATTTCAAGATTATGCATTTGATTAGAATAATTTGTCTCGACTTTCACTCTTTCTTCATATCCTGCTCTGCTGTCATGTCAGCTCACTTATTTACAGGCACTTAAAAATAGTCTGAAGGAAGAAAAACATAAATGTTTTGCCATGGAAACACTCAGCAATGCTATTTTACTGTTATTTTTATTTCTTTACTTTAAACCACTACTGTATCACGTAGAATATTCCTATTAATAATATTGTTCTGAAATGAGGATGCATATCAATTGAGCACTGACCACAACAAATTATAAAAGCTTTACAGGTTTAGACTGCCGGTGAAATTTTCACGTTAAAAAAAAAAAGTAGACTATTTTCTCCGACAAGCCACATCCTTTGCTTTAATGAGTGTACCCACTGTCATTGTTGCATCAGGATAGAGGTAAGTATCAGTGGAGCAGGGAAAACAAATTCAATAATAATTAACTTGGGTCATCTACTCATCTGCTATGGCTCATAAACCTTGGAGAAAATTTCCCCCAGAACTTTTGCGAAGCCTTTAAGTCTCCCACATGCCTGCAAGAGATTCTTTACACAAACAAAACTTAGCTAATTGTTTCAGCCCATCACCCACTTCGCCCATGCCAAAATCCCTGATATATCATGTCTAACTCTTGTGAATGCATACAACGGGCTGCTGAGAAGAGGTTGCATTAACCTAATATTTTCCGTCATTGTTAAAACGGATTCAGTCAAATATATTGAAGGCCGTCTATTATTTTGACTGATTAGAACACTGAGGGCGATCTACCTTAAGCAATTTGAGTCTGTTAGTAACCAGTACCGACAACGTTCCGTTTTTTATTTATTAAAGTGTGACAAGGCAGGGTACAGCACCAAAAAACCCTCATGTTGTCCTTTTTTTTTTTTTAATCAAAACATATGGGACGTCAAACGGTGAAAAACATTGGTAAAATCCTGACAAAATGTTGGAAAAAGCAGCAAAAACAATGATAAAAACTTCAAAAGCACCGGAAGAAAACATCAAAAAAGTGAGAAAAAGACAAAGAAAGAGTTTGTTTCATGGTCAATGGGAAGAAAACACAAGGGTTGAACAGTGAATCCTATATTTTCACTACTACTACTACTCGTTTGTGTGTGTGTGTGTGTGTGTGTGTTCCACTTCCACTATGATCAATAAAACTGTCTACAGCGTGCCGCAAGAGCAGCGTGCGTACACGCCATGGACATCTCCTCTACGAACTTAAAAAATTACAAATCTTCTGTTTATATTTATTAACGGTGAAGAGCACACACAACACAAGAGCAGAGGATATAATTGTGTGAATTTTAGCAGCGGCGCTCATAATTGTGCATTGGTGGTGTGCCATGCGATCTGTTCATTTTTTTTTTTTCTCCATAACCTTATAAATTAATGAACATAAAACGTTAAATTGTGTTAAATGTCTTGTTATCTTTACAATATTAAATTAAAATGACTGGTAACAATACCTTATGACAGAATGTTTACGACCCTGTCCGTCTAGTGTCTTTTTGGTACTTTTTGGTACTTTTGGTAACTTGCACTATCCCTTGCTGCTGTGGCACTGTGAAATTCCCTGATGTGGGATTAATAAAGGATTTTGAATCTTTCAATCAAAATGACTGCCAACGAGGAATGCAATCACTGCCTCAGACCCTCTCAGCTGCAAAAACATACATAGCATTTTTCTATCACCTTGATACTTCATAACTTTTCCTAAATTTATGAGAATTGCTTATGATTTTGAATTTGATGACATGTTTAAGAAGTCTGTTAAGGAAAATGATGCATTACTTCAGTCACTATAAACCCAGAATAATTGTAATTAAACTTTTTAGTGGTCACTACTTATTCTTTCTAGCCTAGAAATCTAGATGCACCCTAGCGGCAGCAAATGTAATTTGCAGCCAGGGGGGGGGTCTAGGCACTCTCTGTTGGCTTGCGAGCTGGAAAAACCAAACTCTAGTCAGGCCAATCACATCGTGTATAGAGTCGGTGGGCGGGCTTATGGCTGCTTCTGCTGGGAACAGCGGTCTTCTGGAAGACTTGGAGTTAAGCTTTTCTTTGAGAAAAGAACAAAGAACGGCACTGACGTCATTCTTAAAAAAGGAAGATGTGTTAGAGTTTTGCCAACCGGATACGGCAAAAATGTAATCTATCAACTAGCTCCGCTACCTTCTTCCTTGCTCTGCCTGGTTGTAGCGCTATCCTATTGCGTGCAGAGGGAATTTGAAAGACAACCGTTTATCCCGCCCCTCGGATTGAGCCCTGTCAATGATGAGTTCCCAGACCCAACATCTTGATGTGGTTCTGGCTTGTCAGGCTATATTCTTTCATGTTTTGTTAAAAAACATATTCATTACTAAATCGCATTAGTTGTTTGTAATAATCAGCTATATAAGTATGCAGTGCACAGATCATATTAAGCAGAGATAACTAAGGATGTTAAGTTCCTGAATGGAAGGGGCGCGGTCATTTGAACTGTTCTGCGCTGATGCAAAGGCTCATGGGGAAAAAAGATGTTCTGAACGGTTTCTGTCCTGGTTAAAGTGTGTTTTAATAATTTTCTGTTAATGTTTTGGGTGAGCATTTATGTTATCTGGGTTTTAGTTTTGTATGATTGATTTAGTGTTCATGTTTATCTATATTTATTGTTGTACCATGACCGAGACCCGGGTGGTGACTGATGGTGTCTGGGCAGTGAGTAGATGTCCACTGGCATATATCCACATCTGTGTCCTGACTGACACTTTCCATGCTGTAAAATACATAGGAAATTACAATGTTTTGTGTGTATCATTTTCCTTTCTGTTCTATTGGTACAAATGTATTGAATGTGTTGTTCATAAAATCATACTGTCATAAAGGAAAATGATCTACATTAATATTAACAAATTGTTTCATTAGTAGTGATGACGGCCTAATGTTTTATGTTTTTCTATGTTTCTTTGCATGTTTAAAGCTATAGTGCGTTATTTCTGTCTCCCCCCTGAGGAATTCTAAGTAATGAAAACAAAACTTTCGGTGTATCCACATGATACAAGTCCTCTGTGATCGCACACCACCCCCACCCCTCCTCCAAACAGTTGCTAGTAGCCAAGGAGTACACGGAGGATTACAAAAACATGATGGACTCTTCAGAAGAGGTAATTATCTTCACTTGAGTTTCTGCGCGGGAAAGTCACCTGTCGACACCAGTTTCTGACCATAGCCGTACCGAGAAATCCAGAGAGAGTTGTGTGGAGCTGATAGTCTTAATTACCTTTGTATCAACTCATTTGGCAATGGCTTGAATGTAACGGACATTCGTTAATATATATAGAAGTTACGCACTAAAGCATTAACTTAACATGCTTATTTTAGACAACATGACTCCGGAAAAATATAATTTATGTTTACTAATGAATTTTAACTTGATTTGTCTACTGCATCAACTTACCTCTATGGGTTAATACAACTTGACTGTTAAGTTTCTCCTTTTTTTTTAAAACCAAAATTTACAGTTTAAGGCAACGGGTTTCCACAAAAATTTCTAGTAAAGTCAACTAATTTGGGATAACAGTGTGGGTCAGGCTTTAAAATATGGTGCAATGGATTTTTGATAGAATGTAAAAAGAAGACGGCATTGCCACCGTGACGGCAGCCACTGGATGGTGCACAACTGGTTTGAGTTTGGCATTTTGTCACCATCTTGGTTCTTCAGAGCCAGAAGTGACCATATTTGGAAGAGAGGGTGGAGTTGGGGAGGGGCAGGGTGGATCTGACTGAGAACCCGAGGAAAACGCCGTGGTATTTGTCAATCACAAGGTAGCGATGCTCTTAAGCATACCCTGTTTGATTGTGTATTTTACTTTAATTGGACCATCATTTTCAAAATGAACATCATGCTGTATTGAAGAATACAGTCGGAGTTCTTTTTGCAACCAGTGGAGTCGCCCCCTGCAGGCCATTAGAAAGAATCCAGATTTACACACACACACACACACTATATATATATATATATATATATATATATATATATATAGTGTATATGTATATGTATGTATATATATATATATATATATATATGTATATATATATATATATATGTATATGTATATATATATATATATATATATATACACACACAATGTGTATGTATATGGAATGGTAACACTTGGGTCCAATAACAATTCCGTATGTTATTTCAGTGTTTTGTCATATTTCTACATGTTGGGTTTTAGTACAGTAAGGTAATGAGAAAACCAATATTTTATAAGATTGATTTAAAAAATGTATACACATACAGCAACAACAATAGGAAGTAGTCGCAGCAAAGCACAAGGGTTAAAGCATACAGGTTTTGGTTTTGCGCATTCAGAAAAAAGTACAATAAATCTGTACTACTGGTCAATGTGTATGATCCCAGCACTTAATAAACTTGGTTATTGACAATCATATAACAAATAGCTTTACTATGTGTTTTGCTATGATGATTAACTGTAAATATGGGTTGGTAACATACAGTAGAAACGAATACAGCAGAGAGGGGTGAACAGAGTTAAGTGTTTCTCTCCGGTTACTCTAGCTCCATTTGGCACTTGAAAACCACTTTCTCTTCTTTTACATTTCTACTACTATCTTTTACACTCACCCAGACAAAATGTTGCCCCTTCAGTGTGCCGGCTCTGTTGTTGTGTGTCGTATGAGCTGCTGTCTATGCCGGCTGTCAGCTGGCTGTAGAGCTAATATCAGGGCTGCCTCTCTGGCTGGCAGAACCAATCAGACTCTGGAAGCTGGGCTGATTGGACTGACATACTCCATCAAACCCAGCATCAAACCGCCTCTGAACATACACTGGGGTCTGACTGCTTCGGACATCACAGAGTAGGCCGGTGCAGGCTTTGTTAAACAATCCTAATATAGATCACAGAGGTTTCCTTCTCACTGCCTCTCCCTGTAGAATTTCAGGAGTTTTAGATGCATTTTTAGAAGAAGTCTCAGGTTATTTATTTTGCAGGGAAGCATGTGCACTCACTTTTGTTGCAGAGTAATTATTATAAAGGTTTGAATTTTGGTTCTTTTTCTGTCTAGTTTCAACGCATCTAGTCAGATCTTCCAGACTCTTGTACCATGTAGTATTTAATATCAAAGCATGTGGCATCAAGACGTGCATGCTTTGAACTGCTTTTAATCCGAGCATCTCAACTAAACATACAAACCGCACTTCTCAAATAAAACGTACTAGTTTGACATAATTAAGTATTTCATATAATTGGGTTGACTTTAATCATCTTTTAATCACCCAAATATATTCTAAAATTGAAATGTTTATGAGAACACAGGGTTTTTGTGGGAATGACTGCAACCCTGAAAGCCTTGGACAAACATGTTGGACCTTCTAATTATCTAGTATAGTTAAGGAAGTACACTCAGCATATGTGCTTGCGTGCTTCATTCATTTCCGACTGGAGAGGAGGATAAAATGTTGTGTAAATTTGTCAGAGTCTGCATGAGGAGCTTTACAATGTCAACAACATTGTGAGTGTCTTCGGAAACAACGTAAAAGACACTCCCAATCACCAGAGGTTTCTTGTTTCCCAATTCCTAAAATGAATTGAATGCTTTTTAGAACTAGAGGCAGCAATAGAATTTTAGCGCTCAAAGCCGCAAATTACAGACACCTTAATGGAGCATTTGTAAACTATTTAATTGTCTGCTTCCACTGACGAGCTGTGGCGCCAATCATACACCGTCCTCTCCAAAGCTGAAGAGGTATGCATGCCAATCATGGCGCCATTGTTTCCAAAATGACAACAATATGGATTGAAATGCATGAGTGCTGCTTAGACAACATTTACCTCTCGACTGTGCATCCGTTATTGTGGCAATTTAAAACCCAATGGGGGTCCGACTCGGAAACTGTTGCGCGAAATGTTGGGCCTGCTTTACAGAGCTGAATCAACTGCTCCCGAGGACGCATCACAGGGGGTGATGTCAGCACGACTAACCTCCCACAACATGACAGCCACAGATGCATATAATTAGTCTTTATCCCATATCCAACAATAAGGGTGACAGTCAATGCAAGGGTGTTCCTTGACTGACACTATCCACTGGAGCAGAGGCAGATGGGAACAGGAAGACATCAGTCACTCAGAACTGACAATCATTTTTTAGAATAATAATGATAACAGCAACAATAGTGCTATATGATAAGTTTCCAAAGAACAAGTGTAAAGTACTTTACAAAGGAGATGTAAGGTTTAGAAGTGGAGTTAATTCATGTTTGAAAGGTGTAAGGCTCAGAATTTAATATAATTTATATTTGAGTTAATTTACTAGAAATGTATTTACAATGTTTAGTCAGTTAATCATTTACATATTTGTTACACAATTATTAGTTACATATTTACATGTTTTACATATTTAACACAGTCAGGATATTCTGTCGTTGTGCCTCTCTGATTCCCTCACGTATACCTCAGTCTAAGTTCTCGCTTCTGATTGGTTAGTTCAGTCACGTGGAAGGTCCGAACAAGGAAGTAGTGTTGTTGTTGTGAGCAAGGGGGTAAGCTTCTCCTCAGACCGCAAACCTCCTATGGCGCCATTTTGATGCTACCAAGCCATCACCTCCCGTTAGCATTCCATTGACTGCCATTCACTTTGGCGCCACTTTGACAGCGAATAACTTTACATCTGAAGCGTTTAAAGACTTTATTTGTCCATTGTTTATTTCTAAAGAAACACGACAATGTATAAAAGGCACCATTACCTTGTATCTCACGTAATGGCTCCGTAGCAGACGTTTTTGTAAAAATAGGCTAACGATTGTGTCATAACCACGCGACTTACTGTCGCATAGTAGAGGAATTACCGTATAGTACATGAGAAGCGCGCAGGCAGTTTCGTCTCACATTAGCTGTTTAAGTTTAATTACTAATGTTAACTAGCATTTTAGTTAGCAATAATTAGCCTGTGTCCATGTTATCTCCTTACATATACCTACGCTCTCTGTCTCTGCAATATTCAGAATGATTGAGATATCTCTTGGCACAGCTACCAGAAGACTTACAACTTTCAGACACGTTGCTCATGGCACATTTACGTCGTCTCTCTCAGTTGGAGGCTGCGCAGTAACGCTAGCCATCACCGGAAAAGTGCTTCTAATGGCCTTCACTGGTCTCCGTCCAGAGCAACGGGATCTGTTGGTCCATTATATATATATATATATATATATATGTCAATGGTTGTGAGGGGTGTTCAGTAAAGTACCGCTTGAGAAAGTCATCCGTCTCCATCCTGCTGTTTATTCTCATAAAGAGTGATCCACCACCACATACCGAACCCTCACGTTACATTTGGTGGCAGAGGGACTATGATTCAGTAAAGGAGAGACTCAGGGACGTTTTTGGACCAATATACTCCCTGCCATTCTTCCAGACACATGTGAATGCTCGACCTCGTAAACCAGGTGAAAGTTTGGATGTATACAGTGCTGAAATCACTCATCTTGTACTAGAAGCCTTTCCCAACTATGACCGCAATACACTAGAGGGTGAAAAATGTCGCCACTTTGTTGCTGGCTTGGACCCAAATCTTCAGTCAAAAGTCCATGAGATGGATGCTGAGGATCTTGAGGAAGCCATGCGTATCGCCAGCCGCTGTGAGAGAGCACGTGCAGCGCTCCAACTGACGACTGTAGGGTCTCCACACACTCAATCTTCAGAGGAGGTAGCTATGGTTCGTCCTAAACCTACTGATGACAAGCTTCTGCATGCAGTTGAGCTGCTGACTCTTACTGTCAACAGCTTACAAAGTGAAGTACACCTGTTACGAGAGAAACACAGTTACCTGGCTCAGCGTGTAGACTCCAAACCTGAAAGGTTTTCCTCCAACGATGCTCGATACTGTGCACGCAGTGTCTCTCCACAACCTTACTATAACAGACAACACAGCAGAGACAATTACTTACCTGAGCAGCATCATGGTCGTGATCCAGGGTCCTGCTATGAACGTTGTCCTCCTTCCTCTGTTGTTCAGAGTGGCCGCCGGTGGCATGACATTGACAGACGTGACTGGCATCGCTCTCCCTCACGCCAGTCCTATCAGCACAGGTATGGTCACCATGACAATGATGACACACACAGATACAGACGCAGCCCTAGTCCTGCTCCACAGAGAAACAGAGATGCAAGTCCACACACTAGAGGCAGTGTTCGCTTCCAGTCTCCTGAAAGATATCCACACTCTGGCTCCAACCGTCAGGGAAACTTCCCTTAGCTGCTGTTGAGGGGCAAACATCAGGTACTGTCTCACAGCCCCAGAATGATTCCCCCAAGTTAATGCCTGACAAGAATGACTCACAACCTGATGATTCTGTCTCTTCTACAATCCTGAGTGCATTGAAGTGTGCACTTTAATTGACTCTGGTTCTACTGTCTCCATTGTGAGCGAAGATTTTCGTAACTCTCACCCAGCATTGAGAAAACACCCCATGACACCCTCCTCTCTGCCAGCCCGCTCAGTCAATGGACAGTGCCTGGACATTTTAGGCAAGTTAACGATTGGGATCAGACTTGGAAGTCAGGTATGGCAACAGGACTTTGAAATTCTCAGAGGTGCTTGCCAGCCAGTCATTCTTTGTTTCGATTTTCTGCGGAAACACCATGCCCTCCTTGACATCAAAAACAACTTTGGGACATGAAAATTCCTCTCCTACCCAAAGGACATGAAGTGGCCACCTGCTGTAATGTGTCTGTGCTAGCGCCCACTAAGATTCCAGCTATGAGTGAAACCCTCATCACAGCCTGTGTGTCAGCAGCCACACCTGCTTCTCCCATGCCAACTGACTACTATGGTGTTCTCATGACCAACCCATCGTGTGACATCATTGTGGCACATTCTCTCAGTGAGGTTCAAAATGGCACAACTGTTGTTTGAATCTTAAATCCCTCCAGGGATGACATTGAGCCGCATTCAGGTCAACACCTGGGTGAGTTTCATTCGGCTTCATCTGTTGACATATCAGGTGAAGGGACATGTTGTGCAACCTCCCTCGTACATGATTTAGCTCCATCTGTCCAGATAAATGACAGTGACCTGTCACCTTCCCAAGTTCAGTCTCTGAAGTCATTGCTTCAGAAATACTCCGCAGTATTCAGTAAACACTCCGAGGACAGAGGTCGCACGAGCATCATCAGGCATCAAATCCGCACCAGTGATGCCACACCAATTAAGCAGAGAGCCTACAGAGTGACACCAGAACAGAGAGCTGAAATACAGACTCAAGTTGAAAACCTGTTAAAAGCAGATGTCATTGAGGAAAGCTACAGTCCCTGGGCTGCGCCAGTTGTTTTGGTGCATAAGAAAAATGGCACATGGCGTTTCTGCCTGGACTACAGAAAACTCAATGCAGTGACAATCAAGGATTCCCACCCTCTTCCAAGAGTCGACGACGCACTAGATGCTTTGTCGGGCTCTGCCTGGTTCTCCACAATGGACCTGCAACATGGCTATTGGCAAGTTGAGCTGGATGAGGAAGACCGCGAAAAGACAGCATTCACAACTGGTAGTGGCCTTTATCACTTTAAAGTTATGCCAATGGGTCTCACCAATGCTCCAGCCACATGCCAGCACTTGATGGCAATGGTACTTCGAGGCCTCCCATGGAAAACCTGCCTAATGTATTTGCATGATGTCCTCATCTACAGCCGCTCTTTCAGTGAACATCTCCAGCACCTGGAAGAAATTCTCTTCAGATTCCAGTCAAGTGGCCTGAAGCTGAATCCTTCAAAATGCTGTTTTGCCAGAGATCAGGGACAGTTTCTGGTCCATGTCGTATCCAAAGACGGCATTCAGCCAGACCCACGAAATGTGAAAAGTGTTCAAGACTGGCCTATTCCACGGTCAGCTACAGAAGTAAGAGCATTTCTTGGACTTTGTTCATATTACTTTGCACATCACAGTGTCCCCCTACACACCCTCACAGAGAAGAATGCACCTTTTCAATGGACTTTTCAATGTCAGGATGCATTCACTTACCTGAAACATGCACTCACAAACCCTCCAGTGGTTGCATTCCCTGACTTTACTGTGCCATTCTCCCTCTACACAGATGCTTCAGGCAATGCTATTGGTGCTGTGCTTGCTCAGAGACAAGGGAATTAAGAAAAAGTGATTGCTTATGCTAGTCATGTCCTCACAAAAGCAGAAAGAAAATGGTCAACATATGACAGAGAACTCTGGGCCATTGTCTGGGCCGTGCGACATTTCCACCACTATCTTTACAAACAGCCCTTTGTTATTGTCACTGACCACAAACCTCTCCTGGGTCTCAGAAAAATACCCATTGACAATGACAGAACTGGTCGTCGTGCACACTGGGCTCTTGAACTTGATCCTTTTGAATGGACTGTAATTCACAAGGATGGCCACAGTCCCCTCAATGCAGATGCAATGTCACGTCGCCCTGCTGACATCAGACCAGCAGAGCAGACCACCTTCTCCAGTGCTCCTGGTAATTTGCGCTCTGACAAGAGACATTCTAGTCTAAGTCCTACGTCTGTCTAGTCCTGTCAGTTCTGTACATCACAGTCTCTGCAGTACTGATAAACAGCCGGTTTGCTGTAACCTGACTGGAACACAGCCTCCTCACAGTGTGTTTCACAGTCTGTCTTCTCCACATTTGTGCTTCAGCTCCCTGAAGATGATTTCAAAAAAGAACAACAGCAAGACTTCATACTGTCAGAGGTCATTAGCTGGAAAGTTAAAGGACAGAAACCACCATACTGGCGCATGAAAAAACGCACACTTGCTGAGAAGGCACTTTGGCACGAGTTCCACAAACTTACCTTTCATAATGGTGTACTCTGCCCTAAAGTTTTCAACCCATCCACAAAATCAGTGCTCCATCAAATGATTGTCCCTCATGCTTTGAAAGACACTGTAATGCAGATGCTGCATGGAAATCCGGTAACTGGTCATCTATCTGCTGATAAAGTCTTGAAACGTGCTCAGCAACGGTGCTATTGACCCTTTATGTCACGTGACATCAAGATGTGGTGCAAGCAATGTACTCCATGTGACGCAAGACGGAGTCCCACACCTCATCAGAGAGCTCCAATGAGAACAATTGTTGCTACGGAGCCATTCCAGAAGGTCGCAGTGGACATACTTGAGCTCCCCATCACAAGTCGTGGAAACAGGTATTTGTTGTCCAAGATTATTTCTCCAAGTATGTCAACCTCTATGCCATCCCAGACCAGCGCTCCATAACAGTTGCAAAATGTCTGTTTGAAAACTTTGTCTGTGAACATGGCATCCCGGGGAGGCTTCACACTGATCAGGGACGTCAGTTTGAGTCTGACCTGGTGAAACATCTGTGTGAACTGCTGGGCGTGCAGAAAACACGAACCAGCCCATTTCATCCTCAGTGAGACGGCATGATTGAGAGGTTCAACAGGACACTTATTGATCAGTTAGCCAAGACACTTCTTCAACAGCCTGGTGAATGGGATGACTGCCTTAACCAAGTTGCTTTGGCTTACAATACCAATCCTCACTCTACAACAGGTTTCACACCATTCTTCCTCACACATGGTCATGAAGCCAGGATGCCTGCCGACATGCTGTTACCTAACAACACACCATCTACGTCTACTACAGGTTCTCCTGCTGACTATGTTGCACAATTGACGCAGAAACTTCAGTCCGCTTTCAGTTCGGCTGCATGGAACAGAGATCGGGCCCACAATCCGCAGAAACGACAGTATGACAAGAGTGTTAAGCACACTCCCTATGTTCCCGGAGACCTTCAGTTTAAATGACCCCACTACAGCAAAACAAAAACTCGCTCCTCACTGGAAAGGAAATATTGGAGTGCCTTGGATCTGATGTGGATTCTCCTAGAGTGACATATAGGATTCACTACCTCCTGGATCAGTCTGATCAGTCCCAGATTGTCCACTACAACCGTCTCAGACCCTACCATGCTCCTGTGCCAGATCGTGGGCATGAGACACCTACATGCAACTCTTTGCAGCCTCAACTCCCTCGTTTGACTGCATTGTCAGGTGCTTTGCCCTTTAAGCCTTCAAAGTTGGCAGCCACGAAGAGCTACAACTTATCTGGCCACAGCAGTACTCCCTCATTGGCCCCTCCTACTGGCCATCCACAACCCCGACCACAGCCCCAATCCCGCTCTCCCCTGACTCAGTCTTGGTCTGCCCCCCCTCTGGCCCAGTACGCCAGTTTGACACTGTCCCCTCTTCCACCCCTCGAGGTGCGGGTTTTTTGCTACGCCCTGGAAAACGTCCAGTTAGGCCTCCCAGATTCCTTAAGGACTATGTTTTGAAGTGACACAGTTGCTTTGTTGTCGTTGTTTACAGTTGCTTGTTTGTTTACTTGATTGCTGTTGTATTTGATGAGAAACGGGGACGTTTCTTTTGTGGGAGGGGGAGGAAATGTAAGGTTTAGAAGTGGAGTTAATTCATATTTGAAAGGTCTAAGGCTCAGAATTTAATATAATTTATATTTGAGTTAATTTACTAGAAATGTATTTACAATGTTTAATCAGTTAATCATTTACATATTTATGTTACACAATTAGTTACATATTTACATGTTTACATATTTAACACAGTCAGGATATTCTGTTGAATGTGCCTTTCTGATTCCCTCACGTTTACCTCAGTCTAAGTTCTCGCTTCTGATTGGTTAGTTCAGTCACGTGGAAGGTCCAAACAAGGAAGTGTTGTTGTTGTGAGGGGTGTTCAGTAAAGTAAAGAACCCTCACGTTACAGAGATATAAGATTTACCAACCTGTTCTCACTCCGAACTTGTAAAAATACGGACACTTGGTCAGTGGCTCTCAGCGTCAGATACGACGCAAAAAGCAGCCTTCAGCGTGTGTATGGAGCGCACTGGATGCTGTAAGATGACGTAGTATTAAAACGACAACGGTAGCGGTAGTATGTAGTATGTATTAAAGACTGAAAATCTGCGTAGGAAGGTTGGTTGGGGTGGTGGATGGGTCAAACAACACAGGACTTTCACCCAGGAGACCGGGGTTTGTGTCCCGTTCTTGTCCCGCGTGTCACTGAAACGTACATTTTATAAGTCCACCCCCTTAAACGTACGTCCCGACCCAGAGCGTCAAAAGTGATTGCAATAGTCCGGACCAAGCGCGTTTAGATAAAGCGTGTTTGCATATGACTCTAAAGGAGACTTTTAGCGTCAATAACAACGCCAAAGGCACATGCCCAAACGTCCGTATTTTACGCGATGGGAGTAAGAATGTGTTGGATATACTATAAAGCTGACATGTAGTGCCCACTATACACTAGAAACCATCTCACATCTAAAGACAATCTGTCATAATTATTATAATTTTTAGTCACAGACTATAAGATTTTACTACCAAGACTTAAAGCTCAGGATAATATGAAACATGTTTGAGTTTGTCGGAACATCACAATGGTAAAAAAAAAAAAAGACTTACGACAGCTCCGACTGAGTTTAACACCACCTTAAACCTTACAGTATGATCGAGATGACGGGCGCGCACCCCAACTCTAGCAGGAATCTCATGATTGTTATTACGATATTGGGGTATCTCAATATTCAATCGCTTGAAAAGTCGTTTTGTAAGGTAAGGTCGGCATAAGGCAGAAAATATAGAAGCAAGAAAAGCAAAAGTAAACTGTTAAAAGGCACAAAAGCATCATTGCATGAATGCAAGTCTGTAGAAGTATTTAAAAGATGAGCCCCTGATTGCAAAGTAGCAATGATGTCCTGTTTTAAATTCCTCCCATATAAAAAGGGCCATGATGACCTGTTGTATTGCTTTTTGTCTTTTCATTCTCCAAGAACGTGTGAAATGGAAAGGGCCCAGGACACAATTATATTTTCATTCCTCCTAGTGGCAATGTTCAATGGATGCACTGAAGGGAGGGTTGAATTAATGATACATTTATTCATTATCATTTTAATATAGCCACAGTGCACAATCAGCTGCAATACAGCGAGACTGAGCTGAGAAAACAAATTAGCGGGAAAGCCTAAGGAATATTTTTTACCCTCTATTCTGCATCCTCGTGGCATATGGCTACCTATTTGCAACAAGAGTTCATTTGCAGATATATAAAGAAATCAGCGCAGAGACAAATAAAATTATGTAATAAAACTCAACCGAGAAGAAATATTGCCAGTGAAACATATGGCACTGTCAAAAATTATCACTTGAGACGCTGAACACAAAATACTGGCAAGTACAATTTCAACACGTTCCACCCTAAATGAATTAATTCACTTCATTATAGAGTAGAAAGGTAGGAGTTATAATGGTCTCAATTAGAGCGAAGCCATAAAGCGAAGAGAATGTATATGTAATTTCGTTTAATTTAGCTACCATCTGTTTGTTGCAATTGAACACACTGTAATATTTAGCTTTTCATTTGTCTGTTTTTCTTTCAGTGAGACAGTTCATTGTGTATGAGCGTAAGACTGTTTGAGTACAATAGAGCCAGAAATGACTGATTCCATTTGAGTTTGAGTTCATTATTCAAAATGAAAGCTTTCTTATACAGTATATGTGTGGATGCATTTTGAAAAAAGAAGAATTTTTAATAATAATAACATATTTAAGGTAACTGGTGTACTTCCCCAACTCATCCATGCCCGGTAAAGGTATATATAAAGGGAAGACAGTTACTGTATGCAGCGGCATAAATACTACAGGGTTACGGAGTGTGTTTCATCTGGTTTGACTAATAAAAACTCTCTCAATAGTTCTCCAGAAGCCTCTCAAGCATATGTCTCCTCATCTGCTTATCTTGGCAAACACTTGGCTGGGTACATGAGGGGCGGATGGAGGGAGAGGAAGAGTTGAGTCGACTCCTTTCCCTGATGGCCTCGCAGGCCCCGCTGCCTGGCTCGGCTGCTTCACACAGAGCGAGCGCTCTCCCCAACATGCCATATGGGAGCCATAGCGCTTTCCTTTATCATCTCCCCTTTTTTATGCCTACTGGTTGTGTGGCTGCCTTTGTTGTTCAGGAATAATCAAATGTTGATAGCATAGTACAAATGGACCATTAAGTATGTGAGAATGCTCTATGGAGATGGAGCAGATAAGAGAGCAGGAGCCAGGCAGTCTGCCACGTTCAATAGCCAGCCTAGTGGTGGTGCTAATTTGATTATAATATAGTCATCTCCGAAGATTAGAGCTATTCAATTAAATATTCTAATTAACCTGAAGTATTAGGCAAATGATGCTAATTACAAATATCCTCAAGAGAGCCGGCTGGATGAAAGGCTCGGCTCACGATTGATACTTCAGACCACTGTCTCGTAACAAGATGTCCTATATCATAGACTCGGCGAATATTAAATTCCTGGCTAATTTGCCTCAACCCCATTTGTTTAATGGCATTTGCATTTTGTTTGAAATTGTAATAAACATGTGTACCAGGCTCTTAACTTCACAGAGAAAGTGCACTCTTGGGGTAGCTTAGTATTTCTGTTTACACAGCTCCCCGGAACATCTCTCTCTCTCTCTCTCTCTCTCTCTCTCTCTCTCTCTCTCTCTCTCTCTCTCTCTCTCTCTCTCACACATGCACACATAAACAAACAAACACAAACACAAAGCCTGGCGTATTTAACTCAAAGTGCTTGCACTGACTGCAGTGTAGCAGCAGTATTTTCAGGCCCGTGAACAACTAATAAACAATAGTATTATACATTTTTTGAAAGTGTGTGTTTCTAATAATTAGGAATATATTGATTTATGAGGGGGTGTATCTTATAATTTGCATTATTTTACCACGCAGTTGATGCCATAGTGTGTGTGTGTGTGTGTGTGTGTGTGTGTGTGTGTGTGTGTAAGAGCTAGATAGGGAGACAGAGGAAGAAAGATGTAAGACAGAATTCATTGTGGAAGCAGCCAGCTCACGCCAGAATGCTTTGTCTAAAATCATGATATCATCATCATATTTGACAAAGGTTAGAGGAAAAGCAAAGCTATCATGGTAGAGAAACATGTAGGTGCCTTCAGTGATTACTTTATATTCATAGTTTTTCCACTCCAAGGTCCTGAATATGTCATGTGCATAATGCCGGCCCTCAGTGTGGCATTATAGTCACTCCAAGCTACGTGTTTCAATAAGGCAATTTTCTCACTGCCTAAGAACATCAGCGGGGCGCCATTCTCAACAAAGACAGAGTATGACATGTTATCCAAGCGTACATCTGCAGGACAGAACTATACTTTATTAAAGGAAAATAGGATTTCGCAAATGTTTTGACAAGCAGGGGCGGGAGGAGGGGCACAGGGGGATGCAGGGTGGAAGGAGTGGGGGGGGGGGGGGGGGGGTGTTGAAGGCAACAGAAGAGGCTTGATTCATGGTTTCCGAGCAAGGTTCATGAAAAGGGTTAGGTAAAGAAAAGTGGGAAATGCAACTCATGAAGATCAAATACCTGGAGGCACCACAACAGTTTGGACTATGTGTGATTGTCTCATCTTTGCTACACAAATCACAGCATGACAGAGGATTTGCAGGGGGGGGGGGGGGAGGATGAGATGAGCCCTTACTTGTATCTAAGCAACCATACACACAATAAATCATGTGATCACGTATGATGGAGAAGACCACAAACTGTGAGAGATATTGGCTAAAATGTGCCTCTAACAATGCAGGAAGTTGAACCAAGTTACGCTGGGCTGTATTTTTACTTGCCATGAAGGCCCCCAAAACCTTAAATATATTAATTTATCATTTCAAATATATACACATTTCTTTGTAAATGTAGCAATGGTGGAAAGTAACAAAGCAAGCATTCACTCAAATACTGTACCTAAGTACAATTTAGATGTACTTGCGCTTTAGTATTTATATCATATACTTTATATACTCCACCACATTTAAAAGGCAAATTATGTACTTTTGAATTGACAATATTTATCTGACAGCAGAATTTTTCAGATAGTATATGATGAGCTTATAAAATACCTTACATTGTTAAAGCAGTCATTCTTATTACAGCTTTTGATTGTGTCTCACCGCTCTCATGGTGTTGTGTCGGTTAGCAGTAGAGTTCAGATTCTCTGCCCGAGCCGAACCGGGCCGACATTTTACGCCACTATGATCGGGCCGGGCCGGGCCCTTAAACAAGCATTTGTGTTTTTCATCATTACTTTATTAGCCTTATTCGGTGGGGAGCAGGCTATGCCTCTCCAGCTTCTCCCGTAGCTCTGGGTGTCCTGCACTGACTTGAGTGTGAGGTAAACTGTGCTACGTCACGTCTCCCCGTTTCTTTTTCCATTCTGAATAAACAAACAGCACAGTTTACATGCTTCGTCCTTGTTGCCTTACCGGTATTCATTAAGATAATTCTAAACAGATTTCTGTAGTTCAAACAACTCAGAATTGTAGTTGAGAACATCAGTTATAACGGTCCACGTATTAAAAAATTGTCGGGTTTAAATCGGGCTCAGGCTCATAATTACAGTTAATGTGTCGGGCCGGGCCGGGCTTGGACACAACGTGCACGGGCTCGGGTAGGGTCGGGCTTGATTTTTTGGGCCCGATCTAAGCTCTAGTTAGCAGGCAGCTGTTCTAAAAATCCACTCTTCACTATCTGCTCAGCACCAAACAGCAGACAGACACAGTTAGCAATCAGCTAGTGAACATAGTGAAGCATTTAGCAGCTAAAGAGCCAGATATGTCCTGCAAGTTGGTTGAGACCAAAAACTGAGCTAAAAAGAGGGTAAATATAGGACTTACATTCATCAAGTGGCCAGAAACATGACTCCAAACGAATGCTAACATTGCTTCTTCACTTCTGGATGTATGAATGAGAAACTGTTTTCGCTGCCCCCTATTGGCCCAAAGCAAATCTGTAACAGGTTCAAAGATTTGATGATTTTGGATTGTGGAAAAGAAGTATAGTTCAGGCCCCTTGTCATGTTTCAGATGTTTATCAGTTGTTATTTTGACCAACGAGACTTTTCCACTTTAAACTTATAAGATGGTTCCATTGACATAACTGTTTGTGTGTGTAATGAGGTAAAAAAAAAAAATCCAATATTTCACAAAAAAGCAAAAAAAAAAAGTATATCAATTTGCACTTTTACCTAAATAAGGTTTTAATGCAGGACTCATAATTGTAATGGAGCGTTTGTGTTGATAAGTATTTGCATGCTCAAGTAAAGGAAATAAATACTTCTTCCACCACTGCATTGTAGTACTTCAGAACGTAGCCCAGTGTTCCCACTTCTTCTCTACCTACAGCTATATTGTGTATATCTGGCTTTGGAAAAGACAAACAGAGACAAAGGCATTTCAAATCCTCCTAAAATGTTTTATTTCTTATTTTTAAAAATCACACAGGCATCCCCATTCCCCAGCATGCTGTTCAGCCCATATCGCCCTTGAGCTTGTTGGTTGCTTGATACAGCGACTGTATTTACTACTGGGGGATATCATACGAGTCGGGCTAAGCCGGGAGGGATGATATCAGCTTTTGTTTGAGCCTCCGCTACGTGGAGAGACAGTCGTAAGTACTGTACACCTGTCTCATTAGGAGAACCATGCTGTTGACCCAGTGTATTAGCCTGGGCCTAATCCTGGCGGATCTGAACAGGCTTCCCTAAGCCTCTCATATGGATAAGTCTTCCCCTGAGCCACCATGACAAGGCTGCAGCACAATGGAAAACCGGGCCACGCTAACACATCATTATGCTCTCACAAACAGATACAGATTATGAGAGAGGCCGGGTTTTGTTTGTTTATTGGCAATATTGCTGTCAAATTATTGCTCTTACTGGCAGGCCCTGCAAGAGGCTTTTCACACCACAGATATACACAGTTGACAGATACACATCCATGTACACGCACATTCCCGTAGTAAAACCACACATCCACTGGCAAATGGCATCTATTGAAACTGCCCTATGTTTTTGAATCATAACAAGCATTTAGACATGTATGAAGATAGTTAAGGTGCCTCGTAAATCAATATCCATTAGTCACTTAAAAGAATAGTTAGACACTTTGAAAATACCGTAATGCTTACTGTAATCACTGTCTTGCCGAGAGTCAGGTGAGACGATCATCACGGTGTGTCGCCAGAACCAGAAGGCTGTAGCATAATGACTGGAAACAGGGGGAAAAGTTTAAGTTAGTTTAACAGGCCTGGCTCTAACCAAAGGTAACCAAATCTGCCAACATGCACCAACCACTAAAGCAAAATAATTATAATGACATCTCTACTTTGTTTAATCCGTATAAAAACCGAAGTGTAAAGAGAACAAGAGCATAGGGGCCAAATTATTTCTTGGTAGGGTGATTAACTTCCTGCAGTCTCTGCCTGACGCATTGTGACAACAAGAATTGAGTTACTGCGTCTGGCGAGGAATAGATGTTTTTACACTTGTGTGTTTGTACTTATTAAACAAATGTGATAAAAGGTGTTAATACGTGAGCTTTAGAGGTGCCGGTATTTTGTTTCTTTTGGACAGAGCCAGGCTAGCCGTTACAATGTCAAACTAATATTTATCATACATATCATATTTGGAATTTTAAAGCTACATTACAGTATGTATGTCATAATACGCCAGCCTCCGTCAAAAAGAGAGGAAGAAGAAGAAAGAATGCCTCATCTTCACTAATTAAGATCCAATTGATTGAAGCTATTTTTTCCAAATTAAGATTTGTGACCAAACTGCTTCTCCTAAACAACAGAAAGTGAGTCCTTCTTTTTGGCACCCTTTGACCTCACATCCAAGTTCTTTTGACAAGATTTCTAGGTGCTGCAGTTTTGCAATTTTAACCCTTCTACCAGTTGGTGCAATCAGCACACAAGGCTTTACAATACTAAGGTCAGTCTGAACACAGAAAGGTGTTTCCTGTTTCATCTGTGTGGATGGTCTGCTGTCATCAATGTCATATTGAGAATGAGAGAGAGACAAAGACAGAGACAATAATGCCTGATTTGGACTGGAAGTAGAAATCAAAGCCAATCACAAAGCTCCCTCTCCACTTATTGACTCTTTTTTGTAAACATCAAGATGAGGAGATTGATTATTGAGAGAAGTTAAAGCAGTGTTGATGGCTTCTTTTCACATGTCCTTGTCATTTCTCTCAGCTGTTGTGCTTCACATTTCAATTTGCCACAGTCAGCAGGAGTATGCCTTTTATTATATATTAAAGCTTAAGGTTTAGATACATGAAAGCTTGAAGTTGTGTGTTTTTACAAATGTTCTTTTGTGTCCTTTAGTGGTGTTTTAGTTCAACACCTTTCTCTACTGTAGAAAACAAAACCCAGATGCCCACGGAGGAAGATACCCAGTCTCATCATGACCCATCTGCTAATGTGACCCTGTTGAAGATGAGAGCTGGTGATTGAACAAAGCGCTCAGTGGAAGGAAACTGTCCAACCTCTGAGCGTCGTGTGCATCGCGGCTCCGCCTGGAAAAATGCAAATGTCAAGTGACACTCGACAAGTCTGTGATTAAGATTTAATAGAGAAAAATGTGAGGCGAGGATATTAGCCTAACTAAGACACATCAGCTGGCTCTCCTAAGGGTGCCCCACCTCATCTCCTCACATCCCTTGCTGCAGCGGGGTGCCACTATGACCAGGACGTACAACTTGAGATGTTTCAGGTAGCAAGTAAAGCAAGACGTATGAGAGGTATTATACAACATGCATTCATATTACGATTCACACAAATCCACGATTCAATTCAATTTCCGATTTAAATATGTATTTTAACAGTGACGGCAATGCAACTAGATGGCAGAAGGGTACTTTACAACAACAGATAGATTTTCTCAGACTTTACAGGGTGCATTTGAATGCACCATGACATTCTATCGGAGCTCAAATGCTTTACCATTAGCTGCTTGTTTACATAAATTCAGGGAAGCGGGAGGATTTGCCAGTTTTGTTGTGTCTCCGTCATCCGAAAAGTGCAGCTGCAGGCTACTGGTAAACTAACGCTATGCTGTATCATTACCTGCATGCTACCATGCCAGTAAGCTACGCTGTGTGTTGTTGATTTTCTCTTAGGACATGCGCAAATAGGCGGGGTTGTAGAGAACAAAAAAAATGCTGGGGTGGTCGCCGATACTGCTTTTTTAAAAGTCATTTTGATTGATTTTCAATTTAAAACCAAAATAGTGACACTCCTAATTCATATGAAGATTGAGCTACGTATTGGGTCCATTTGGGTTTATTTTTTGAAATTGAACATTGGCTGGTTTTCTAGGAACTTTTAGTTGTTGTTTTATAATGGCAAAACAGTGGACTTCACTCAGATACAACTTGTAACTCCAAGCTCCGGATTTGTCCCCACCAGGCGCTCAGGAGGCCAAACATCACAGGGAGGGAACATGCAGAGGAATCGCACGCATACGAAGGTCAGCGCCGCTCTACCAGCACTTAGCGAGCCACCATCGTCACCAACCAATCACTCTGCTTCAAATCTTCGCTGAAATTTTAAAAATGTAATTTGTCAACGTCTTTCTATCATATGCTCCATCACTGTCCGAGCCGGTGGCAGTGGCCAGAGGCCCGGGGGGAGGGGGGCGATGGGGGCTGGTGGGGTGGGGTGGGGGGGGGGGGGGGTGACTTGCTGCAGGGCCAAGGCAGCTGCTCTCAGATGGGAAGACGGCGCTGTGATTAGGCCCTCACGCTGGCCGGAATTGTCCTGGACAGCCTAGAAATCAGATTATTAACTGGGATACCAGACACTCTGTCTCCTGGCTGGGATTAGCATGAAAATTTTGATATGGATCGATAAGCAATCTTTCCCCTTCTTCCCAATCTCCCAAGGCTTCATTAATCTGTGTGTATGTTTATGTCAAGGAATTAAGACATCCCTGTTAGCCTGTCATCCCTCTCCCCAACACACACACATACACACTTAACCCCCCCCCCCACCCCCAGCTCTGTTCTCTCAGGATGCTCGATGGTAGCATCTCATAGAGATTTATTAAATCAAGTACTGACTTACCTCAAGGAAAATTGCCTCCTGTTCCTCCATCCGGCCTCTTAGGTCTCTACACAAGCCTGAAGATCACACTTCTGTTCTTCAAGAAAATCCACTCAGTGTTATATTGTATCATTACTTGACAATATTACCCATGACTGATTTACAGCAGACACTCTATTCCCTGAATACATATTAAGAAATTGCAGAGTAAATTGCTTTTCATTACTCGGCGTGTAATCTGATGTTTTACATCAGTGCACTTTTTTTCTTTTTTATAAAACATCAACTAGATAAAGATTTAGTATTTTCACATTGGCACTGAGACTAGAATCAGTAACTTAATAACTTGAATAAATGAAGGAATGAATGAAGGAATTTATGAATTATATTTTATTTACGTGTCATGCCACTAAGCGGCCCTTCCCACACGGAATTACATGACACCAATACAAAAGACATATTATAAATTCCTTGCGACAAAGATTAATAGTTTGTAAATGAAGAAATAACTAAGAGGAAAGTACATTCAACTAAAATGATAATTTCAAAATGATTCCGTTCAACATAATTAAACCCTAGAAGCCTCTTCAACAACATTTTTCAGAAGAGGGGACACAAATATGTAACTTTCTTTAGCTTGAAAAATAGTGAAAAGCAAGAAATAATACACCCAATGTATCACTATCTAGTCATCACTTGTTAATGACAGTTGTTTTTTTAGCTTCTCTGTTGTGAGCAGTATTCCAGCTACAAGTTTAAAAATAGATAATAAGTAGTATATATATTTTTTTTATGTTCCAGCATTGCTCTATGGTTTGCCAAGTGTTTACTTTCCTAAGAGCATCAAAATCTTGTGAAAACTTTGAAAGTCATTGCTTGTTTTCTTGTGACAGATTGTTGGAGCAAATGCAGAGGAGCTGTCACTACCCTGTTTATGGTCTGGTGCCAGGAAGTCATTATTCAGGGTCCTAAAAAAACAACTGTTTTTTTACTTTTTTGAGTAGTTGCATCCAAGTATTCATCCGTATTTAATCTGTTCATCCCACGGAGTAACATTTAATGAGTTTCATCCCTGTGGATCTGAATGACTAAATGAATCATTTAAAGACATTTGTAGTTCAATACATTGTTTCATGAACACCAAATATGGCCAGAAATGTTAATTTTACGGTGTCATTAAGTCTGGCATTTTCTCCCAAAAAAATCTGCCAGATGGGTGAATTATGTGTACTACTGTGTTCTCATGCAAATCCATGACGCACAAAAACAAATGCATGAAAAACTGCATTAAAAGCCAGGGATTGACAATGTGCTTCACTTCTCTGAGAATAGTGAATAGATATGCAAATAGTCAATACACTTAATTGTACTTACATTATAATATTTTGCAGTGTGATATCAGAACTAAACAGTTACACGATTCCCTCTCTCAACTCATAACACCACAGTGAGCCACATGTTATGCGATCACTCTCCAGGATCTAATATCCCCTCTTCCTTTCCTAATGTCAAACCTAAGGAAATCAATATATAACTGTATTAAATAAATAACACACATAATGAAAGGAATATGTGAATGTGTTGATGGATTATCTGAAACTTAAGGCATGGGCGGAGAGTGCCCGAGCATAGCTGGTGGAAAGGATCAGTACTGGTATAATTATGACCCATACGCAGGGCATAATTAATCTCGCCTGCATCATTAGGAAACACGAGTCCAGCCATGTCATTAAAGTGCTTTTAGTCGTCCTACTGTCCTCCCTTTGCCCCGATGCACTCTCTGTTTTACCAGCCCACTGCTGGTCATTTACAGAAAGAGCACTCATCTATGCGGCGGCATGACTACTCACATATTGTCTTTATGTCCAATCATGGTTAATAATGAAGAGCTTTAGAAGGAAGGAAATGAATAAATTAAAGTCGGGGTTGAAAAAAATATGGAGTCAGGCTTGACAGTGATAAAGGATTTCTTTTAAGTTGAACTCAGGCTATTTTATGATTTGATGAACTGCGTCGGTCAGCGATCTGATTAAAGTTCTCCACGACTCCTTTGACATGTGAGGAAAAAAGTCAAGACTTCATTTAAAGCTGCAGGAAATTCAAAAGTCCATGCGTCTCAACGTCAACATTTTATTTCTTGTACCAAATGCGAAGAAGAAAAAAACAAACAGGGTTAAATGCTACATAATTAGCACCATTTCCTTTGTGGTATACTATTAGTAGAGGCATATTATTCACTAAAGTGCTAATACTATTCTCCCATGTCCATTAACAAAGTGAGGTATGTGTATAGGTAAGTGGATCCAATTGGCTAAGAGCTTGTGGTTTCAGCAGAGAGTGCTTTTAAGTCTGCACACTCAAAAGTATTGGACTAGGGGTCAGGTTCAAATTAATTAAAGGGCTATAAATGAAAGAGCCCGCTAATGACTGCAATCTTACCTACCCAATATTTAATATTTCATCATTAAACAGTAAAATGACCCGATATGATCCTAATACAGTCCCAATTATGCAGCATTGATCAAAGTGACCTTTTCATACCGAGGAGTGGAGAAAAATCAATCCAGCACCTCCTCCTCTTTTTTTTTTCTTCCTTCTGGCTTACTATTCCCTGCATACTAAAGTTCCACTGGCTATAGTTGCAGCCTGTACATACCTCTATATAATATATACCAAGCAAAACGCTGCATCTCAAAATCAACTGACCCCGGCACAGAAAGCAATCTCTCCATGCCCGTCCGTCTAATTCTTTTGTTCACAAGCATGTTGTATTTCTCTTTGTGTTTGTTTGTTTTTGCCCCCCTCCCCTCCCATACCCCTCCCTCCCTCCCCTCCTCGGCTCGCCTTGTCTGCTGCCAGACACCCAGCCATGTCAAATCCCAGAAGCCGAGACAGGTGACGAAAACGGGGGGCCAGACTTCTCTGCCCATCAGTCGAGGCGCCGGGCTAGGAGCCATCATAATGGCTAATTCCTCCCCGCCTGGCCCAGGGAGCAGGAAAAGAAGCGAGACGGGAAAAGTGAAATCGGTACAATGCCTAAACACATTTCGCAGCAGGATCTGTCTTGATTTGGTGTACTGCTTGACACTCTCCATTTTCTGTTTGACTGGTAACTGCTGATGTGCTTTTCCCTTGTCAACTCACCATGAAACAAGTTCAATGTATTTCTAAAGATTGCCACGTTTGGCTGCTGTTTAGCTCAAGAACAATGGAGCAGATCTACTTGATTAAAGTTTCAATGACTAAATAAAAATACTTTCTTCTAACGGAAAACATTTCTATGCAATAAAATAAGTTAGCATGAGTGAGAGGAGATTGTGTTTTATTTTATTTCTTTACAGGTTACGGTGGCTGTAGGTTTCTGGTTTTAACTTAACTTTTGTCGGATGGCTTTGTGTATGTGTGCACTCGCTCTAAAACTTCTTTTCTTTTCCGTATGCACACGTGCTCACTGAACACACAAGCAATTAACATGTATTTACTTATACAACTTCCCTAAAAGAGGACATGCATGATCTCTGATTTTAAACATTGATTCATTAGACATGAATTTTGAATAATGTAACCATTAAACTAAAAACAATAATTACATTTTTAGATGTGACAGATTTTAACAATAAAGGTTACAAGAAATAAAGGAATCGGTAGGTAATGTGCTGCTCTGAACAAACCTTACCTGAAATGATATGTTCTTTTAATCAGCCATTATAACATCAGAGCTCACCTGCCTGTGTTTCTATGCAGTCTGTGGCTAATTTACCCTATGTATAATGTTCATAGTGAACCATACAAATATATCCCAACCCCTGATCCAGATCCAAAAAGGTGAGGGATGTAGATGGCGTTAGCTCAATTAACATGAATCCTACATGTTACATCACTGCTAATACATTGTTGGTTTGATCACAGAGCAGCTGTTCTTTGTTAAAAATAAATAAATAAATAAAGGCCGGATGTCCTACTATGCTCTTTGCAGGGGATTTTTTTGCCTATAAAGTTATTGGATAAAATTACATGTCTGAGCAAAGATCACAAATTAAGCCAACATGTGGCACCTGAAAATCATATCAGTTGTCTGATGTTGGTAGGGACAATTTAGCAGCACCTTGACATCACTGCCCAAATCTACACTACACAGTATGAAAGGAACCCACATTCGACGTGAAAATAAATGACAATGGAGAACACAAGATGTCTATAATCTCAACATGCAAACAAAAACTGTAACCACTCATCTTATCCCTGCTGAATTAATCACACACAGCCAAATGGGAGGCGAGTCATAAACTAATCTCCCACATCCATGCCAACCGCCCTGTTTATGAATGAGGCTGCTTATGAATCATTGCCTGTAAAAACTGTATGGGCTATAGCAAAAAAAAAAAAAGTTAAAGATTGCTTTTATTCTTTATGACTTGCCTGAGGAACAGCAGCTTATGATCCACTAAGCACATCTTAATCAATGTTCCCCTCCACCATGCCGTGGCCTGTAAGGAGCAAAACAGAACATGATGGATATAATCTGTGTAAAACCTCTCTCCCTGGAGCAGATTAATTATGATCTTTGTAAGTCATAAACACATCCTTTTAATTATTGATGGCTAACCCCATTGAAATGAAATTGAAATTAAATCTGTCTGATTTACAGTGTCAGCGTTATGAGCCGCCTTGCTCTCGCCTGCTTTATAGAGACCGAGGAGGTAAGGCACCGATTGCATAAAACATTTCATTGGCTAAATGGAGAATGGAGAATTAGTTGGTTTTCATTGGCGCAAATCTCAGGGTTTCAAGGTGAGCAGCTTGATGGAAAGTGTGTGTGTGTGTGTGTCTGCGTGAGTGTGTGAGTGTGTGTGTGTGTGTGTGTGTGTGTGTACAGGGGGAGGGACCCCTGGTTTGCCATGACAGCTCTGCTTGAATCAAGTGTGGCACCCTCATATGAGTGAAAATAATGGAATCCTATATGTCTTTGGGCATGTCAGAGTTTCAAAGCGGGCCCAAATGGAAAGTGACGGCCGGTCGCTGCTGAGGGGGGAGGAGGGGCGGATATGCTGGAATGGGAATCGGGCCACCATGAGGCCAACCCTGTGGCTGACCTGCAGTAAGCCAGAGACAGGACTCGCTGTCATCAAACATAAGGCAGCTAAACACCGCCATCCTTTCCTTTGTTTACCTGTCTGTAAAGGAAATAGAGATACAGAGGAGTTTACATGTGATTTTACTACGACAGAAGTGTCACAAAGTACAATATTGTAAGGACCATTAAAGGGTCAGTTTACATTTTACTAATTACAAAGGAAAAGGAAAAAAAAGAATTCTCACTTGTCTGTGGTGAAACGTAACTAGATACATTTGCAGTACAAGTACTGTACAGAAGTTCAGCTCTGAGGTACTTTATAAGTCTTCACTACATTTTAGAGGGACATATTGAACTTTTTATTCCACCATATTTATTTGACTTTGTTACATTGCAGGTTAAGATTTTACATACAAAAATTTACCCAAAAGTAGTTGATATTGGATCCACCTTGATAACAATGGTGCAGTCAGAACCACCTGGAATTAAACCCCAAGAAGACTATGGAGATGACAGTGGTCTTCAGGAGAAGTCCCCCCCCCCCTCACCATCCAGAACAACACAGTGACCACTGTGGATTCCTTTAGGTTCCTGGGATAAACCATCTCACAGGACCTAAAATGGTCTCCCCACATTGACTCTGTCCAGAAAAAGGCCCAGCAGAGGTTATATTTCCTGACAGCTAAGGAAGTTTAATCTGCCTAAGGAGCTGCTGACCACTTTCTACTAGCCAACATTCAGTCTGTCATCTGCACCTCCATCACTGTCTGGTTTGGGTCAGCCACCAAACGGGATAGGGCCAGACTGCAATGGACAATTAGGGCTGCAGAGAGGATCATTGGAGCTGACCTTCCCTCCATCCAGGACCTGTACCGGTCCAGGTTCAGGAAAAGGGCAGCAAAAATCTCTGCAGACCCCTCACATCCTGGTCACAAACTGTTCAACCTCCTTCCCTCTAGTAGGTGATACAGGGCACTGCTCGCCAAAACCAGCCGACACAAAGACAGTTTCTTTCCCCAAGCAGTCTGTTGAACACTCAGTAATAGCCCCCACCCTCACACTGAACAAAGTCAACCACCACTGTTCTGCTCATCTACCTCATGTCTATTTCAATCCTACAATTACAATATTGTTATTAAAGGACAATTTCGGCGCAAAACGAACCTAGGGTTTATTGACAGATGTGTACCCACTCTGTCGCTCTCTGGGACATGTTTTCATGCTAATCGAATGTGTTTGTAGCTTAAAAGACGCTAGCGTGGACCGCTGATTAGCTTACAACGCTAGTATTCGGGGCACAGGGAACGTAAAAACAAATCGCTATTTATACCATTAAAAAGGCTCAAAATATCACCAAACTTCAACGGTAGCATAATGAGGGTCCCTAAATGTTAACCAAAGCATTGAGAACTTTGTAAGTGTACAGACAGTTTATTGAAAAGATAGATTATAAAGACACTCGCGTTCATGTTTACATGCCGCCACCGTCTTGGAAATCAGTCATGACTTACAGTTGGCGATGCAAACTAAAATCAAAAGCAATTTGCTCAATATATCTGAAATAATCGCACTCTGCATGACTTGTCTAGTGTACTTACTCAGTGGATAACTGTCCATCTGGTCCCTCCGGTCTGGGTCGCCGAAAAAGTTTCAAGCACAGTCCTGTTTTTTTGTTTTTTTTCTTCAGACTGTACAAAACACTGCGTCTCTTGGGCATCACGACACAACAGGTCCCACTCCTTGCAACACAGACACTCCTGTTCGGTGGCCATAGCTTCACAATGTCCGCAGGTACACCATCAGTTTCCCGAAGTACAAGGCTGTGTTGCGGCATTGACTACCGGTAGCTCTCTCTCTCTCGTAGCCCTTTCACGGAGCTCCCGCAGCTCTTCGTTCAATAAACTGTCTGTACACTTACAAAGTTCTCAATGCTTCGGTTAACATTTTGGGACCCTCATTATGCTGCCATTGAAGTTTGGTGATATTTTGAGCCTTTTTAGTGGTACAAATAGCTATTTGTTTTTACTTTCCCTGTGCCCCGAATACTAGCGTTGTAAGCTAATCAGCGGTCCGCACTAGCGTCTTTCAAGCTACAAACACATTCGATTAGTATGAAAACATGTCCCAGAGAGCGACAGAGTGGGTACACATCTGTCAATAACCCCTAGGTATATTTTTTGTAAAATTGTAAATTCTATTGTATTGTTATACTGTACACAATTTTTTATATTCTTACTGTCATCTCTGTTTTTATTCTTAATATGTTAAGTGTTGTACTTTGAGAGCAAAGATTACCGGAGTCAAATTACTTGTTTGTCTACGCAAACCTGGCCAATAAAGCTGAAAAATGTTTGATTCTGATTCTGATAATAATATGATACCAAATGAAAAGGCTGCGGCCGTGGTAATACATCCATAATAATAATCTCTCTAAAAGGCACTATTATACATAATGAGTATGTTTACTTTTGTTTTGACTGTACTTCAACTTAAGCAACATTGTCCCTGCAGGACTTTTCTTGTAATGGGGTATTTTTACACCGTGGTATTATTACTTATTATATTGCTTATTATATTAGTACTTACTTGGCCTCCACCGCAGTACAACTGAAGTGAATGTAATCTTATTTGTGGCACGTAAAGCATTGGATAATTATAAATTATAAAAATGTGATAGTAACATCTCTTTTCAGAAACTTTCCACAAAAAAAAGAAATTCCACTTTTCATCCAAAATTCTTCCAAATTTCCACTGTTTTTCTATGTGTTTTATTGTTTGGGTGAAGAGGCCCTTCATGCTAATGATATATATTATGTCGTCTGAGTTGACATTCATCGATCAAATTTCAATTTCTCTGGAAACGGTATGGCATGAATTTATGAAATAACCGGACATAATGAGCATGTAAAATGGCAATGAGCTGGATTATAGAAATACACACACACACACACACACACACACACACACACACACACACACACACACACGCATACTGTGACATCTCTATTTTATCCTCTGGCCATATTTACAAAACCACCAAAAATTATAATTAGAAACCTCCAGTCTGAGATAAGAGGCAGTGGTGTATGGGTGATTTAAAGCGTTGTAGGAGTTTCTTGAGTTTGTGGCTGAGGGCAACATGCTCTAGTAAGTATGGGGGTCGGGTAACCTGGAACCACTTACAACAGAGGATGTCCTTTTTCTTTCCTATCACCGGTTTCCTTCCACTGTACTGTAACACACGTTAAAAAACAACAACACCTCCCTACCCCCCTAAACAAGTTCCCCTTAAAACCATGATCCCTCAATCTGCTTTCACATGACTGAGCCATTATCCCCTCCCACCTCCCCCGCAGCACCACGCATCCTAATCAAAGATACAGAGATGAAAAGGCTTTATTAATAAAAGTTCCCCTTCAGGAAGATGGGAACTAAATGATTGCTCAAATGTGCCCAATTTGAGGCTGATCTGCTGGCAGACTGGGCATCTGGACTGGGCGGGGCCAGCAGGAAACTCTTACATCTGGAAGCTGTTTACTCGGCAGAAATTAAGAGACGCACCACGCATAGATATACCACCCGCAGTCACTTACTTGGAGTGTAAGTGAGTGTGTGTCTGCGTAAGTAACACATGTTTTTGTCTTTCTTTTTTTTCAACTTCCATCCCATTTTCGGGCTGTTTTTCTTTCCTATAGTGCTCATTCTTATAACAAAACTGTGTGCTTTTACAGCGTCTCCAGCATGAAGGAGGAGCTGTTTTGTTTTGTGAATATAAGTCATGGAACGAAAACAGTTCTCAGCGTCCAGATGTAGAGCGCAATACTGTAGCTGAGCTACTTTAATGGATGCAAAGTGAGACAGATGCAGCCGTGATGCTTCATAAAAATCCATTTGTGCACAACAAGCCATTACACTTCTGCAACAGCGAAGGACATCCAAAAACACTTTATAGAAGATGTGGAATCTGTGCCTGTACAGCACAGCATGTTTTTCTTTTTTTCTCGTACTACTTTTCTGCTGCTCAGAGGCTTTTCTCTGGTTGCTGTGGTGATGGAGGAATGTCACATTAGTCTGTGATTATCTCTATGAGGTCTGCATTCGGTTTCCTCCAACTTGAGTAATTGCATTTTTCGTCCTGCTTCTTCTTCTTCTTCTTTTTTTTTCTTTTTTAATCAAACTCACAAACAATAAGCGGGCAGGCGCTGACAGAAAGTCAATGCGGCTCGGACAGCCATTTGGTCTGAGAAGAAGGCCCGACACCGATGCCTTTTATGCTCAGGATGACGAGGCCAAGTGGGCCCCATCACATGGCCGCCAGGTTAAACAAAAAGCCTCTGAGCGATCGGCCTCGGAGGGCTAAAGCGAAATCCAGTACAGCAGCGCAGACAGTCACCACTGTGCAATTCTAGTCGTCAGACAAAAGACTGATGCTATCTAATAAAGAGGGCTGCATCCATCTCAAGCACAAACATCAGCGACAACACAGAAAGGCAGAAGGAAGAAGAGAATGGATGTGTGTGTAAGAAGAGGCAAGCGTGACAGTTGTTGACTCCCTCTTAATTTAATGCTAAATCAATCCAATATAAAACGTTTAAATTATACAATGTATAATGAATCCTAGTGACTTTGGTGACTTTTCATCTAGGGCCAATATCAATTTAAAATGCAAATCTGTCCAACACTTTGTTTGATGACCAAATACCTTCAATACTTTCCTGTTATTCTCAGCTGTACATTGTGTTTAGTGCAAATTAGCAAATGTTAGCATGCTCACCCGCTAAATGAACAAGTCCTCCCAATTAAACGGCAAAATACGTCACATGCATGTTCATCAGTGTCCGCCAAAAACATTATGAATCGGTTTTGCAAAACTGAATCCTTTTTTATGACCCAACATCGCTGTGGTTAAGGTTTGGTTAGGTTTAGCCACGATCACAACTTGGTCAGGGATAGGGACAGATCATGGTTTGGGTTTAAATTACAACTACGTCATCATGGTTACAAAAATAACCATATGGTTAAGGTGAGAAAACAACCACGGTAAAGGTTAAAAGGAACCAACGTTGATTATTGGTAGGAAACAGGAAATTAACTGATAATGTAGTTTTTTTCGGGAGGACAGTCTCCTCTAAACTCAGATGTTGAACATAGCAACCATTATACCTGCTTGGCATCAGCATGTTGGCGTTGTTGTGAGACTGTTAGCATGCTGACATTAGCATTTAGCACAGAGTGTCAAACTTACCAAATCACTGAGGTCCACCGCCAAAAATGTGTCAGCCTGCGAGTCTGTGAGATGACAATATTATCCTATACAACCAGTCAGGATGCTGCTACTGTGTCCTAATGATAAATATGATCAAGATGTGACGTGTGCAGATTGCAGACACTTGCATGGTGCTGAGGGGTGAAAAGGTGCAGACAAGACTGGAAGAGGATGAGACATGACTTCTGTTAAAATTGAAAACTTGGTGAGAGTGCACTTTCATTGAAACGCGAGGCTCATGTCAGCCTGCGTGCGATCACCGCTAACATATGCATGACAGCGGCTGCGCTGAGATGTTTGCTAATTTCCCCCCATTTTTAAAATTCCATTTTATTTGTACTCATTGATTTTGCGTGAGGATGGGAATAGCCGGCCATCAGAGCTGCAGGAATAAAATGCTGGCACTGACCTGTGCATAGATAATTCACCATGAAAGACAATCAATAAATAACAAACACTCCCTAATCAGCCAAGGAGCTGACAGAATGACATTCCATTATCCCCATCTGGCCCAGTGCAGTCAGAACAGCCAAACCTCAGAGGGCCAGGTTTCCCCCAACACACTTTCTTACCAAAGCCTGTCCTGGCCCAGATGTCACATCACAACACACACACATGAACAGACACATAATTGCCTTACAGACACAATGTGTCACTGCTAGCGCCTCTACCAAAACCATCGCATGAAATGTTGTAAAATGAGCACGTACTTGGAAATGCAGATGATGTGTTATAGAGACCATTTATGTAAGCATAATGCTCCTCCACAACAAACAGACATATGTGACAGTTGGATATAACAAACATTCCCTTGTGTGTTATATGAAAAGGGTAGCTAACATTTGAGTTGAAGTAATTACACAGCTTTGGTTAAGACAAGCAACAGAAGATAGGCGGTCCACAATGTCCCTTTGCGTCATTATATTCTGGTCAGGCTCAGAGAGAATTGCATTGCTTAGGTGTGTTATTAATAAGCATGGACAACATAACATTATTTGTGGATATCCTCCAGATGCTCTTGTTTTCTCCAACTCCAAAAGACTTGCCTTTTAGATATTAGGTATTGGGTTTAAGGGATACACCTATCATTGCACTTGACAAAGGCACTGGCCTCAGTACTTCAATTACTTTGCAAGCAATTGGATCAGCCCTTAACCAAGCAGAGGATCATTGGTAAGTGTTATCCCTTTCAGATACATTAAAACAAACCCTTCCTTCATCAGCATTGGTGATGTTTAATGTTTGAATAAACGGTTGTCTTTCAAATTCCCTCTGCACAACCAGACCGGATAGCGCTACAACCAGGCAGAGCATGGAACAAGGTAGCGAAGCTAGTTTATAGATTAAACTTTTGCCATATCCGGTCAGCAAAACTCCGAACACATCTTCCTTTTTTAAAGCGTAACTCTCACCAAAATGCAACCTAGGGTCTTTTTGTGAATGTACCCGAGTCAAACTTTTGTTTAAAAGCATATTTAGGGCAGAAGCGCCACTTTTAAGATGTACCGTATTTTCGTTTTTTGGTCAAATTGCCTTTTGAATGGGAGTGCTAGGGGCACTTTTGTGCTAGCCTCAAAATAGCTATTTTTAAAACACTAAGAAGGCTTGACACAACATGAAACTTTGCTCCAAGTATCACCAGGGTTTCTACACATGAACTCGAGCATTGAGAACAATGATTGTGTACCCAGAGTTTACTAAAAAGAGAGGCTTTGGACAACTCACCGTAGCTCTTGTTGTTTCCGGCCGCTACCACCTCGGCAGTCAAAACGAGTCGATATCAAAACAAGTAGCCACAGATTTATCCCTTGTGCACCGGTGTAGTTAAGGTGTAGATACTTCGAGCAAAGTTTCATGTTGTGTTGAGCCTTCTTAGTGTTTTAAAAATAGCTATTTTGAGGCTAGCATGAAAGTGCCCCTAGCACTCCCATTCAAAAGGCCATTTGACTGAAAAACAAAAATACAGTACATCTTAAAAGTGGCGCTTCTGTCCTAAATATGCTTTTAAATGAAAGTTTGACTCGGGTACATTCACAAAAAGACCCTAGGTTGCATTTTGGTGAGAGTTACACTTTAAGAATGACTTCAGTGCCATTCAAGTTTAAGTTTCCTAATCATACCCAAACCTATTGCTGTGGCGGCTCAGAATGCATGAATCAGTAGTTCCCATCAGTATTTCCTGTGACTGTCGGATGTGCTAGCTAAATGTAGGGCACACTGCATCCCGCATTGGCCCTGAACATTGACATTGGACGTGGTGAGGTGTGGAATTGTCTCATATGAGTGTAATTCCATGGATAATGGGATATACTGAACCATGCCAAATTTTAATCTGTTCACAGATGCAGCAAGATGACTGTTAGTTCAAACAAAAAATATTTTCCTGCTCATTGTCGTCATAATCTAAACCACTTCCCGTACTGTAGCTCCCCAGTCCCCACTTAACACACATCATTTGGGTGAGTCATGCAAATGAGCGGTTGTCTCCATATGCTTCTCAGACCACAGCTACCTCTGATTTATCAGTCTACAGTTTGTGTTTGAGGTGGTGTGACAGTTTTATGATCTTACATGGAAAGTTTTGTAGCATCATTTCAAGAGTACATTTTGCACTCTTTTGGGGATAACTATACAGTATGAGTGCATGCCATTGTCTATATATACAGTATATGGCCAGGTATTGTTAGAAATAAAAAGAATATATTGAACAAAATGGACAAAACGCTACAAAGCATCACGAATTGTTTCTGCAGAAGTCAGATACATTTGATTTAATTCGGTGATATATTTGGTGCTATAGCAATCATCGCTCTTCTTTTTTTTTTTGCTTATTACACCAAAAACCTCAGTTTTGTTGCTGCTGGAAAAATAAATGCATTTTCAGCGTCGATCTTTCCTGGCCTAATCCACACTGGATGTTTAGAACAGCAGAATAAAAAGCTTCCATGAAATGATGTGTGTACGTAGGGTGTGTGTGTGTGTGTGTATGTATTTGCCAATGAGGGTCTCCCTTGCTGACTTAGGGGAGTGAGGCTATAAAGGCAGTAAAGCACTCCATGTCTAAGCGGTTTACAGTGCACCCCGACTGGGAGGTAACAACACCAGTGGTGGATGTATACGCATGTTGTCTCAGATGTGTGTTGTGTGTGCAGGCATTTGACAAGGTGTAGTGCAGCCTACGGTGGTAATCTCTCATTGGTGTCACTCCCATTCAAAACATGAAAAGCAGAATGATAGACAAAGAGCAATTAACATTCTGGCTGTTGTAAAGGATGAATTTAGCAGCATAAACAAAGCCTCTTACCATGCAGCTGAACACATCTACTACAACATTTTGAGGTGCTTATGCTTGAATAAAGGATGGATAGAAATACAGGAACATTGTGTGTCAATGCCTGTGATTCTGCAGATTATGTGTAATCTTCTGTTTTGTGTGTGTGTGTGCGTGCGTGTGTGCGCGTTTGTGCGTGTGTGTGTGTGTGTGTGTGTGTGTGTGTGTGTGTGTGTGTGTGTGTGTGTGTGTGTGTGTGTGTGTGTTTGAGGCTTATATTTCAAAGAGCCACCTCATCATTCACGCTCCTCTACATGAGCAGCTAGTTTTCATAAAGTGCCAATACGTCGCATGCACTGAAAGTTAGCGTGGTATCATGTTGCCTCTGTGCATGCCAAAGTAAGTAGGTTTCCCTTTTTTTATGTAAAGATAGGACGGAAATGGCAAGCTGTGAGTCATGTCTCCGTCTCATGCTCCATTTTGGAAATTAAACATTCTTAATTAATCTAATGGAGCTAATGTGGCGATACTTCCTCTGCCTGGAATCCTTC
Organism: Sander vitreus; assembly: GCF_031162955.1. Lineage (NCBI taxonomy): Eukaryota > Metazoa > Chordata > Actinopteri > Perciformes > Percidae > Sander > Sander vitreus. The sequence goes on along the minus strand of NC_135860.1, from coordinate 24,650,395 downwards.
TGTAACCCGAGAGGCACCTCACACAACCGAGAGGTGCTGGAGGGGCGAAGTGCTTCAAGCCGCCACAGGCCTTTCCAACCTGTTCTTTAATGACATCATCACCCTGGCTGGATGGGCTGTCTCAGGGGCTGGTGAAGCATGGAAACATACAATTTGGTATCACTAGACGGCCGCTTCTACAATGCTAATTACTTTAAATATATTGCAAATCGCAAATAAATAGCAGTACCACAAGACAAAAAACACTTTTGTCCAAGAAAAACACGCTCACACGGTATCTAGTGACGGCCCCAACTTTGCCTATGAATACTTTTTAAAGAGTTAAGGTTTAAGTATTCAAGTGGCTCACTAGTAAGAGGAGTTTTTTTTTTTCTGCTCAGTGCTACCATCTCTCACTTCTTCACAACTGCATGTCACACATTTTCTCTGAGCACTCAGGGCCAAAATGAGTTTCAGTCATGGATCATGGCAAGTAATGAAATAATCCCAAAATGACACTGTGAAATTGCTGGATGAGAGAAGGTGCCGCTTGTCAGGCAGCTGATTCTATTCCCCCATCTATCTCTGATCTGTTGAAGTCACACGCTATCAAGGAGAAGTGCTTCTGCTGTATATATTTGTTTGAGATGTGCCGGCTGGTGACAGGGGGTGAAATCAGCCGTGTGGGAGTTATCGGATGTTCCAGTTTGTGCCCCCATAACATCGACATGAGACACCTCCTGCCTCTCCCACCGCTCATTTCTGCGGGCGGCAGGTGGTTAAAGGTGGGGAGTTGAAAGAACAAACAAGAAGGCAAACGGCCACTCACTGACTTAACCTCTGTCATCAGAGTGCTACAGTGTCAGCGCGCGAATCAAATCAAGATGAATGGGGCCTATCCCGGCCACTGGAGGCTCGCCTCATTGGGCCCAATTTCATCAGCGCCAGCGACTGTTCATATAGAAAGATTAATAGAGCGTCCGACCATGCTGCTGTGCGAGGAGGAAACACAGACGCATACAAATAGGTTCCCAGTCGACGGGCGAGAGGGAGTTATTACGGTGTTGCGCGACAGGAAGAATAGGTGGAAGCACCTCAGAGGGGGCGTCCACTTTGATTCCTAATTGATAAGGTTCCACAGTGGCATGTTCATTTGTGAGTCTTTATTGTTTTAATTGTGTTACACTTAGTCACTGAGCTATTGTCTGCTTTTTTTTTTACATCTCTCTTTCATCCCCGCTGTAATCGTACAGTGCTCCACATGGTTATTTGTGTGGCACCGAGGACCAGGGCGCTTTACAAGAGAGCGGATTGGCACGCTGCCCAGGCGCATTACAAAATACTGACATATTTTCCAATGAAACATTAATATAAAAGTCATGTGCTGAGCTTGTGTATCTAGATTGAATTGAATGCAAGGGGATCGCTGTAAATCATGTAGTATATAAAAATCTGCATGAGTTTATATTACAAAAAAGGGAGGTTAAACAATTCAAAGCGTCGGCAATACAATCAGTGATTTCAAAGCAGCCAGCTCATCGTCTCAGTTTCATAAAGGTTAAACCGCTGCTTTCCCTCCAGCTATTATCCTGCCACGGCCATGTCCACAAGCTTACGTTTATGCTGTTACAACCTCCCTTTATGGTTTAGGATGTAATCTTGTTAATGGTGTAAGCTGTTTTGTGCACTATTGTTTATGTGTGTGCAATTGTGTGTCCCCATTCATTCTCCTCCTCCCTCTCTCTCTCTCTCTCTCTCTCTTTCTCTCTTGCTCTCTATTTGTCTTTCTTTTAGTTCACTTCGGTCCAGGGGTACAATGCAAGGTCTGTAAATACAATTGTGGCCTGGTTAAGAGGCTCCACTTTTCCATTTGATGGGTAAATTTCTTGTTTGCTCCTTCTCCTTAACATGATTACAAAGAAGTTGTTGGTGCTTGTAACTTCCTCTCTTGCTTCTGTGTTAAACTGGTCCCTTCTTTAACACAGTACATAACCCCCCAACCCCACTTTCTTCACCTAACCCAACCTATCCGCTTGCATTAAAACTATCTAGGAAACACAGCAGAGCAGATAGCAGGAATAACACAGAGAGCAAAGAGATGCTGTGTGTGTGCATCTCCTGTTATGTGCCCTTGGTGTTTAGCATATTAAAGCACTTCATCTCAATCACTGTAGTCAATATGTGGGCTGCCTTTATATCCAGGAGACACAGGGACATGGTGAGGTAACACCCACCTCACCCTCTGTTGTCGTAATTCACTGTAAGACCAAGCTGTTATGATGGCTACTCTCATCTGCCACTGAACTTTCATTCATATTATAACATGGTGGAGCAGATGGTGGCTCCACTCTCAATGTGATATACAATGTTTCTGACCAAAATGCAATGGATTACATTAAGACTAAAACATGCACAAACATTTTTGAAGAAAGAAATAAGGCTGGAAGTGTTGTTTTGCTCATTTTTTACAGGTGGTTATTGATTTAACAGTAACACAAAAAGCTGTGTCTGCAGGAACAGGATACAGTACGTTTACGTGTTTATGAATCATATGCCCTTGTTTCTCACAAATGCGTTGTTATGAGGGAAAAAAAAAAATATTTATATTATGATAGAGTTAACATGGAAGGAATATGTGATGATGGGCCCCTCGAAATGCAACTGGACCTTAGTACTTTGTTCACTCTGGAGATAAAGAGAGACTGTCTATATCCTGTCCAAAGCTTCCTGCCTCTGCACATCCACATTGAAGCTGTTACATAATATACTACAGGACACTACAAGATATTCTAGGAAATCATCAAAGGGAACTTGTAATGCAGGGTATGTTTTCCAGAGGAATTCTTCTCTCTGTCATAATTCACATGCTTTAAATCATGTCAATGTACAGTAGGCTCACTATAGCTTCAGTTTGCAATGTGCAGCTGTATTATATTACACAAAATAATATGACAAATAAATATCACATTGTACGTAGAAATGTATGTAGAGAACGTGGAAAAAATGTGATGGAGTTGTCCCTTCTTTGAATAAACTTTTACATGTTTCAACAAGAAATGTTAATGACTTCATACAGAGGGTCAAGGACTTCACCATATGGGTGAATACACAAAAAGGTTAACCCAACTGAGATCAGTGCAAATGAGCTCTCTTCTCCTTCCTCTTCCTATCTGCATGGACATTTACTGCATGTATAGTATACTGCACTGTACAGTTTGTGGTAGGGGTGTCACGATTATCCAAATCCATGATTCTATTCGACTTTCGATTTTAAGTCTTGATTAAGGTTTCGATTTAAACATTTGTTTTTTAACAGGGACAGCAATGCCACAATAAAAGCCAGTAGTTGATAGGTTACTTTTGCAACGGCAGTTTGGTTTCTCAGAGTTTACAAGGCGCAGTTGAATGCACCATTAGTTTAATGAGGTGCACCTGAAGGCACCATGGAGTCCCGTCGGAGCGCACATGCTTTACCTTCGTTGTTTGTTTGCATAACTCACTTATGGGGAAAGCAAAGTGTTGCCACACCGGTGAATTCCTGTCTTTAGCTGTGTGCTACCAGCCGGTAAGCTAAGCTGCATCTGTTGCTTTTTTGTTCTTCGGACATGGGCAAGTAGGTGGGTGTGAGGAGAGAATGAAAGGAAATACTGATGGAAGCTTTTGATTTTGAATTTTGTCAAAATTTAAATTTATTAATTAAGTGTGACACCCCTATATGGTAATACCACAAGTTGAAGCCACTGTACTGTAGCTTCTATACCTCTGCTCTTGGATTGCACTGACATAGTTTCATAACCCGACTCCCCCCCCCCCCTCTCTCGCACGCCCCTGGCCACTGGCATCACTCTCGTCCCGAGGCTTGCATTAATGAATTCAATAAATAAAGTGCCACACCAACCAATCCATTACGCGCATTCGTTTCAGAACAAAACATTAATCAATTCCACTGTATGTACTAATGCAGTGGCCCCAATCAATTTGAACTTCTTATGACAATTAACAAAGCTTTAGCAGTCGCTCTGAAACATGCTGGCCCATCAATTACTGTCTCCATCAAACTGGCTGGCCCACTCAGCCCAATCCTGACTCTACCTAACTTCACTGCGCGTATGCAAACGCTCACTCACACACACAGCAATAGAGGGGTTTGTGGAATGCAGGATCAATTCATATCAATAATACATGCTTAGCAAGATGTGTTAATTCACATGCTTGATTACCCTTCTCCATATTCATGCAAGACTAGAGGGAGTAGGGAGTATCACTACTATAATATACATATTGTAGAATAGAGCCATACTATTCAGTAAACCTCTTCCACTTCCATGGAATGGATCAACCCATTCTCACCTGACTTCACTCACTCCTAATCATGGTCTACTCCATCCTACTCAGTCCCACCGATTTCCTTTGTTCTGGCTGACAGCAACATGAAGCAGCATGTGAGGGCCCTCTGTCCCCATAATTCAGAGAAAAAAACCTATGGTTGTTACGTAATAAAAAACTATCAAGCACCATCATCTGCTTTGCCCTAAATTAATGCCTGCAAAGTGACAATTAATGGCTTAAACGGAAACATCAGTTGTCCCTCCTACATTCTAACCAATGTACCATGGTGATGCTCAAACTCCTGTGAACCAATCCTAGATGTTCTACACATATCTCTTTTGCGTTGTCTCTCCAAAGATACTTTCACATCAAATATTATATAATAATTAATCTAAATTCTGAGGTATGTAAGGCTGTAGTTGGTTGGTTGGTGGTCTGACTGTGGAGTGTTTGGAGTCTGGAAATGTGCATGTAAATCATCTTGAAACTGAGAAACTCCAATAAAGTTCAATAAAGGATGATGTGGGATTACATCCCTTAGTTTGTTTAATTAAAAACTGACATGTTTTTAATTCAATTAGTATCCATAACTACATTAAAAGAGGCAGAGGCTTCTGTTAATGCAACCACGATTGATAACACCCAAGCCAACCTCCTGCTAAATATAGACATCACAGTAACAATAGTCAGACAGACAGGCATTTAACAAAACAGGGATATGTTTAATTCCTTTCAGCTATCGATGAACAATACAGTTAAATATTCTTACACAAAGTTAAAATGGAAAAGCTAAAAGAACCCTTTTTTGGTCTGCATTTTTAGATGAAATGTAGGTTTTATCACAATCAATTTTGGGTGAAATAATTATCCTGAAAAGACAAAATGCTTGACTATATCTGTTATGCAGTTTGCCAGTCAGCCTGAAAACTAACCCGTTATTTGTACTAAAGTTGTTTGGCTGCGCAGCATAGATCAGTGACATAAAATAACCACAGGTGCTAATTCCTATTACAGTTGTCCCTCCTTATTCATTATTGTGCAGATTTACTTCCTCATCCTAAGCTGTCTCTCTGAATGCCCCCCTACCCCCCTATTCTCCAGCAGGCCTTGGCGGCGCCCCTGGGGCCCTGATCCCATGTCAGAGGCAGCATGTTGGTACCAGAGTTCACCCCAGAGCATGTCTGCCTGCATAATTAGAGAAGTGAATCCAGCCACTCTGTTCGGTAGAAAAAGCGTAGCCCTCTTCCTCCCCCACCCGTCTCTCTCCGGCCTGCCTGCCTGCCTGCTCTACACGGCTTAACACAAGCGTGTCATGACTATAACAAAGGTGAGCGGAAGATGGTAATTAAAAATTAAAGTGGACAAGGGGTGGCTGGATACACCTCTTTTAACAGCAGGCAATCGAGGTGGAAAAAAAGGAAAAGACATGCTGGTGGCAAACCAAAAGAGTCTGCCTCTTAGGAACTGCCTCTGCTTCTGAATGATTTGGGTACGGTCAAAAAGAAACTACGTTTGTAACAAAGGCTCTTTCTCAGATATGTAAAATCCTTGTACAACATGTACTGTAGCAGAGAGAATTGTCTCATTTCACAGTTTGACATTGGGGATTAAGGATAAATTAAGGATAGGCTTCAGTTGCATGATCACCCTAAATTATAGGGAACAAAAATAAGGAGTGCATTAATCAGATAAGAGCAAAGAGTGAGGAAGAGGCATTAAATAAGGGCATTAAAGTAATAATGCAACTTTTAAACTTGCAATTATTGGCCACAACTCATCCTAAGTATTAGGAGCAGTGGAGCAACTTGGGGTTCAGTGTCTGGCTCAGGGACATTTTGACATGTAGCAGGAGAAGCCTGGCTTGAACCGGAATGCGTGGTTATGGGGCGACCACAAGCTATTAACGCTGACATGTTATCAACTTTTATATGAAGATATGACCAACGTGTTAGCAAGCATTTTATAAACATGTAAACACAGCGCAACATTAACATTAATTTACTGTCATGTTTCTGGCCACTTGGCAAATGTTAGTCCAACCACTAAATTCCACAAGGCGGGTCATCGCTGCGATTGTGGCCTCTCAAGACAACGCTCTCCATCACAGCGAGTCCCATATGTCTGCTATGCTAAAATACACCCTAGGTCTATTTTTCAAGAAGCCGGAGGGCATTGCACAGGCCAGGCAGGAAAGTGGAACGGCTAGAGCTTCCGATCACTTTTCAACATAAACACCGTGTGCAGACTCCCAGTCGTATATATCACATCACTATACTATTTTAACAAGTAAAACACAGCCACAAATCCTTGATCCATGTTGTTCATAACTGGACTAAATGGAAGAAAACCTTTATAGACTACTTACTTGTATGGTAGAAGCATAGATATCCAGGTAAAATGACCAAATCACCAAAACCTGCAAGTCGGGCAGGCAAAACGCTCCAGTTATGAGACACTCCCAGCGTGGTATGACGCACGACGCAGGATGGAAGAAAACCACAGAACGCAGTGCATCTGTGGCTGGTGGAATCCCGGTGTAATATTCACTGAACTTTTAGCTCTGTTTTGGTCTCCACCAACTTTTGAAAAAGAATACCCAATTTTTAAATGCTTCACTACGTTCACCAAAGTTAGCTAGTCACTAACTTTGTCTGTCTGCCGGTTGGCTTTAGGCACATATCAAACCGTGGGTTTTCAGAGATTTTTTAAAAATAGCTGCCTGCTGTGGCTGAAAACGACCCTACAAGAGCAGTGAGAGCAAACCAAAATAATGACCTGACGCTTACATGAGTTGATAATTATCTGTCAGTTTGTCACTATAACTAACCTCTTTCACATAACACACATAACAATATAAGAAATATTGATTATAGCAGCTTTAAGGTTGTATAAATGTGAGTGTATTTTGAGTAAATTATTCTTTAGAAAAATAACTTGCCACACAGGAAGTTATGTGTTTAATGCTCACAAAGCAAGTCTATCTTATAGCATGCTATATTATAGCCTACATCTCATCACAGGGCATTACGTGTGCATTAGCAAATCACATAATCAACTTATCCAAGTGGACATCTATATTATACAAAACTGGACATGTGGAAGAAAGAACTCCAATGGCACAAATTTAGTTTTGTCTTTTTCCAAGTGCTTCTTGGTAAGTCTGTGTAGAAATGCATTGAGAAAGAGCAGGGAAAGCAGTAACCTGGAAGTCTGTGCCAGCACACTGGAGTCTATTAAAGTGATCGTTGAAAGTAGTCCTAAATCATTCAAATGATGTAAACACTTTGTTGTTGTTTGCTCCCACCATTTGGCCACCAGTGCAGTGTTTTAAAGAATTACCTGAACCATTTACATAGCAGTGGGTCACAGTTGGACTATTGGATTTCATGTGGCCTAAATATAATTTAGCTCTCCAAAGCGTGGAAAAAGCTGCATAGTGTTTTAGGAGTGATAACAACCTCTTGCATTTACATATACATTTACTTTGTCTCTTGTCACAATGTCTTAACCTCTCTGTCCCTGTTTCAGCCGTAAATGAAGCTGTCTGAGATGCCTTTCCTGCCCTCCCTACACACACACACACACACACACACACACACACACACACACACACACACACATACTTCTCATTCCCCTCTTCTTCCTCTTCTTCTCATCCTCCTTCTAAATTGCAACCCTATATTTCTGGACCTCTGATGCAATTATGCCACCTCGATTGCCTTGACGTGGAAGCAGGATGGGAAAAAAAGAAGAAACAACCGCACACAAAGCCTGCCTTTTGTGTATCAAGAAAATAAAGGCTTGAAATTGCCTCAGACCACTGCTCTGTCTCTCGTATTCTCTCCCATCTCATGCACACAAACGCACTCTCATCCCCTGTCTCGGTCACATACACAAACACGTTCGCCAGACAGCTAGGCTTCCCTGAGATGGGACAGGATAAAAGTCGACAGTTTCTATTATCAATAACAAGATAAAATACAGAGGTCTTTTATCTCTTAAAATGTAAATTTATACAAGGCTCCATACCTCCATGCTGTAAATATCTAACATCTCTTAAGACCACAGTACTAGACTCAATTGATTTTTCTCCCCTCCTCCTGGCTGCAACCATCTGCAAAATCTCCAAGTCTGGCATAATATCAATGATGAAATTAAAAATCCTCCATTTGTCTAAACCATGAGGGAGATCACCCCGGTTCAAGCCGTTTACTCTTTAAATTATATGATTGATTTCCTTTAAGGTTATTTGTTTATTTCAATGTTCATATCTGCTCTATCTAAATCATTTCTCAAGTTTATTCTATTGATTTGTCTTGGACACTGGCCTTTCTCCCTTTCTTTCTGTAACCTTGCCTCAACCATATCAGTTTCGTTCAGAGCTCATTTGCATGAAATAAGCTGGGGAAATGCATTGATTTCCTCCTTTACACTTTGGTGCACAGTCCCTAGTTATTTGTGATGAATGCGCTCAGTATTTCATGGTACTAAGTCTCAAGCATAATCAGCTCATAGTGTTGCAGGCATTTCAGCAATTTAAATTTACTCATATTCCTGCAAACCTGCAGGTTTAGCAACTCAATAACACATAGTTAATATGTATTTTTAGGTAATTACTTTCAAAGGAGAATGTGATTAGTTCATGTAATTTAATGTGATGCAGCGGTGCAGAGATTATACTGTACATGTGGTGGAAAATATGATAAATATAACACAAATAACGGCATGATATGCTTGTTTTGTTCTGTGCAAACGTCCTCGAAGATTATATATATATATATATATATATATATATATATATATATATATATATATATATATAAAGATAGTGCAAGACAGAAATCCAGATTGTATTGTATACATTTCTAAATCTGCTTCCAATTTATTTTGTCTTGTTTCTTTTTCATTCAAAACTAACAAACACACATATGACTAAGAGAATTATAAGTCATTGAAATAACTCAATTTGATACATTTTTCAAGCAAAAGTTACTTATAATTATAGTATTTTCTTTTCTATAAAAACACCCAAAACCAACCATGCATTAGTCTGTGTGATACTTTCTGACCCTCCTACCCTGTCTGTGGCTCTCAGCTGAAGTGAAGATGAACCCATGAAGAAGTAAATGTTTAAAAACAGCAACACAAATATAGAGTTTTATTTTTCTAAAAATAGGCTTAGTAATTTCCCAAAACAGCTGGGCATTGTAGTTTTTAGCAAACGTTACTTGAAGGTCCAACATAATGTTCATTTTTAGGCTCATACTTTTTTGGCTTTCTACTAGAACATCTTTACATGCTTTAATGTTCGAAAACACATTTTTCTAATCCTGTCTGTCTGAATATACCTGTATTCATCCTCTGTCTGAAACGCTGCATTTTATCAGCTGTCTCTTTAAACCCCCCTTCCTTAAAAGCACATTCTTCTCTGATTGGTTAGTGTGTCATGGTCTTCCACATCTGCACTCTTTGAGTCTCTGCACCATCATTGCAGCCGGGGAATGACTGTAACAGCACAGTAGCTGCACTTTCTACCTTAAAGGCACCATTTCTGAATATGGCCTGTATATATTTCTCTGTGGATTAAACATTTTGATACTTCACAGTATTTATATAGCACCTCAACCTGCTTTATAATCAAAATACCGGACCTTTAAACAGGTGTAATGTTTGCATTTGTATTTGCTGAGAATAGTACTACTGCATATTATATATATTATACTGTATATGAATATTGTCAATCCTGTCCTGTAAAGAGGCTACTAGATTAAATTCCTTGAGAAGGTTATCTTTGTTATGCCGTGCTGTTCTTTCTTGCAACTCTTTGCATGTTCTGCAAACTTATTATATACTAATAGGAACTTCCTTAACCAAAGTGGCTGTTTTACCCTCAACTTCACCTACAAACTGTAACCTCGGCTCTTCAAACCGCCCAGTATCAAGGCAGCTCCACCGCCTGTGCAGACACATCCACAGTCACACATACTAAACACCACTTCCAGTGCACTCAATACCAACAGCTTGGATTTATGCAATGACACAAAAAGCCACACAATATCATGTGAGATCCTCCCATATACCCAGTGACCCAAGAACTGGGCCGATCAAAGCCACCCCTGTTTATGTCCCTTTGATTTTTTTTTTTCCTTCTTTCTTCTAGCCTTGTCGCTGATTTCATTGCAGCTTTTAGATAATGCTAATAGATCACAGGCCAACGGGACGGAGCAGGATAATGGAGCTTTCATTGCATCCTGATTAACTTGGCTGTAGGGTTCCACCTCACCCCTTTCGGCATGATGGCCCTAATTAATAACGATTGCTCCCCAAAATGTGCAAATGGAACGATAAACGAAGGACCAACTAATTAACTGCAACCATTTCTACTAATCATTAGTTAACATCCCGTTTTGTCATCATTACACTGATGCGTGTGCAAGGGCAGATAAAACAGGTCAGCCCTTTTTCTGCCCTCCCATAAACCCTGACAGCCATATTTTCTTCCCCTATAAAAAAAACTAACAAGTAATTAAAGTGAGTGCTGAAGTTTTGGAAGTTCTATCAATTAAATATTCCACTGTAGGCCGGTGCTGAAATCATTGCGTCCAGCTGGGTGAGAATTGGTTTCACTCCTGTCAACAGCAGATAGTGAAATAAAGCAAGAAAAATACACCAAAACTACTTCGTGAGAGGCAGTCAGCACTCAGCTTCTTCTCTACTGCAGCGTGTTCCAAGTCATTTATTTCTGTGACTCTTTGCCAGCGAGGAAATCAGCGTCAGTGAAATGCTGCTGTTTGTCTTTATGGCCATGTGATGCAGCCCTTTCAGAGGATGCTGAGATGCACTCTTCATACTCGGGCCTTTGAATTTATGTGCTGTTTCCAGATGCTGAGGAATCGACAGGGCTCAATGATGAACAGGCAGCGTCAGCCCTGCTGCCAATCAAAAAGTTAATAGTCTGTCCGTCGAGGAAGGGAAATGACCCCCTGGGCTTCAGCCTGCACATCTTTCTCGCACACAGCAACTCAAATCCAACCGCTTTTGACTTTGTCTGCATGCATACAGAAATGTTTAGCGTCAGTCTGCTGTTTCGGGTCTCTGTCAATTCTAATTCTCTCATTCAATGCCTGTGTTTTACCCACGTATGATTTCTTTGGAGCACTTTAGCAGCCACCTTTGACACTTGAAACAGAAATCATGTAAAATGTTGTTAGAGGAAAAGGTTACACAGCACAATCATGCCTTCTGTCCCCTTTTCTTGCCCTTAGTAGTGTGTCTTTGCATTGTTTTTCTGTCCACACCTCTCTGCACGCCTTCATATGTGCATTTCTCAGCTGAAAGCTTAAGGCAGTCTTTGTCAACGTTAAATTGGAAAGTAATCCTGTTATAACCTCGCTGAGGTTATATGTGCAACTGGGTGATTAAAATTACCTCCAAATATTCCAAAGGAGCCATTATTTATTGGTGCATGAAAGACACAAAGGGGAAAGCTGCTCTCTTATTGCTAATAATCAAAAACGCTTTAGAGAACACTATGTATGGTAATGAAAAAACTGTCGATAGCCCTTTCTAATGGCCTGATTTACTAAAACTTTTATGAAGACAGTAAATTTCATGTCTTATTTTCTTGATCCTTCCAAAGAGGGAACATGGGGAAATCAATAGCTCTCCAACATGGCCCTGAATTTTGTCAACCTCTAATTATTATCTGGCTTCTGGCGATGATCAGCGAGTAATTGCAACTACTCGGCTTCTGATGCCAACGACAGGTCCAATAGAGAATGTCTACATGCAAAGCACTTACCTGGCTTAGTAAAATCTATACAAGAAGGTCACAATCTCTGCAGAGACTCGGCCTGACAGTGATCCTGTGGGTTTGGGTAAAATGTCTTTCATATGTACAACATTTTAATTTTGTTGAATTGCATTTGATAATCTCTAATGATAGATTAGCTGCTTTACTTTTTTTTGTTTTTCATTTCAGTGCCTCAGCCAGAGTTGCATCCTCTGCTTGTGTGCTCAAAGTGTGTATGTTTGCATCATGGATCTCATCCGATGTGTCCATTGTTAATGGCTTCTGTGGTCATTGAATTTGATGCAGCTCATTTACAACCAAACAAAAGAGCAGTGTGCAAAAACCACAACAGCCCCATCCAGTACTATTGATAGTCCACTGGCTGCATCATAAAGCTCAATAATCCCCTTTGACTGGAAGATAAGTGACGGAATTCATTTCAATGGGCCCAACGTAATCATAAACAAAAGGCATTCTGATCTTTATGCATTTTTAAAGCATTTCCTGATTGCCAGAATGGAATTGTAACCGCTGAACATGAAATTTAAGTTCACCCAGATGTTACACTCTGGGTTCCTTGGACATTTCTTAGGATATTCATGCCCGAAAGTTCTGTGCTTTGATTATGAATGCCCATATACTGCATAGGTTGCTCTCCAGTGTTTTTGTATTGTACAGTAACATACTGTGTATTTTTTTCATCTCATGACAGATATGTGCCAAGTATGACAGCTAAATGCATTTTAGCAGTCCAATCTTCTATGTAAAAATTTGCAAGTCAGTGTGCAACACACCCTAATGCCTAAACGACATTATAGGTCGATTTCCAAAGACTTCCAAAACTGCAAATATTTTCTTACGCACGGTGGTGGTTTAAATGTGAGGTCCTCTACATATTCAGGCAACATTTATTACATGTAACTTATGGTAAATATCTTGGTAAAATACTGGTATTCATGTTTTTAAGTTACATGATTAAAGGGTTGTTTTTAAGGGAATAAAAAGGTAAATGAATCAGAATGAATTAGTGCTTTAGTGTGTGGGGGTAGTTCTGTGTTCTATGATGATCACTGATTTGTGGTCAGATGTTACCCTCCTTATTGATCTCTACAGTACATGACAAGCCATAATGTTAGACAGATTTTGCAGTGAGCCTTTATAAAAAAGGACAAAAAGGTAACATGAGTTATCTGAAGGGAGGTGGAGAGCTGTCTATGGGACCTCCTCTAGTCTGATGACACTGACGGGCCCTGACATTGACACAAGCATCAGACAGAGGGGAGGGGGGTGACAAATAATAGGGGAATTAGAAATTAATGATTCTGCCAGTATGTAAATGGCGATTAAAGGACGAGCAGTGCTCCAGGCTCTCTGGCCCAAACCACCTCCATTTGTTTGGATAGGAACTGACACACACACACACACACACACACACACATGCATGCATGCTTGTGCTGCATATTGAGGCTGTGAAACACATCTATATGGGCATAAAAGAAAATAAATCCACAGCGCCCTGGACCAGATCAGATCAATCGGCTGTAATGGCAGGGCTGATCATTATGTGCTGCTTTTGTTTGTTTAAATGAAGAGTGAGTGTGTCTGCCATATTGAGTTGGATTAGGCAGTGGAAAACTGTTGCCTGCAGCTTCAAATGCTGGATGAGAGCAGCCATATCAGCCTCTACAGTAAAACACAATGATGGCCTATTTAGAAATCAATGTCAAACTTTCATTAGCGAGGTCAACAATGTACATATATTGTCTAACCGCTGTGGGTCAACAAGGCATGTGAGGAAGCTGATGGAGAGATGTGGCTTCCCCAGGGTTTCCAGTGCAGCACGAGAGATTTAAAGCTATGGATCCTGGATTCAAGCCTCTGTATGGGCCGTTAAGTTTGGAGGGGAATATAGACATGTCTATCAAAAATGTGCAGCATCTGGCAATTAGTTGTTTTTTTTGTTGAGCTGAGCTCAGAAAAATCCAGCTGGCAGGCTCATTGACAAACAAAAAAAAAGCCTGCGTCTTGTCCTCTGATGATGAATGTCCAGCTGCAGAGACTGATGGAGGGTCTCCCTCAAAGAGTTGGTCAGCGCTGACCTAAACTGTCGTACACAAACGCATTCTGCTTTTGCCGTTTGGGTTGAATAGGTGCTAATGAGAATACTGGACAAACACGTTGATTATTGAAAAGGAAAATATTGGGTCCATCCAATCCTGAGAAGGCGTCAAGAGCAAGGAGAAATTCACCTGCGTATATAGGAGATCTGGAATTATCCCAGTCATTTTCAGGTCTATTGCAGGATATCAGTGGTCCAGTTTGATAGGGTGCTGGCAATACTAAAACCACACAATAAAAAGAAGGATTTTTGTGATCAGATTGATTCTGAACAGCGGCTGACAGATGCCATTTTGAATTAAGACGTTTTACATGTACGGTGGCTCTGAGTGGTCAAACAACTCTCTAAAGGCTTTTGACAGATGCCAAAAAAAGGCAGAAAACCAAACCTATTCTGAAAAAACTTGGTTTTCAAACGTGATTGACACATGAGGTTGTATTTATTGTTAAACGAGCAGCATGTTTGGACGAAAATTACAGACTTGTGCAAAGGCATTTACTTCTAATACATTTCAGTTATTTCAAAAAGAAGGCAGGAGGTTAAAACGATGATTAAAGGGTTGAGAGAAGTCTTATAGAATATTGTGTCCCTTTATCCACAGCCTAATGGTGTCAGTTTCATCAACGAATGGTAGCTCCTGGCCTAGGATTTTATAATGCAGTTTGCAGCATTTCCTGTCTTGTACTGAGGTGTTGCCATAGGCTATGACATTGTTTACTAAGGTAAGGATGCTTTTAAATGCATGATCAAATTGCATAGTGTGAATGTAATTTTTTTATTTTGTCATTCTCTTTTTTTGTAAACCGTACAAACAAATGAATACATAAATAAATAAAAAATGGAAAGTTTAATGAAATGAACTGACGTGGGGAAAAAGGAGAGGAGCTCCACATTACTGAATGGTTTCCAACATTTTAACCATTTTATTGAAAGGGCATTTTGATGGGATTCATATTTTGAACAGCAAGTGTTTACTAAACACACGGATGCTCTTGGATTCACCCCCATTATCGAACTAAAAATCCTCCCCTGATCATCCCTCATCATATCCGACCACCCAGGGCATTAAAATGACAGAGAGTTAATTAATCCATCATGCTGGTTAATTGAAATGATGTATGATAGTCATTTGTTTTCTTTGATCCCTGAGCTATTCGCACTGTGTAACTGTATGACTAATTAGTATGAGAACACTTCTGAAATAATTGGGTGTAATTAATCTGTCAGTAGCGGGGAAAAATTACTGTGTCTGACAGTTATGACAAATAATAGTGCTGGTATAATTATGTAACGATCAAGACCGCGCAGACTAACGAACCCCTGCGTCCTGGATGTGATGTAAATTCCGTTAGCTGTGTTTGTTTTTGGTTTATTTATTTCTCTTTCTGCTGTTTATACATTTTTCTTTACCTTATTCTGCCACCCAGTCTTTCTTTTATTTTCCGCTCGATTGTGTGTATTGGATGAGCAGCGGAAATGATGCTATCTGACTCTCTTCTTGTTCTTTTCCAATGGTTACTATGGTAACCATGTCAAGTGATTGAGGTCGGGGGTCAAACTGACCAATAGTGAGTAAATTACATTTCTCTGAATGATTCCCCCTGAGCTGCTATTGAAATCGAGCTCCAGCCCTCTGATGGATACATCTTGTCATTCACAGTTTAGAAGGCAAGAGGGGAAAGTACAAACATGACACCGCGGGGGGCTCGCCTTGCTCAAACAAAGAGGCTACTGGATGAATAAACACACAAACACACCTACGACAGAGCCGCGACTTCAAATGCTACACTAGTTTGCGTTCTCTGGACAGCAGCTTTGCCAGAAAACTATTGTTTATTTACAGTATACATACAGTTTTTTAAATATAAGGTATTTTACTGTAAATAGACATACAGTTTCTTACCGTATTATTTGAATTTACAGTAATATACTGGCTGCAGTGTAATTCCCGTCTTTTCTTTCATTTTCCCAAGATGCAGTGGTATTAACAGTAACCACCTATAATCTGTAACATTCACCGATAGTGCTGTAATATTATTATTTTCTCACAGAATGCATTGCCATTTACAGTATGATCCTGTATAACATTAAAACTGTAAGATACTGTGAGATCGTAGCTGTACATTTACATCAAAGGTTAACAGTGTGTATTGTACTTCATTTTAAAAGTGGAAATGTCAACTTGGAAACAAAGGAGCAAATCCTGCACTCTGATCTTGCTATAGCATCACCGTTTATTTCCAAAAAGCGTAACGTTTCGGTCCCTCATCAAGAGTATTTCAAACAACATGGAATGGATGTATGTATTTGCACACATAGAAACATGAATCCAAGTATTGTTAGAGGTTGAGTTGCAACAAGTTAAAACATTTGTTGTACTGTATATTCCTGATATGTACCTGAATATGAATTTGTAGTATGTAGTATTGCAATTGAATTGGGATGCTGATTGCCTGTATGCGTGTCAAATGCTGCACAAATGACACGTGTGTTGATTGAGAGATAATCCCATTGATAAGTGATTGTCTATTGTCCCACACCTGGGCACACAGAATGGGAGGGGCGAAATGTATTTAAGTCCAGTTATGTTTGTTGTCTGAAATACTCTTGACGAAGGTCCTGAAATACTCTTGATAAAGGTCCGGAGGGACCAAAATGTTAGTTTTTTGTAAATAATGTGATGCTATAGCAAATGCAGAGTGCAGGATTTGTTATTTTGTTTGCAAGTTGATGTTATTTTTCAACGCACCTTCAGAAAAGTGAAGATGTCACAATGAAATGAAGGAGCTCCTGGAGTGAGATCCTTGTCCCCTTGACCCCACTCCCGGCAGTTTATTAAGGCCACACAAAGAAAAAAAAATAACTAAAAATACTAAGTTCCCTCCTCTACAAACACCCATCTGTAGGTCATTGGTTTGTCTGAACCAAAGCTCACACAATCCCTCAGCCAGAGTTCAAGTGCTGACGCTCACCCTCCTCTTCCTCCTTCCTCCCCCAGTCCTCAGAGACCAGCCCAATGCTGGGGCGTCGGACGAACAACAGAGGAAAGAAGGAGATAAAAACACAAACGATTGTGATTTATTGCTTATTGTGTACCACAGAGTGGAGAAGAGGTGTGGAAAAAAAAAAAAACACGGAACGAAATCCATTGCAAATTGAATTGTCTTTGTTTGAACTGGGCCTGCTTCAAAAGGAAAATAGAAATTCTATGACAGAGGCCATAAATGACAATGGCACCATAATCCACGGCGACCTGTCCGAGAGGCTGATAAGCCATCGGTGAGGGAGCTAATCAATACTAACTATTCATTTCTGAAATGATCTCCAGATTGATCCAGGAACAAGTGCCAGCTAGGCAGGGGCACACTGGCCTTAATACAATAATTATATAAAGGGTTACAAGCTCATCCTCCCAACCAATAAAGCCTGTCAGCAGCATCAGGCATGGTGAAACCCCATAATCCATCAGCACGTTGGCCCCTGACCTGTGGGCTTGGAGGCCTCCGTGAGCATCTATAAACCTTGCTTACGAAAGGACACAATTGCTGGATATACCTCAATGGGCAGAGGTGGTAGAGCAGATCTGTGGTGTCAGTTGACCTGTTATTTGGGCCTGGTTATTGCATGGACCTCTGCTCGTAACACTGGGAAGAGAAAAAACTCACTTCTCCTCTATCAGGTGTCCTTCACCCAGCAACCCTGCACTTTGTATCAAAGGTTTGTTGGCTTTGCTTCCACTCTAAATACAAATGTTATTAATAATCTGCTGCAAAAGGCAGCTTTGTATGCAAGTGGCATTAACCATGCTGACATTAGAAATGCGTTTGTTTAAATTGAGTGAATCTTCATGGACACTCCTCTCTGTTTCTAACGCCACTTTAGGCTGATAAAAAAGTATTTTTACGTATAAATCTTGCCGGGTGAAGCTTTAAGATTGCTTGGAGTAATCTGTGGAATTATCAAAATGAAATGAATATTCGAGCCACCTGGCATGGCTCAAGATGAAACACTCACATGCAAAATAATAAGAGACCTACCATCTGTCTGTATCACAAAGCATTTATGCACGATTAGAGACATACAGTATATACCAACTAAAAGGGTGAATGCAAAATCCCTAATACTTCATTTGATCTTGATAACGTAGATAGCTACCCATGTTTTAATGAGCAATCTATATGCAGATACAGTTTACAGGTCAAGTATGACAAACTGGATATTTTTTGAAGAAAAATGACTACAACATTGGACCCTTTTCAAGTAGGAGCCAGGGTAGAGGACCTATGTCCCTGGTTATCTTAATAGACTAATTGATCGACTATTGAAGAGACACGGTCCTCTGAGCATCACCGAGACAGCCCGGCTCCAATCAGACAGGCATGTGTTATCAAACTGGGAAGTCAATTAAGAGAGAGAGAGAGAGAGAGAGAGAGAGAGAGAGAGAGAGAGAGAGAGAGAGAGAGAGGACAGAGGGACTGGCTCCAAGCTGTCAGCAGACTGGTTCTCACAGAGGGAAGTAGGTTTCAGAGACTTAGTCCAGGCTACAGACATACAGGAGTCAATGTTTCAGTGCTGGATGATGGAATATGCACTGCTGTGTAACCTTGCCTCTGTCAAACGCCAACTGCTAGCTGGCTCAAAGTCACAGTCTCCAGCAGATTGATGTCTGTTTTGCTCCAACCTATGATGGAGATGGCCACTAAATAAAAGCTTTCATTGTGGATGTTTGAAATGTCAGTCTGTCTGGCGAAATGCGTGCAAAAGTACACAAAATACATTTGCATCCTTATCAACAGTGTTGAGCATGTTACATATTTGTATCAATTACTCATTACATAGTTTAGCATGTTATTAATTGAAAAAGCAATCACATTACTAATAACAGTAAAACTCAGCACAGCTCCGTCAAAAGAGGCACTTTAAGTGGACGTACATTGCCAGTGTGCATTTGCCCTGTAGGATTAAATTGCAGCCCGGTTTGCAGCTGCTGGTTACGGCGTATTCGCTCAATACTCAACCAATTTGAAAGATTGTTGTCCACATCAGTCACACAAATGCATGGGAAAATAGGGTTCATTTCATTCATTTCGTTGAAAAATACTGAAATTACCTATGGCATGCAAGAGTTTGTCGTAAGTCAAGTTTGATTACCTGCAGCCTGAGCAAATAAAGTGCCGGTAATGGCACAGTCGATGGTGCCTACAGAACAACGCAACATAAGTAACGTTGCTGACTGTTCAAAACCACCTTCCCGATATATAATGTTAGCTAAACTAGCTAGCATTAGCTAACTTCATGGCATTTTTTAACTCACCAGTGGTGGAAAGTAGTACATTTACTAGTACAAGTACTGTACTTAAGTACAAATTTGAGGTACTGGTATTTTTTATTTTTATTTTGCTACTTTATACTTCTACTCCACTACATTTCAGAGGCAAATATTGTATTTTTAACTCAACTACGGAAGAGGTTTAGGGCCACATATGAAAAATGTATTTGAATCCTAAGTTTAAAGTCAGACTTCTGAGATCTTCTAAAAATTCTGACTTTACACTCTGATTTTAAACTCAAAGTCAGAATTCTGACTTTAAACTTAGAATTCTAACTTAAACTCACAACTCAAAAATATTTTTCACATGTGGCCCTAATCCTTCCTCCATGTATCTGACAGCTTTAGTTACTATACTTCCGACATTCAGATTAAGGATACAAAGTAAAAACAATAATGATATTATTATATGGGCTAAATAAAGCTTTTTTGTATCCCTATGTGGGGAATTCACAAGCTACCCAGCGGTATGTAAAGTAATATATAAAGTATATATAAATAAATAAAAATTGGCTCCACATTTCCAGTTGCAACATCAGAGCATACATGTACAGTATGGAGACAACTAGTTTGAACTGTTGAAAGGTTGATGACAATATTCACTGCATACATGCCCAAAAGCTTTTATTCCAAAACCCAACTTCCTTCTGTCCCTGTCATTTTACACTCCATAGTACAACCACACTGTTGTGTTCATGTTTCCTGTGAAGACAGCTTTCCTCACATTGGACTTACAGTAGCATCATCTCAACTGTGAAGGAGGCAAAGGCCACAAACAGAACTCTTATGTTTTGGATGGCTTATGAGTTCAGTCCAGTTTTATGAAAAAGTTTATCCCATGAAATGTTTGTTTCCACAAACACCACACACATCTACTGTG
The DNA here is from genome assembly GCF_031162955.1 of Sander vitreus. Taxonomy (NCBI): domain Eukaryota; kingdom Metazoa; phylum Chordata; class Actinopteri; order Perciformes; family Percidae; genus Sander; species Sander vitreus. The sequence continues at coordinate 24,629,967 of NC_135860.1, read as the reverse complement.
AGTTTTTTCTTTTGTTTTAAGATATTTTATGGGGCATTTTTAGGCCTTTATTTCCACAGGATAGGTGAAGACATGAAAGGGGAGAGAGAGAGGGGGAATGACATACAACAAGAGGGGCAAAGGGCCGCAGGTCCGAGTTGAATCCGCAGCCGCTGCGTCAAGGAGTAAACCTCTACACATGTACGCCTGCTCTACCAACTGAGCTAACCCGGCCACTACTGTATGGGTTTTAATTAAGTCTTTTGTGGCTATATAGTTAACTACATCTGTCGTAACCAAAGGTTTGATGTTGACAAGAGCACTTTCCGGTTTGAATCACCACTCCTATTTTAAGCTCCACTTTCATGAGGCTTAGGTTTAAACATTTCAAACTCTTTACTATCTCATCACACAAGCCTGACTTCCTGACAGCTGACCCGCAACATATATCACGACTATGTTTTGTCTTTCAGATTTGTTTGAAATAGATAAAGAGAGTTTCAGCCAGCATGTCTGAGCTGACAAAGAAAAGAAAGAAAAGAAAGAAAAGAAAGCGCCACGTACAAAAACTCAAAGATCAGCAACACAAAGTCTAATGAAAAAGATGTCACCGTACTGCTCATGCTGTGTGATGTAAGGCATGGATACCCGACCCGAGCCCGAGGGGGCCCGACGGGTTCGGACAGATATTTAGAAATTATGGTCGGGTTCGGGTCGGGCTCGGTCACATCAGCGCGATAAGGCATTTGTTGTAAAATGGTGCTGAGGCTCTTTTAAGAGAGCTCAGTGTGTGTGTAAAGAAAGAGGAAGCAGACGTGTAGATGCGACCGGAGCAGAGTTGGTGGAATAAGTTTAAGTTTTGTACACAGTGTGTGCGGTGTCTGAGATAAATCCCAGACTGAAAGCCAAGTTCATTCATCTGCTCACCAGAAACAGGATTTTAACCCCGACGTTATATAACGTCGGCCCTGGAGGTAACGAGTCTCCCCTGGTTTTCTGATCACGGTCGGAATCGAAGCAAGCAGGAAAGGTTAACACATTGAACATTTTAAATTACACAACTTATTAACGTGCGCTTGTTCCCACGTGTGCGCTGATGAGCTCATCTGTTGACATTTCCGAATGCCTTCCTGCAGTTGCTTAATAAAAGCGGGCTTTCCACACAAACAAACGTACATGTGTCATTAGTTTGAGAAAAAAAACGAGATTTTAACTGTGTCGGGCTCGGGTCGGGCTCGGACATAAATATCTTAATGCCTGTCTGGCTCGGGCCGGGTTCGGTCACGGCTCTGTCGGACGCGGGCCGGGTTCAGATGTAAAAATTCGGCCCGATCAGACATCTAGTGTGATGGACAAGTGACGAGCAGAAAGTGCGGTGTGCACACACCTTAATAATGAGCTTTACCCAAAATGTGAAACATAAACAAATAAAAAAAATATGAAGAAAGATAAGGGGAAATGCTGATCCGAACCAGCCGTAACATGGGTTTTTTGCCTCAAATGGTAGATATGGTGGATGTATTCTTTGTTATTCATAGTGGATGTATTCTTTGTTATTCACAGACATGTAACATCCTTTGGAACTTGCATCTGTTATCTCCTCTTGTTGGAGCATTGGGGTCCTCTCTAAGGGGTGAAGATTACCCTTAATGTGTATTCTAAATGCACTCGTAATTGCATTAGTGATCATTTTAGATACAGCGACTAAATAGCTCTTTTCACAAAGAGGATGTAATAAATATTGAAAGGACGCACCGAGGCTTTATCCACCATTTTACTTAATTGCTTCAGACTGTGTGACAATGGCGGGTTACTGGACTGTGGCGGACGAGCATTTCACCACAAGACAAACAGAGGATGTATCTATTATCTGAGCTGCATGGAGGTCGTCGACCTGCGTCAAGCGAATGGGCCGGACACATTAGAGATCATGTGCAATTTAATCTTCGCACAAAATAAAAGGAAAAGGATGGACAGAGAGGCAGCGCCACAAAAGGGCCAGAAGAATGGATGGCCGTCTCAGGACAGGCCCGTCCCCAAAGGATCCTGGGCATTTTCTTCCTCAAGCCACTCAAAGCCGTCGCGCTGTGCCTGATTCCACTCACTCCTCTGACACTTGTATTAATGGCATTTTGGCCTGGGACTGTAGATGCTGAAAAGCGATTGTGCAGAAGCAGCTGTGTCTCTCTCACTCCCTCTTTCTCTCTCATACTTCACTAGTGTCTCTTTTACTGACTTCTCTATGCTTTCTTAGCCCTTCTCTATGTCCACCCCCCCCCCCCCCCCCCCACACACACACACACACACACACACACACACACACACACACACACACACACACACACACACACACACACACACACACACACACACACACGCACACACACCATCTCTATTCTCTATCCATTCGTTCAGTCATTACTGGTCAGTGTCAGCACTTGAAAACTGTTGTGCTTGCCGAGCCGGTGTCATCACAAGTGGAATTAACCATTTTCCCTGTGCCTGATTGCAAGACGCCCAACTCATTCCAGCACTCCTATACACTCCATCAAGATCCACTGACAGAGAGAAAGCCTACTGGCTTCTATTAAAAGCATGATATAACAGTAAATGTTTGCCAGTCTGTGGGGGGCTCTGCAGATCTTCGATCAAAAGGCAAAAAAACAGAATATCACAATTGACTATTGTCACCTTCGAGGATCAAAATATTGATGTTATATGTAAGGAAATAACATTTGGAGCTACTCATAGGCCCACTGAGTATTGCCGCACTCAGTACTCTTGATAGGTTATGACTAAGGAGCAAAGCTTTATTGTTAATCCCAGTTGGGCACAGTTAAATAACATATAATCAGTCATCCTCAGGTACAAGCGAGATCAGTCAGATGCAGAGAGGCATAAGGCCAATGATAGCATCCACCAGATTTGTCTTGATCTGAAGGGATAACATGCAAAACTATATATGGGCCACCTCAAATAAACTCAGCTTACTATGTAAGATGATGAATGTAATTCCTTGCCGAAAAAAAAAAAAAATCATAATCGCGGGTGGGATTAAAATCTTAATATCTTGTATTTAGGCCTTCAGTGGGAGTAATCTGAAGTCTGATCTGCCTGGTACATATCTTGAGACGTTTACAGGAGATCATGAAATTGCATGAGTAATACAATACAAATCTGGTTCTTTTTTTTTTTTTTTTTTTTTCATTTCTTCCCAGAAGATTACAAGATTTGCAGAGATTTGATCTGACCCTCTACATCCGTTGTATGTGTATGGCCTTGACATAAAGTCAAAATGAAAAGTTTAAATAAACATTACCACCCAGATCAGCTTTTTTTTTTTCTTTCTTTCTTTCACAGCTAGTACTTGGGAATAGATGTAATGCTCATATAGTCCGAAGCCAGAGAGAAAAAAACAGGAATACAAGGGACTCTCAGTTAATGTATCATCATCTGAGTGGGTTTGGATTGGAGTTATTAGAGTATTTCACTTCATTGCATGACCTCCTGTTCCTCCTCAGATCATGAATCCTATTCATTACCCAGTCCTTCTGGAGTGCCCGCCTTTATAATATTACTCAATTTATATTCTGAAGCGGGCTCCTGGGAGAGCGATCAGCGCTCCGAAACAGCGACCCCCCCTATAACCCAATCACAATATTTAAAGGGCAGCAAAGAGCTTTTTAATGCGCGTCGTAGATAACCATTTAAAGTGGATTGCTTTGGTTTAATATGACCTTAACAGGCTGGCAGTCACATGTGAAGAATGAATAAGCTAATAGGAGAGACGACAGGGAGAAAGAATGAAATCAAAAAGCAGAATATGAGTGATTTGTTTCAATGCAAGCTGGCCTCTTGACGGCTGCTGAGAGGAGCATGATAGAGAATCACAAGCGTGTGAATGAAACAGGACAGGCGATGAATGAAGCTACTGCTTGCGTTTCTTTTTCCCCCTTTTCCCGGAGTATGAACTGCTTTATCATGATAAAAGACAAGACAGGTATAAATGACACATTTACATTCTCCCATCAAAGAGAAACTTGACTCAATCTCGATGAAAGCAGCTGTGGATCTGGGTTTCCACTGCGTGTTCTGCAGCAGGGGAGGCAGTTACAGGATGATATAGTGGCAACATGCAATGTTTGTTTAGATATATCATTAAAGATATCATTGCTGGGAACCTGCCGTGTATTGTTAAGCTTTCTCCACATGTCTGTTTCAAGACATTTAATATAATGTGTATGCTATAAATCACATTATTGTGTGTGAATTTGGCTGACAAGGACAGGCAGAAATGCCATTTCTTACTTGTTACGTAAATACTTAAGTTCAAGGTTTACAACATTATTTTGTATGCAGTGGTGGAAAGAAGTAGTAAAAGTACATTTATGCAAGTACTGTAAAATTAAGTAAGCATTTTCTGCTTTATACTTTTACCCGATTACATCCCAAAGTAACTATTGCACTTTTTACTTCTACTTTCTACTCATTAAACTCATTTAGCAGCTCTACAACTTTTCACATTAAGTTTTTACACACAAAACACATGATCATATAAAATATATAGCATTATTATAGATTGAACAATAAAGCAACATTACCAAACACAACATTAAAGTACTTCTTATTACATGATCAATAATAATGATCCAATATTATAGCCTAATTTCACAGTGACAGGGGCCATTCTGCATAATGATTTGGCTTCGGATACCTACGTACAATTTTCAATGCAGGACTTTACTTGTAATTGAGTATTTTTTCCAATGTGCTTATATTACTTAGATACATGATCTGAATACTTCTTCCACCACTGTGTTTATACATGTATCCTGTGGACCACAAAAGGGAAAGACATGATCCTGCTCTGACGACAGCAGACTGTTCTGCCCCACAAAGCCAAAATACATATATTTGGTCAAAATTAAGTTAAGAATCTTTAATATGTTTACCATATATAAAGTACTGTATTATGCCATAAAAATGTGTGTTGGGAAAAACAGCATGTAAAATTTGCAAACAGAGGTCAAACCAAACTCTGGCACTCTAGCTAGTGAAATAGCCTTCTAAAGCTAATAGGCTATAGCCCTAGCCACTTTTTTTTCATGTTTCCTGTAATTGAAGTCAATTTTGGTGCTCCAACATGTTAGTAATTGGGTTTGTTTTACCACATGAATTAGGTAGTAGCAGAATCCAATCATAAAGGACAAAAGACATGTAACATTAGGTAAGCTAGTCCTGCTAAAAGGTAACTAGCCTACCTTAGCAGAGTAGCAGTAATTGTCATCTCTGCAGCCTCTGACTCTAGCGGGTTGTAGTTGGTTTGATGTGGTTAAGTGACTTTTAAGTCACATATGAATACCAGTGGTGGAATAAGTATTCACATCCTTTACTTAAAAGTAGTAGTACCACACTGTAAAAAATACTCTGTCACAAGTAAAAGTCCTCAATTGAAAAAAGTAAAGTATGTAGCCTAAGTATCATCAGGACAATGTACTTAAAGTATTTAAAATGAAAGTAATCCTCACATTTTAGAGAGTGGAAACAATGAAAACAGTTCTGTATGTAATGGTCTAATCATTTAAGCTGGACGTGTAGGCGTATATATTGTTGGGTAGTTTAATCTATAATAAAACATTGTATTTTATAAACTACATGTGTTTTGTGTGCAAAAAATTGTAAGTAACTAGTAACTAAAGCAGTCAGATGAATGTAGAGGAAGTACATTTCTCTCTAAAATGTAGTGGAGTAGAAGTACAAAGTGGCATGAGAAGAAAAAGACTCAAGTCAAGTACAAGTACAAATACTTCAAATGTGTTCTTAAGTACAGTACTTGAGTAAATTTACTTGGTCTCATTCCACCACTGATTATGACATATTCAATACATTTATGTGAAGACTAATTTATGAAATTAGCTTGTTGGTTCATATGGACAAGAAAGCTGGCGAAGAACAACACATTCTCACTCCCATCTCGTAAAATACAGATGCTTGGTCAGGTGCCTTTGTCGTTGTTATTGACGCTAAAAGTCTCCTTTAGCGTCATTTAACGCGCTTGGTCGGAACTATTGGCATCCCTTTTGACGCAGTTAGGTTAAGGAAAAGCTCGTAGGTGGGCTTACGTTTCCGTGACTCGTGGGAAGAACGGGACGGTTGAGTTTAGGAAAAGGCCGTGAGAACGGGTTGCGAAGAAACAAGTGTTTCCTGCCCTTAAGATTGTCCCAAGAAAGTGCAGTGACTGCATTTCTTTTTAGATTTTATGTAAAGTCGGTAACAATGATTAATACTCAGCCTAAAAATGCATACTGTTAACGTTTAGCACCTTACTTGTACAGTTTGGCTAAAAGCCTTGAAACTTCAGATCCTTATTTCTCAACTTCACTGTTTCTGTAGTTACTGCTCTCTGCCTTTTGTAAGGCAGTGTTAATCGTGTGCCTCTTATCAGTCCCTATCAAGCCAGATAATTCAAGTTTGTGTTACTTCTTCCATGTTATTATTGGCACTGGGGTGATATTTATCTGTGTGTGATCTCTGCATGGTGCAGACTCAGCATTGCTGAAGGCAGATGCAGATCATCTATATTTAGATGAACTCTCATGTCCTTGACATTAATCACAGTCCATAACCAAAGGCATCATTTCATCTTAAATCTGGCTGAACAGAGCATTTTCAGCCAAATGAAAGAGTGTTGTGCCCTCTGCCTCTTTCATTAGAATAAAGCCTTTGGAATTGACAGGCATCAACATTGACAAGCAAGGAAAATTATGCATGGATATAATTTATTGATATCCGCTCAGATCTGAACTTTTCTTATTTATCTGATGTGCTTCGTCATCACGGGAGGAGGAGATGCAGAGAGTCAGCCACTACAAGACAATCTGAATGATTGAATACATTGTGTAAGAGGGGGAATTAAAGGCAAAATAAATTACCTCGGTGATCAGACAAAAAAAGAAGGGCTGGTTCATAAAAGCTATTTGCATGGGCCTGATTGATATCTCGCCATAGATTGTATTGTCAGTTGCTGGTCAAAATTTGTGATTAAGAATTTAGTGCTTAGTCAATTTCGCTGTCTTTTTTTTGTGAAGATTTTAATTAGTAAATGAACTGCCCTTATGGACGAATGATTGATGCCCCGAATAACCATTTCCCTTCAGTGTGAGTGAATGAGTGTGTGAGCACTGTGTGTATGTAAGCATGTGAATGATGCAGATGATATATAACGATCATCTGAAAAAGACCGGCCAAATGAGAAACAACCATTACATTAGTGTTTCCGAATGTGATATAGAGGGAAGGGTCACTGTGTCTAACCAGTATTAAATTGTAATTGGACATATTATGTACTGGTAGCTTGTCAAAATATAGGCATTTGATTTAAGTGATTGCAGAAGTGCCTTTCGCTAATGTCAAAATGCATTTTAACCCCTTCTAATGTGTTTTTTTAACAGCCAGTACATGAATTCATGTTTTTACAACAGGAAGAAGAAAAAATGCACATTAGATCAAAGAATATTAGTCATACATCTTCCATTTCTGTTTAGTTTTAAATAGTTGTACTTCAAACTGCTGTTTAGTAACCTTATTTCAAATGGCTAGAGGTAGAAAATGAAGAAAAGGGGAGATTCTTTTTTCCCCCTTCATGTCCGTTTGGGAACATTGAATGTGCAACCCAGCTTTCCCAGATGCTGATTGTACATTGCATCAGTGCTTATAGGGATTGATACCCTCATAGTGGTATCCTATTGGTTGCAGAAGAGCCCGTATAAATCATCCACTGGATGCTGATATACAAACTGCATAATTAATGTGAAGTGACCTTATGATGAAAACAATTATTTGGGCTTTTAACTTTTTTTTTCTTTCTTTTTTATCTCTGTTCAAGATGGAGCCATTTTGGAGACAGAAATGGTGACAAATAACAGTAAGAGGCTGTGAAACGCTGCCGTTCACACTTTCCGAGATTAACGTCATTTGTATCAGTTTAGCGCCAGAGGGGCCAAACTGCATGATGAAGGAGATCTGAATTGGCCTTCGCTAAAACTGAGGAAGGAGGAGAGTACGTGTGAAGAAAGCGAGAGAAAAGCGGGATGTAGTGGATACAAGGATGTGTTTGTCATGTGGGCTGGTGAGGGAGGGACGATTCCAGGGTCAAAGGTGGATCTAAAGCAACAGAAACAGGAGACCATTACATTTCCTCTGGCCACCCTTAAATAATGTCCGCAGGCCCAAGTTATTAACCTCTTTAAAGCCCACAGAGCAGAGTAACGCAAGCCTCCAGTCAGGCCTGGTAGCGGTCAGGGGACAGATAGCAGAGATAATAGAAGTGCACGTGGAAGAACAATGCATTGGTTTATCTAGGAATGGGGGAAAGAGTAGCACAAGTGAGGAAACAGGACCAAATAAAAAGAGAATAATCCCAGGCACAGATAATCAATGGTGAGATGAAGAGGGGAGAACGAGAAATGCACTTGAATTTTCTGCCTTACTTTTTTGTATTCTATTTGTAATAGACTTTATGATGTGTTATTACTGGCCTGCGTATAGCGGCTGGGGCGGTGTGAGTCTGTGTGCTTCTCTGAGGGGTGTTGTGGAGGCTAAGGATGCTGGTTCACGGAGGGTTCACCCATTACCCAGGCCCTGCAGCCAGCTGGGGGGCTAACCAGGATGATCAGCGCAAGCCACAGCCTGCACAGGCCCCAATGATTTTCACATCAAGCCGCCTGATGTACAGCTCCACCGCCTACCAATCGCTCTCCCATATCGATCCCCCCTTAAATGAGCCTTCCCCGCTTTGTACCATGAGCAATAATTAAAAAAGCAGCACATTGATTTTAACTAATATTATGAGAGATCAGGATGTGCACATGCTTACAAAAAAGAGAAAGGGAGGGGAGGGTGGGGGGAGAGTTGATTACATTCAAGGTAACAAAAGGATGCAAACATACAAAAATCACTGCAAAAAGTGTTTAGTTTGCGTTGTAAAACACATACAATCCTAAAAAAAAAACATGCTTTCAAATTCCTCGGTGCAGCATGTGTCACATTGTATCTGTTATTGAAGAGAAAATAAAGGATTGTGAATTTTGGAGTTATGAAAAAGTGAATGCATATACTTAAAACTGAAGGTGCTCATTTAAAATTTGAAACAATAATCACAAATCAGTACAGGGATGTCATATGATTTGTTCAACATCACTTACCTGTGAAAACCATGCATCTCCGAAATGTCAACTTAAAAAAATAAATGAATAAGCAGCCCTGTTTTTAGCTTTATGACAATGCATTCTTCAGATAATCCAATGGGGTTTTAAATGTAGATTTTGTTATGCGCATTTTATGCCGTTTATTGGATGTACAGTAGAGTGTCAACCCGAAATAAGGGGAGAGAATGATGCACGCAAACCTGGAACGCTGCAGTTAAAGGTGAGAATTTTCTCAATTCATGAAGAAAATCTAAATCACAGTGACAACATGAAGCCTAAGGATTAAGATTTGGCATTATATAAGATTAAAATATTCATTATTTTAATACTGGATGAAAAATAGGCAATACAATCCGAGTACTTTTGTTCTTATTTCTTTTCTAATATCTGGGCTTCATCACTTGTAAATCATGCATCAGAACTACAGTGGTGATCAATTACTAATATCAAAGATTTCCAAAAAGCATAAAAAAAATGTACATGTATGGCTACACACCACATGATCATGATACTTGAATTATAGTAGCGGTGCTAAAGCTCAAAAGGCCTTTACAAACTCTGTGTGGCAGCAGAAAACTCCCCTACTTGTCGTATAATCCGACTTGTGTTGTACCATCTCCATCCTCAATGACACTTTGAAAGAAAGAAACTAAACAGACATAAAACGCCCTCACCAGAGCACTCACGGCCCTCTGTTTCACTGTGCTTATGTGGATACCTCTGAAAATGTAAATGAGAGTCCTATGACATTAAAGCCTCGAAAAAACAGAGACGCTACATATGCTGTGACACTGTGGACACTCTAATGTGATAAGTTAGTGTCACACATGGGAGGGGCGGGACTCCCCTGGCTGCTCCGCAGCTGAGGTTGATGGTAGCCCCCAGTGGACACTCTGCTGTACTTGGCCATTGTGGCTCTAACATTGGCAGTGAGGGCCATTAAAGGCTCCTATAAAGTGACCAAGGCCCCGGGCCCCCAGCTCTGCAGTGCCTTACACTTATGCGGCACGCAGGCATCCCATAATCCTTAGCATATGGCCTGTGAGTGTCGACAGGCATGAAATTACATCAAGGGCATTTTTTGATAACTGTCGATACTCTCACAAAGACGGTCAGCCTTATTGACGCCAAAGTCAAGGGCTGCTGTGTGTGTGTGTGTGTGTGTGTGTGTGTGTGTGTGTGTGTGTGTGTGTGTGTGTGTGTGTGTGTGATGAGTGTGGGGAGTTGTCTGGGCGTGATGAGGGGCTTGCAATGTCAGACAGATGCCAGTGAGAACTGATCCAAAGGGAGCCTGATCTTTATTGATATGAGTAAATTGATATTGATAATGATTTGGATTGCTATGGATTGAGTTAAGCAGCAGTATAATAGAGAGGTCCTCAAAAAGGATTGCGGTCAGAGTCACTTTATTAGTTTTTGACTCTGTTATTTTTAATTTCACTAATTCCAATCCAATGCATTATATTATAATGTATTTTTTTTCTCTCTCTTTTGTCAATTTAAAATGAACTGGGACAAACAGCGCAGCGTGTTGCTGTCAAAGTACACCAGAACACACCATAGCTCGGGAATCCACGTATGAAAGCATAAACAGTAATCCTTTATACAATGTTCGTCCTGTGAAAACCATGTATCTCCAAAACAAATTTGGGTTGTTCCACTGAAGAAGTACACACATTTTCCCAACACATAGCCATAAAGGAAAGCTTAATTATTCTGTTTTAAAAAACAACAACATTAAAAATCACCAAATTTGGAGATACATGTTTTTCACTGGATGGCCACAAATATACCTAAAGAAATTGAAAGGACACATTTACAAAACATTGACATTCTAGTTATAACATTTTTAAAGCAAATGAAAGCAATACTGGGAAAAACAAATCCCGTATTTGGTAATGCAGTAATTATATATAATCTTTGCATGTGTGTAATTATGGAAGTGGGACCAATATTAATATTTTCTACAATGAAGGTAAAAGCCATCAATATGTCAGGCTCACATCACAGCAAAGACCTTACACGGAGCAATATGCATATATGTAATTATAGTATACTATACTGCCACCTAGTGATCATTGAATATGTGAATAGTATGTTGTGCCTCATGCATATTATCCTGCTATGTCAACCCAAATATCTCTAACTTATATCAAACAATCATATGTGGGTTTTGCATTTAATAAACACGCACTTGTTATGTAATGACAATATAATTAATGTGTTTTTTTCTACTTATTATACTGCTCACATTATACAGATCAATTGTAAATTCCAGTCACAAAATACAGTATCAAAAACATTTGAGAATCGCTGATGTATATTTGTATTCGTAGCCATGCTATTCATCATAGATTTAATAATCAATACTTATGACGCCACAAGTAATTATGTAAACCAATAGGCAATGTAAATGTCCTGAAAGCAGATTCCCATGAGAAAGATGGATTTGAATGGCAGACATCTATAATGATTCCTATCATGGCTAAAGCGAATGGCCACATTTCAGCTCAAATATAATCTCATTATTGGCTGTAGAAGTAAGAACAGACCTCTATTCAAGATCTGGGAGACATACTGCTCATGTCTCTTTCTACCCTTAATTTCTCTCATAAAATAGTCTGGGCTGAGAAGCAGACTGAATGCTTTGCCAAATGTTTGCTTCAGACAGACACCATCATCCTGTCTTTGACATACAACAACGTGGCTGAGTTGTAAACTTCTTAATTACAGGAGTTCTTTTTCTTTCTTTCAAGAAAATATATGTTGTGTATCTTAATATAACTAAACATAGCACTGTCACTTTGCTGTAGGTTTAAATTAAATCAAAAATTTCCTTCAGGATGAATAAAGTATCTATCTATCTATCTATCTATCTATCTATCTATCTATTAAAGGTGAAAAACTGCATTTATATTTGTATTCTGCAACATTTATCTTACGTTTTAGGTGAATTTTTAGCAGATTTATTTCCTTACAAAATATGGAAGTATCCTGTCACTGAAGGTATCCTGGCACTTCAAATGTGCCTTCTCTTGATGTGAAACACTGCTAATTTTATGTTGGAAAAGACACATTTTTTGTACAGTAACATCTGTGTAAGAAATTATAAAAAGGCTTGAAAAAAAGGAAGATTTCTAAGCTCATATACAGCAGACGACAAACGAATCATTAAAGAGAACGTTACCACATGTTTTTACTTTTGAATTCAAGGAAACGGAAATAAATCACCAGATAAATACACACTGGGCTTATCTGTCTGCTTTACAACACATGCAAACACATGCATAGAAAACACCCATGTCCTATGGGGCGGGGGGGGGGGTCATAGCTTTTGAGTGAATGAACAGCAGCTACAGTACGTCACTGGGAAAGGATGGCTCATTATTTGTGAATGAGCTCCTTCCTGTCCTGCCATACTGAAGCACTTTGAGCCAACCAACACCAACTAAGGAAAATAAATAAGATACCTTCCTGTGATGCTGCTGTACTGGAAACATGTCTCTCTCAATAAATCGTTATACAACAGATCTAAAGAGCACTGAGGTGACCTTTTGGGACAATATTGTGCATCCTAAGCCTTTTTTTTTATCTGCTAAGAATCTGTACAGATGGAAAATGTATAACGTGTGTGTCTGAGATAGAAGTTGATATCCAGATCCAAACCAGATTCCTTGGGTAGCCGATGTGGCGCACTTAGCAGTGTGTAGCTAACTGCTTCCCGGTCCAATTAGCTTCCATTACCAGCTGGTAGCATCACTGTTACACTGTTGACACACACTTCTACACGTGCACACCCTCACTCATTCATTCACTCAGTCTCCATCACACAGACACACACAAACACACACACTCTGTGTCTCTTTTTCTTACCCACACACGCACATGCACAGCCTGTACTTTACAGATATCAGCTGTTATCCCCGTCTAGCATCAGTCCCCAGGCACTATGCTAACAGCCTCCTCTACAAGCCAATTTACAAGGATTCTGGTCATGTTTACATTAGCCCTCTCTCAGTGCATGAAAAGAGCAGGGCCGCGCCGCGGAATAGAAATGAGCAAATATGAATAATTCAATCCTCCTCCTGGCCATTAACATGTTTCCCCTGAATAAAGTGATAATAGGTTATCATCTGTGAAATGGAAATTTCATAACAGAGACGGTGAGAAGAGTGCTCCGGTTACACCAGAGGAAATTAATTTCACAGCACATCTGCTCCTCAAAGCCCCGGCCCTCCAACGCTAAGTATGAGAAAATGTAGTCGTTCGGCTTCGCTAGCTTTCTAATTAGATTAGCATGCTTATTTGAAGGCGGGAATCTTTAGTCTAGTCAAAGGAATTAGTGTTCCCCATTACAGATACCTAATATTTATAATAATGAAATGACTTAGCCAATTAGGGAGGGTTATAAATGCATTACTTTACCTTATTATATTAGCCAGATGGTACACTGAATAGTCCATGTTGTGCTGTGCATCTGGATGAGGACCATGGTGGCCCATTCTGCATAACATGATGTAGTAATAGCTGTGCAACCTTTCTGTCTCACTGCCTTTCCGAGGAAGCAGCTTTGGCTTGAGGAGCAATCAAAAGTTTAATGAAAAAAGCTGGAGCTTTCTCCCTCCTCCTTTGTCGAAAAAGATAAACGCCCCTAAAAACAAATCAATCTGGAAATTGAAAACTTCTGGTGTGAGGATAAGGAAGTGACAGCAGTGTAAACAGTTATGATTTCGATGGCTATCGTCATAAGGAGGCCAACAATGGTGTCAAGGGAGTGAAACCTCGCAGGGAGTAAAGGACTTTGTCCCTTTAACTTTCCTCCCCCCCCTTTCATCTATTTCTATCATTTTTTGTTTTGTTTCGTTTTGTTGTTTACTGGTGGACAGCTGTAAACGATAAGAGATTGAGGGCCGTTATCTGAAATGGGGATCAGCAATCCCTCTGGTGCGTGTATATGAGACTGAAAGCAGGAGACTTCAGGGCCTGCTGAGTGTGGAGCAGGAGGAGGAGGAGGCTTGGTAGGACCTGAGAACCATTGCTTTTCCCTGTTGGTAGTCTCTCATTGCCAGACCTTCCTCCATAGCGCCACGTAGGAGGGTCTGGCTAGTCCACACAGCTTTCTGAGATGGGAGAAAATCGTGCTGTGGTTTACTGGCATTTCTTTAAACCAATCATAATCGTCTTGGGCAGTGGACGGAGCAGCGGTGCCTCTGCAAAAATAGCCTCGGGAAGGAACTTGTTTTGGTGGAACGTGCACGATCAAAGGTTGTTTTAGTCGTGCAACAGAAAACTCAGATTGGACAGATAGTCTAGCTAGCTGTCTGGATTTACCCTGCAGAGATCTGAGGAGCAGTTAACCATAGTCCTCAGAAATCCACCGGAGTTTAGAACGCCAACACAAAGAGAGCGGAAGGTGACGGACATTGGCGGAACCTGCAGCGGCGTCACTGGAACAATCCCGTAAATGAAACATTGTCGATTTAGAGTACCCTGTTGGGCACCTGCTGGCATTTCAGTACAGATCAGGCAGCCCAATATCTCAAGGAATCACAGCAATACTGGGTGGTTTTCCACATCACCATTTGAGTCCAATTCCAACGCTCAGCATCAATGCAGGAAGCAGGGTGCCCTTTATGTAACGAAATAACAAATATCCTGTCAAAGATATGCAATCAGCGTTAACTTTCACCTTTCACACTCCAACACCAACAATGAAAACTACAAATATAGAGAGATAATTCCAGAATGTAAAGACATTGAATGGCTATTGCTGAAACGAACAGAAACGAACAAAATCTCATTTTAATTATATGAAAATCTGAAGGATTACACTTCTATACTATAAAACGTATAGAAGTGTTTTACTCGCCTGAAACCTAATGAGACCTATACTGTCTTTGCTATAAATACAATATATCCTTAACCTTAACCATACCATATTTGGTATTTGTGCAGATATGGTAGAAATTAAGAATTTAAAATACCAGGGTTTTTGCTACCAATTCTAAGGCTTGACCGCAGCACCTAAACCGTTTTAGGCACCACCTACGGTAAGTTGAATGAATGTAAAATCAGTTTGAACATTAAAAATACCTAATGACTTTTCTCAGATCTAATGATTGTAGTTAGTCTGCAGTTGACATCTTTTTGAGTGTTATTTATGTATTGTCTGCTTTAGCTTTTCCAACATTTTGGATACAGATAAGGTAATAATAATGGTCCAAAATGATGTGAAATTGCATATTTTGTTTCATTGAAAAAACATTTTCTTAATGGAGGACCCTTAAACCCCCCCCCCCCCCACCACCACCACCAAATACGTGCACCTAAGACTTTCACACCCTGAAATACATTTGCACAGGACGTAAAACATATTCTGGGGTGTTGCAAAATCGTCCAATATTGACACTCTTGCCTGGTGATAGAGTTGGAACAGGAACATCACTTCCTCAGATCATTTCTTAAAACATCTGCAGCTTGGCTTGTGTTTGGTACATGCACACCTACAGTCTCCCACACTACACTCCCACTGCACAGACATTTCCAAGGTTAAACTCTGGCCGTTGACACATTGTTTTCCATTGCAATTCCCTGCTACTCTTCCATCTTGCGCCAGTCTTTTACAAATTAAGGCAGTTGTATTATAAGACACAGAATTAAGCCTGCAGTGTCCTAAAGATATAGCCCAATCCACTGCTCTTAATTTTGCAATTCCATCACCCGGCTGCGGCAAAGCCCTGCTTCTCCATCAAAAGCATTAAGGCCATTGAAGCCTGGAGTATCATCAACAATGACAGGTAAATATTTAGGCTGTCTCACTGGAGCAAATAAGCCACCCAAGGTCACATGGCTGCGTTAGTCCATTCCAGCTTCGCTACATTGGGCTTAAGGTCTCAGCAGAAACAATGTACACACATCCAAAGCAGAGCACAAGCTTTTTCCCTTTTTGACCGTTTTTGCATCAACAACCAGACTGCGTGATGAATGTGAGATAATGTAACATTTTAGAATATTAAGATAACGAAAATATCTAGAGATGTACTTCTGTGCACCGTCTGAGAACAGACGGTGCATCAGGGGACCAAACAATTGCATCCCTGAGAAAAAAAAGGTCAAGTTAGCTTATTTGCCGCTCAAGACATCATCTCATCTTCAACAACAACTGACTTCCAAATGTGTCATGTATCATACAATCTGTCTGTCATACTGAAGCAGTGCTTTGCCGGAGTAAAAATAGTAAAAGAAAAAAAAAAAAAATCATAATTGGAGTTTTTATCTTTTTCATTATTTCCTTCCACAACCTCTGTCAACAAAATCAAAATGCCTTTTTGAGTCACGCAAGGAAGTGCAGCTCTGGGCCGAGCCGCGGTGGCCTCAGAGATAGGCTGCACCGGATAAGGAGTAAGTGAGTCCTTTGCTTTTGTGTCAACAAGAGACTTTATGGCTTTGAAGTAATAAATCATAATAAAAAAAAACTACTCTCTTCCTAAACATTCATAGATAAGGGAGTTAGGAATCAAAATCAATTTAACTTTCTGTACACAAGGTCCCAGTGTGGCCTGCAAACAGTTTTGAGTATCAGGACCATCTCAACGTGAAGCAACTGTAAATGGATTAGTGTGGGGAGAGATGGGGGATGTCATCCTTCTGTAGTATGACTGACAGAAATCATACAGGGTCAAAACATCCCCTAAGACAAAATAAAATGAAAATGAAAATAAATGTAATATTGTCACAGCTATCTTAAATCACCTTGTGGCATTGCACTTTCTTGGGTACTTGGGGATTTCAGGACCATTTCAATAAAATTATTTCATGTTTGCATTATCACATTTGCTTTTGTCAAAATTATGACAGCAATTAACTGTAAAGATACAGCACAAAAGCGCACAAAATATGCGTAGAGCATTACAAAAGCTCTTCGTCTGTGTCTAATGACCAAGTACCGAGGCAAAACTGAATTTGGTATCTGTTAGTCAGTCATTATCATTGTGTATCAATAGTGTACTTTGTCAGTATATGGCATTTAGATTCCCTGGAGATATTCATTCCCAAAGCATAAAAACAGCGTTTATATGAGAAAAGAAAAACCTCTACGGCGCTCGTTATCTCCAGCTGCCTGACTCATCTTTTACTATTTTCCCTAAAGGAAGTCATAAGACTTCACAAACTGTCTCTTAAATGGTGTAGTTGGTGTTCATCAGAAACTTTTCTCCATCTATTCAATTCATTTATATTGTACAGTAATTAAGATTCTAGGAGGCAAAATGCTTCTGACGCATAATATTTTTTTTGAGAAAAAACCCCAAAAAAATCTTTAAAAGAAGAAGAAAGTTCTCTAAGCCAAGTAACAGTGGAAACAGTGTTCTGAGTGCATGTTTAAAATGTCACTTAAAGATCCTGTATGTGTTTTCCTGTAATTTTATGTGGACTTTAATGAAGGGTTTGTGCATTTGTGAGCATGTGTGCGATACCCATACCCATTTGAAGGATGTTGCTACTAGAGCTGTAATCGGGCCTTAAAAGTTAGGCCCGACAAGGCCCGAGCCCGACAGAATTACAAAAAGTACATTTTGATTGATAGATTTTTAAAAGCCCGAACCCGTTTACAGCCCGACATTTTTCAAATGTGCGCATGCACACAGCTTTTTTGCCTTTTGTCAAGAATGAGTCATTTATAATTTTTTTAACATAATTTATCCATGACTAACATAGGCTATAGGCCACTTGGAAGTTGGAACAAAGAAATAAAATAAGTCCTCCAGAGGCCAGCCTCCATTTCACCTCCGTAGCATCCATTTTTGCACTAATTGAAATGCATCACCTGACTGCTCATTCACCACGCAACCCGGAGTGAAAGCCCGAGCCCGTGTAAAATGATAGAAATTAAGATCTTCAGCTCTAGTTGCTACAACATGCAGAGAGATCAGGGCCAACACGTTCTTTTTAAAAACTGAAACGGGTGCGTTGAACAACCTGATATCACCTGTGACACAGCCAATAAACGAGAGACACACCCACCAAACGAGAGAAAACATATCTCAAAGCCGTTGCACACCGTTTCACACCGTTCTGAGGAAACATGTTGTTCAACACGAAACCGTAGTAAACCGAACGTGCCCCAGCTGTAGTACACAGATGAGGCCCACGTCACTTGCTGTACCATTGCCTGTGCTACTGACCATTAAAATTTAGCTACATTTAACCTGATTAGGATAGGAAACACTGGCAATTTTGGAATGAAACTGTACACTCCCCAGATTTGCACTGGTTGGCAGGTGAATAGATGCTATCTGACCCCTGCAGTTTCCAGCTTCCAGCGTGCAGCCTGAACAGCAAACCTGTAGTTGTGTCAATAATGCCTATGGAAAAGGCGAGTAAAACATGGGAAACTCCAAAAACAATGAATGTGGATTGTAAAGTGGTTATAGTTGGGGCCTGGGGTTTATAATAAGTGTCCTTTTTCTCCCTTCTAGGTGCTCCAACTTAAACTTACCCAGATGAAAGTGTATCTTAACATTAGGACCACAGTGCTACAGGCCTGTGTGCCATAAAGCAGTATACCTCTGCACTGTCAAGCTGTTCCTGTGCATTTTAATGGCGAAACGATAGAAAGGGCCTCACACTGGATGTTTAATAATGCATATTAAACAGCCATCTTGCATTACAGGGTAGTTTCCTGCTGCCATAAGGATAAAAAGAAAGCAGAAAGGAAGGACAGCTGACACATTCATCTTTAATTGTAGGACATCATGTTTAAAGGAAACCCTGATTTTGAAAGTTGTTTATTTTGACATTATAGAAGAAAGACTGTAGACAGTGTTAGCTAAGACTAACCTAGGGAAGGTATATATATGTAGATTTTGAAAAATGAAAAAGGTATTACATCACTTACCGTACCAAGACATTTTTTTTTTTCATTGCAAATCAGTTAAAGTCGATTGTATCTGTGACTAACCGAGAATACCTTATAACTCACATTGAAATACATTTCTTTTACCCATCGCTCATAACGTGTGAGTACCTCCAAAAACATTTCCAAAAATAGTCTGGTTTCTGGCTTGCGGGTTTGTGCTGCTCTCATTCCATTCACTGAAATATACAAGATCCAAAGCAAACAACAACTGAGTCCTTCTTCATCCTTGATTGGTTCGGCTGATCATTTCAGACTTTCCTAATGCCCGTTCCACCACATAGCCTCTGAATTTGGAATGAAATTAATATTTCAAAACTTGTGACGGCCGGGCCGCTTGACTCGGCCCCCGTGTCAGCGACAGGCCCATTCATCACACAGTTAAGTGTCAGCATTAAATTATCCTTGCTATTATGACAGCAACATTACTCATCAGGATTAGGGCTAGCCAAACAGAGGCTACTCAGCTGCAGCCATCTCCTGCTCGCTATCGATCGCTGTTCCCTCCATTACCAACACAGAGGCTATCTGCATGACACCGGCGCGCTGCGCATGTTGATGATGCTCTTGTCTGCTACCAGGATGCTTGTATCAAGACGTAGAGAGAGAGAGAGAGAGAGAGAGAGAGAGAGAGGGAAGGAGGAAGCAAAACACGGGAGAAAAAGAGGAGATAGAGAGAGACTGTACGCACGCAGAGACTCTCCAGAGAGGGAAGGTATAATGAAGTGCTGGATAGGTTTAATACGGACAACAGAAGGGGCCACTGCCGTAGTCGAGTGCTGTTAATATCTCCTCCAATCCTTAAGCAAATCAAGTTATCTGGCACTGCCTGTGTTTCGATAAGAAGTGGATGAGGTCCGTTGAGAACAGCTTGATTTAGATGTTTAAAGTGAATATCCAGATAGCTCAAACACATACTCTGTATGATCTGAATCTACTTGTATGTCTGCTTGTTTTCTTACTCAGCGGAGCGTGCACTCAGACTGAAGAAGAGAGATAAAACTGCAGCGGCGTCTGCATAAATCCCTCATTTCTATGCCCTTGCCTCAAACGTGCCACAAGACATTACTTAAATAATGCCTGAAGGTACAAACGCCACTGATGGTGTCCCCCTCCGTTCAATTTGAAACGCATCAAATCCTCTCTAATTCCACATTTCAGGCTCTTAAATTGCCCTGTGCTCTGAAACGTAACCAAAGGCTTCAACTTTGTTTCAAGACTTTTTCCTTTTTTAGTTTCTATTAATGTCAACTTTGGTGTTACTCTGAGAGAATGAGATAAGAAAAGGGAATAAGGCCAATTTCTTTTTGTTGTAAATGTCCTCTGCGCGGTCACACTGGAGCGTCCAAGGCGATAGCAGACCTGAGGATTTTCAACGCAGGCCAATTTTAGGAAGTGAAAGCTGACCTCTTCAGGGACTTCCACATGGCATGTGTCTCTCAAACAGAGGAATCTCTCTGGACATTGTTCTTTAGGTGGGACAGCTGTGGACCACATAGACAGTACAACAACCTGTCTCATTTCAGAAACTTCAATTGTGCAGACCACCACCTGATCCGACTTAATGACTTATGTCCCAGTGTAATAGAGATAACTTTTTTGTTATAAAGCATAAATGACTGAGAGCTGTGCTTATTTTCTAGAGTTTGGGGTTTAAATGTGCAGCTGTTAGTAAAAAAAAAAAAAAGAGCAAGGGGAACCCAGACAACATTAACCAAAATGACAATTAAAATATCTTCATTGTCAAAACTGCAGCACTTTTGATATGATTATAAAGCATTGTGCAATAGTTAAACTAATCTCAATTCAAGGTTCACTTACTAGCTTTTGGCGCTTTGATGATGAATGATGATTATGTTAACTACTTTACACATAAGTGAACATGCCCTATAAGAGAATGTTTTATTCGTATTGAGCAATACTGTAATATCAAAAGTACTTTGTAGCAGGTAAGGTAAAAATCTTACTTATCATTATTATCGTACTGTGTGGTGAGAAGGTTGCATGTCACAAACTGTTGCATTACAGAAAATGAAAAAAAGCTCATTTGAAAACACTGTATTGAGCTATTTTACTCAGACCTAGGCCACGTCCAAACGTACATGACTTGTAAATGACTCAACACGCTACTTCATATTCCAGGCTTATAGGTGGCGCTGTTTCTGCTACAGAAATTCACCAAAAACAGAGAAGAAGAGGCGCATAAAGCTTCTTCTTCTTGTACATACAGACAGTAGAAGAAGAAACCAAACACAAGCTAGCTAGCTATATGTTACAGTGCCGTGTGGTTGTAGGCATTAGAACGGATGCATGTTTATGTAATTCAATTCAATTCAATTTTATTTATAGTGTCAAATCATAACAGGAATTATCTCAGGACACTTTACAGACAGAGTAGGTCTAGACCACACTATAATTTACAAGGACCCAAAAATTCCAGTGATTCCCCCAAGAGCATGCATGAATGCGTAAGTGCGACAGTGACCCTTTTAGGAAGAAACCTCGGACAGACCCAGGCTCTTGGTAGGCGGTGTCTGACGGTGCCGGTTGGGGCTATGATGAACAATGGCAATAATTGTCACAATAAAGATATTGTAATAGTTATAATAGTTCATGGTGTTGTAGAGCACAGCAGGGCGTAACAGGGCGTGGCAGGGCGTTGGCCGGACATAGCAAGTCGAAGCCGGGCATTGTGGTGCGTAGCAGGGTGTAATAGGGCACAGCAGGGCGTAGGGCAGGACCACGGCGACAGCTGCCACCATGATGTAGGTGCCATCATGATCCAAGATGATGATGCTGGGCGGAAAAAGAACATAAGGACTCCGGGGAATAAGCTCCCCGGAGCTATGTTAGTAACAAGCATTTCTGTGACATGAATACACACAGATGGAAAGAGAGAGGAGAGAGAAGCTCAGTGTGTCCAAGGAGGTACCCTGGTAGTCTAGAACTATAACTGTATAACTAAGAGCTGCAGAGAAGGGGCAATAGGGAGGCTGTGTTCCGCGAATGTGGCTACACACCTTCCCCCGCCGGTCTAGGCTAACACTGCAACTCATTACTCCCTAAGTATATGTAAGCTTTCTATGGGGAGAAGCAGAGATGGGTCGGGGTGCGCCATGATTGTGGCTACACACCCATCCTCGCCGGTCTAGGCGTACGCTGCAACTCCTCATACCCTAAAAATAGTAGGCTTTCTATGAAGAGAAGCTGAAATAGGGAGGCGGTGCGTCATGACTGTGGCTACACACCTTCCCCCTACACACCTTCCCCCGCCGGTCTAGGCGAACGCTGCAACTCCTCACTCCCTAACTATAAGCTTTATCGAAGAGGAGAGTTTTAAGTTTACTCTTAAAACTAGTAAACTTAATGTAGGTGTTGGTGTTGTTGTTGTTATGCGATGTCGTCACGGGGTAAGAAGTCGAAGGCTAGTGGTCGAGGGGTGTGGTGATGACATCATCGATACGCAAGTATGCGGCTTCTCCGTCCAAACGAAGCCGCGAGGGAGCCGTTTTCGAATTTTTTCACCCTGGGACCAGGTTTCAAAAAAGTGCCTCTTCAGGCAGTGCGTTTACAGCATTCGTTTGGATGATCGATGCAAAACATGTGCGTTTGCACCAAAAAGCGTCTCCGTGTGGATGGCCCCCTAGTCAGACAAAATCACCTCATCACTCTTTAAATATTAAAAAAATATATTAAGAAAAGCCGCCAGCACTAGGACGATGTAACTCAGGCCTGCACGGGTCAATGTATACAGATCCAGTGGTCAAAAGTTAATAGCAGATCAGATAAGTTTGCTTTTAGCCGTTTTGAAAGAAGAGAGACAGAGAGACCCTAAGAAACTTTCTAAAAGTCTTTGATACAAAGCAGATGTTTAAATGTGTCATTACATCACTGAATTATTAATTTACAATTACAGGTGAACACATTTTTTGGCATTGATTTCTTTTACTGGGCATTACATTTAAAGCCAAATGCTAATCCAAAACAGCAGCCCAATAAAGTTAGCAGTAACAGTCACTTTTCAAAATGAAGAATGTTATCAAGGAAGTGAAGGAACGCAGAGAACTCTCTGTCTTTGTTTCCCTACCTTTAGCTCGTCTTATCACTCTATTACAAACCTCCCCGCTTGGACCAACGTCATTTTTCTCCCATGTATCTATCAAATGCCCCTGCCCCCGTGTGTATCGACCACCCTCATCCTGGAGATCAATGCCGGGCCAATGGAGGCAGGAACAAAAACTGTAATTACTCACAAAGCTACAAATTCCTTGGCAATAACAGCTTATTTCATTCATTATTGCAAGTAAGAAAAATACACACATGCACAAGTATATGCACACACACTTCAGAAAGCAGCAAGTGATAATCACACAAAGCTTATTTTTCCTTGTTTCATTCTTATTAGGGTTAGGGCTATAGGGTTGGGGTTAGGGTTAGGGGAAGAAAGGAATTTCTATTCATGTTAGCGTCATGCAACACGGGCTGTTTCATTACATCTAAAAGTATAACTTTATCTGTACAGTTCATGATGCTTTGGCAAATTTGTTTTCCTCATTTCACTTCATCTTCATCATCTACAGTATATGACCCCAAAAAAAATCAATTTCCAACTGCAACTGGAAAAGATGAATTATTTTTCCACCATGAGAAATAAGGTGAGCAATAAAACGTCTAATGATACAAAAGGCTGAGAAAGGATAACAAACAAGTAGGCGAGATTTGCTGCCTTTCAGAAACCCTCTTAAGTGGTAATGGGATAACCCTGGACACGTCAAGAGCCTATCAAACTGCCCCTCACATTCGACCCCTGGGTGAGACAGGAAGGGCCTGCTTTGTTTGTAGCAATTGGGTCCTTTGTGCAGGGCCGTAATGAAGTGACCTGAAATAATGGAAAGCCCTGGGCCCCGCGCGGATGATTTTTGCTGGGATAAGAGCAGGGATCCTGATTCAGAGTCACAGTTCATTTCATTTTTCGCCTCTGATGAGATCTCCTCCGTTATCTGATAAAATTGAACAGCCATTACCGGCAGGGGCTCAGGCCGGCCAAGCGGTAAAGCACTGCCGACTGCTCTTAACAGAAATCCTATACACTCCACTTTGTCAGCAGTTTTGAATTCATCGTTTGCTGTGGGGTTGAGCCAGATGATAGGAATAATCTTGGCCCAACCAAGATTGACACTTCATTTCAGAAATCAATATTTACAATTTACCTCTTTCAAAGTTCATTTTGGGAGAAGATTCCATATTATCCTTTCCAAATAAGCTGATCATATCTCTCTCTAGTCCTGGAATGGCTTTTCCCAAAATGTGAATTTTTTGGTTTAGATAAAAAATCAATGTCGCCATTGTGGGCTTTAATCTGCCCTTTGATGACAGTAAATCTTTTTCTTTTTATAGGCAAACGGCTGTGGGCAGCTGACACCATTTCCTCCCAGAACAAAGCCCCTCACCCCGTGTGGACGCTGGTAGATACATGGAGCCCTAATGTGGCTGGACACGCCACCGACGGGTCATTAATCAGACACTGTGACAGCCACTTCTTCCCAATCCAGCCCTGACTTCAGCCCCGAGACAAGCCCACTCAACTCCTCACCCACAGGAGGCCACGCAGGGAGCAAAGAGACAGAGGGAGAAGTGGATTGAATGGGCATTGGGAAGACAGGATAGAAAGGGATGAGGAGGGATGTTACAAAGCCATGGTATAAAGGGACTCAGGCATGATGGTTAGGACTTACAGTTAAAAGATATCAGAGAAGAGTTGACACTTGAGATAAACTGTAGTGGGAAAGGTGGATTATATTCTAAAGAGCATTATTGATAGATTATACACTGATGTATAAGACATGTATCTGCTGAAGCATGAAACATATCTTGCTTCTGAACCATATTTAAAGACTACGGCCTGCTTCTCGCACCAGGCTCCACAAACTTTCACGTGCAGCCGCAAACCTTTATGGAATTGTTACCAGCGAGCAGACCCATTGCCTCTTAAAATCTAAAACATTGTGCAGCTGCTCCTGTTAATGATCGGCTAACTGGTCTGTAATACCCTTGACCCAACAACTATCCGCGTTAAATGCTAAAATCAGCACATTATCATGCTCACAATGACCACGTTAACATGCTGATGTTTTGCAGGTATATTGTTTACAAGAGGCTGATGGGAATGTCTAATGAAGGCATTTGGTGATAAATCAAAGTAGTGTACAAATTGAAGATTTTCCCTGACAATGACACTGGATGAAAAGTAAAGGGATCACCAAAGTTATTACAATTGAATCTGAGGGAAGGGCGGCATGGTGGTGCAGTGGTTAGCACTGTCACCTCACTGCAAGAGGTTTCTGTCCCTTCTGTGTGTAGTTGGCATGTTCTCCCCGTGTTAGCGTGAGCATTCTCTAGATTCCCACGGCTTCCTCCCACACTCCAATGACATGCAGGTTAGTTTAATTGTTGACTCTAAGTTGCCATAGGTGTGAGTGGGTTGTGTTTCTTTGTAGCCCTTTTCACATATGAACTCTGGACAATGTCTGAAGAATCAGGTCCCGACATACATGTAGCACACAACAGGTGATTGTCCGTGTCAGATCCGTTCTTACTTTGTGAGACGAGGAGTGGTGCAAGGTTAGAGGGAGGACATGACGCAGATTATGTTGCATCACAGAGCTGGTTCATAATTTGGTCATAAAGAACCAAATCTCTTGCTGTTCTTTGAATTTGTCTGAAGATTTTGGCATCGGTCTCTCACCAACAGAAGTTCCCAAATCTCGTTGTCTCCATCTAGTTGCCGTCTACATGTAAATCACCCTCCTTCTTCACCCTTGGATGGTTGTTTTTCTTAGTTTTTTTTATTTGCCCACTATGAATTCTGAAACTTTGAGCCCAATCAGAGATTACACAAATTTCTTACTAAGGAGCTGGCAGTGTAAACACCATTTGATGTCTGATCGAACGGATTCGGAAATTTGCATTCTCACATACAGCTCCGCTGGGTAATATCTAGACAATTTCAGGTTTGCAGTGCATCAGTTAAAGGCTTATTATCAGCCTTGTGATACCATGGTGTACCCCGTCTTAACCCAACGTCAGTTGCCCCCACAACCCTGAGATTTCCGGGAGTACCGGGAGATTTCCCGGTGGGCCGGTCTATTTGTGTTGACTGAATGGGCTGCACTCCGGTCGAAAACTTTTTCTTTTTAAGAGGATAGGCGGTTACTGATAATGGATGGATGGACGGATGTATCCTGAGGGGAACACAAATGTTTTTACCAAATGAGGGGAACATGAATGTACGTACCAAATGTCATGGCAATCAATCCAATTGTTGTTGAGAGAACTACAAATGTGAACCTCATGGTGGCACTGGAGAAAAAGTCAGAGGTTCACCAAAGTCATGATAATTCATCTTTAGGGGACCTCCAATGTCTGCACCAAATTTTAAGGCAATTCATAAATTAGTTGTCAAGACAAAGCCGAAAATGTCAACCTGCTGGTGGCGCACAAAGAAAAGTCAGGGGATCATTAAAGTCAGTAGGATTCAAACTCTGGAGACCATACATGTCTGTACAAAATGCCATGGCAATCCATGTAATACTGTAGGTGTTGAGATATTTCAGTCTGGAACACATTGGTGGACCAACCAACTGACCGACATTGCTGTCTGAACTAATTAAGATCGGTAATTAGAACCAAAGTTTTTGATTAAACTCATTAGGAGATACTTTATAATGCAGAACTTCTAAAAGCCAATTTCAGAGTAACACAGCAGTTCAATCGTCTGTTGCGTGATGGGACAGGAGCAGTTACAGAGACATGTCACCAAGGAGAAGAGTCACCGGATCAGCGAACCATTCATGGCCTGTAACATTGCACTCCTGAGATAAAGATGTAGCTGATGATGCCATTCTCACTTCTTTGAAATCTTTCTCTCTGCATTCTGAAATTGGTTGCTCAGAAATAAGTCAACTGCCAACCTACTAAGTGAAAATGCAGCATTTTGGTACCTTTGACAAGAGAACAACCAATGATCAAAACTTTTTATTTGGAATTTCATTCCAAGTACTCCCGCTCTCTGCGTTTGTTTGTTTCCAGGCCTGTGTATCTTTGAGCCATAGAAAAGCGATAAGAACACACATTAACACAGATCATCACAAGTAAACCCTCAGAGGTACAACTTGATGCAGTTAAAGAAGAAATAACCAATCACAACTTTGGCTTCACTGAAAACCTTAACATGATTTGCAGCTAAGTTAGAGCCCAGTGAGCATGTGTGTTATCCAATTTTCATTGTTCTTTGGGATTGAAGTGATGTTCCAAATCATCTTATAGGCACAGCTAATGTGGTTTCAATTGATCACAGGTTTGAAGGAGAACCATTCTCTCATTGTCTGTCAGGTGCCTGAGGATAGCATGGAGTAAATGTATATATTTCCCAGAAAACTGAATAAATGAGCATAAATATATAAATCTGGGTTTTTCTAACTGCACTCAGATGATAACCACATTTCTCCCATTTACAGCAAGTCCCCTCTTCCTGAGCCATGTATACTCCATTAAAACCCGACTTCACCATAAGCCCCAGTGGATGACATAAAATACTGCACTTCTCCGTATTGACTGAGCAAAATGAAATAATCTATGATGCATGAACATGCTCTAAATGAAATAATAATGTCCTTAGCGGTGAAAAACGGATTGATGGTACAGTAATTGAGCAGATTTATTTCCACCCGCTGGAAAATGGGAGGAGAGGGAGGCGGCGGTAGTCTGCTGAAAACTGCCCTGCTATTTTATTTAATCTCATATTGGAGGAATTATTGGCTGGTAATCTATTGTTAAACATCATTTAGCGTGATGGATTGAGAGCGTCAAGCTTTTCCCCACGTAATCAATTCATATCTCATTAGCACGTATTATTTATGATTCTCATAATGTCCCTGCGGGGACAGCGGTGGGGGAGAGCTGGCCCAACTGGAGGTCTCAGCTGTTGCTGAAATGAAGTGTGACATACTGTAGCTTATGACCTAATAACTGCATATATAAAAATGCTTTTGTTTGCACTATTGATTTGCTCCTGGCCATTCTAGAAAAGAATAAAAAAAGATTAAGGGTCAGAGTGCCTGCTCCGCCTTTAGCACAGCCAAGAAAAAGGACTTTGAGAGAAAAGAAAAATATAACACCTCTGTAGGGTGTGCAATATTTGTTTCCCATATTACAAAAACAGAATCATAATATGTGTGGTCGATTTATGTAGCATACCCACAGAGCGAACTCAACTAGTACAACTAAGTATAACTTCCATGTAAAGCTATTCATAGGAATACTTACAGTCGTCTTTTCTTTACCAAAAAGTAAAAACTTTGTAGAGATTTTAAAAACATAGCTTGTTGAATACATCTGGGGATAATCTGTATTTTTCTAAATGTCCACAAATCCCATGTAAACACCAATTGAATTGATCCTATTGGCTAAGTCCTCTTTACCATAGAGTTCCATTGTTGTCTTACAAAACAACAACCCTCAACATAGGCACTTTAGTTTATTTTAAAATGATCCCACATACACTGTGCTGGCATTGTAAATACTCATTATGGCACCAAATGTATATTAATCCGCAGCTGAAAATAGTGCCAAGAAATGCGTTATTTACTCTTGTTTATACTGTATAACGTTTGCTTAAAACTACAGTGCCTAGCTGTTTTGAGAAATTACTAAACATCTTTTTTTAAATTAAGGTATACATTTGTGATCCATTTTTAAAGATTAACGCCTTGTGTTAGAACAAATGGGCAAATGGGCTTGGAACTGAGTGTAATAGACAGAGTAGAGAAGTCAGAAAGTATTGAATTGTGTTTTCACAGTATTCGTTGACGATCAAATATGTTTTATTTGAGAGATAGTGAGTGTATGTTAGCTTAAAATGCATGAATGGAAGAGCAGGATCAAAAATGGGGCTCGTGCTCAGTCTACGTGTTGAAGGCAGAAAGTTCCGAAAGGCCTCAAGAAAATGTGCTGTATATCTACACAAGGATTTGGCATGCTATCATCATTCAAACCACACCACAGACAGGAGAGAGATCACTTGATTGGCCCACTGGTTTGTCTCTCATCTGAACACTGGCCAATCACATCCTACTAGGGCCCACTTCCACCCTACCATAGAGAGAGAGCTCATTTAAGTCTAAAGCTAGCTAAGCTAGCTAAAAACACTAGATTTTTAGCATGTCAAACGATTATTTTAGCACCACCAGCCAAATACAAGTGAATGTTAAAATGTTACTTATTTTTGGTTGGTGAGTTAAGCAAATCTACCAGCCACTTGCATATTTTACCAGCATTTGTCTGGTAAATGGTGCTAATTTTGGACCCTGCTTACATGTGTTGAAGGGGAGTGCAAGGACAGGTGGTGTACGGCCGATTGTGGTGGGCCGGCCTGGGTCTCAAAAGTCCAAAGCCCCCTGGTGCTACCAAAAATGAAAATTAGTGTGATGTTCTGGAAATGAAAAAGGCACAATGATTTTCCCCCAACATGCTTGAGAGGTCTTAGGTCTGAGATCTTTGATCAATATCCTGGACAGGGGCATGCTAAGCTGCAGGAGCTTTCCTTCTGTTCACTGAGCCAGCACATAAAAGGAAAAGTGTCATATTGTGATCTTTATCCAGTAATCGTACTGACACACAGTCAAGTGATATATATGTCCGATCGTTTGCTCTGGGGCTCCATGACTGTCCGCAGTGTGCAGCGCAGCTATAACATCTCTGCTGAGCCTTGGTAACACCTGGCAGTGGGAAAAGCTCAGAACCATGAAGAGAATGAAAAAAAGCAATTACAGTCAAGTTATGTTCAATTGGACATTGTTGCAACAAAACAGTCCAAGAATGGACGGTTACTGGTAATAAGTTTCTGGATCAGTCAATGTTTATTTTCAGCAGCCAAGCAAAACAAGCTGTTCAGCCAAGTAGATGCACCACCTGTTCCAAGGTATCACTCCACGGATTGGTAAAAAGTCTCAGCCAACACTTGTCCCACGACTGCTCTCAAATCCCACATACATAGCATTCATTTACTCTGAAGACATGCTGTTTGTTGAGATTGTAATTATTGCCCTTTATGGAAAGGATTAAGTATACATTTTGCACAACAATCCAATACAGCAGACCCTCTTTTACTGTAAATATTAAATATATTTCTTTTTCAGACAGGTGTCAATACAACTTTGGTCCTTTTGAGACAGTTTGTATTGTTGCACAGTGTTGGGCAAGTTACTCCCAAAATGTAATACATTATTAGTTACTGTCATTTGAGAGTAATTAGCTATATTACAATATTACTGTCTCTGAATTGTAATGCTATACTATTTTTGCATTTCTTTTTAGTTACTTTCACCAAAATAACAGCAGAGGTTTGACTTGGCAGGTAGCTTGTGAATTTCACCACCGGATCAATAAAGTCTCATCTTTATCCACTTTAATACAGCATAGATTATTCATAATATTTTGTATAATGAATATGAATATGCAAAGTATCTAAATCTATACAAATAGAGAAGTAAAACGTACAATAAGGAAGTAGGAGAAAATGAAAATACTCAATTAAAAGTACCTTACTGTTGTATTGAAGTACGGCATAGTTACTTTCCAAGCAAGCCTCAACATTAACTCCTGACATGTTTATATCTGTCAGCAGCTCGGACACACTGTTGGGACACAGATGTTGTCCGTTCCATCTCTGGTTCTGGCTCTGACCACAGGAACAGTGACGGGACAGCAAAATAATGTCCATCTCGCAAATGTATCTGTCTCTGCAGTCATCTCAACCATCGAATACAGCAACAGGAAATAATACTCACGGCTTTTTTTCTTCCTGTGAAGAAATATGTCGCGGTGTTGGTGTATTCTTTAAAAAACAAAACACCACTAAATGTTGCGTTAAAATGCGTAGTAACTTGCGTTACTGCGATTGTAATGGGTATAATATTACCAAAATGTAATTAGTTATGCGTTATATTACAGCGTTACAGCAAAAAGGAATATATTACTGAAATTGCATTACTTTTGTAACGCGTTACTCCCAACACTGTTGTTGCATTGCATCGCATTCAATTTTAAGGTGTTGTATTTTCTCTTTGTTGTTTGTACTGTGAATGTTA
Organism: Sander vitreus; assembly: GCF_031162955.1. Lineage (NCBI taxonomy): Eukaryota > Metazoa > Chordata > Actinopteri > Perciformes > Percidae > Sander > Sander vitreus. Next base: position 24,598,723 of record NC_135860.1, on the reverse strand, counting down.
CGCAGCATCAACCTCAGTGAAAATCACCCAACACAAAGAGTCTGCATTGGCTGCCAACTGATCACTATATGTTATAATGCTGTTAGTGTATTGTGTTTGTTCCAGTACTGAGTAATGTCCTGCAGTGACTAAGTGATACATGCAAGGGTACTTAACTATAACCCTGCACACCTTCAGTTAGTCCTCACAAAACCTCATGTACTCTGGGTCAACACCAGTCACAATATTTATTCTATGTCTGGACTGAGAATTTCGCTCGATGGTGTTTTTTGCCCCCAACTCCTCCTTCCAGGCAGCGCTGCGACCGCTGCCTTCAAGGCTCCTAACCTTAACCTTAACCCTAACCCTAACCAGTGCCTAATCCTAGTGCCTTCCAGGCAGCGCTGCCTGGAAGGCACCGTTGGAGGCAAAAAACACCGATAAACGAGAATTTCCTAGTTTGTACTGGGCAGAAGGCTGAGAAAAAACTATACTAGCTCAATTTACTTTTAGTTCTGCCTAAACACGTCTGGCTTTTATTCAAACAAACAATAGGGTGAACGGTGCAAAGATACCGCTGGGGGATGATTCATTGTTGTAAGATATTGTAAGATTTTGGACTTAATTGCTATAGTAAAGCTTTACTCCCGAAGGGATAAATACTGTTGTGGCTAAGGAAATGGAAAATCACCTCCACTTTTTAAGAGACTGACTTCCATCCGTTGATAACCACCTCAACTTCTACCAGCAAATGAATTCTGTCCAATCATGTTTCTTCCAGTTATGAAAAAATACAAAAATCATGTCATTTTTATCTGCCAAGAACTTGGAAACAGTGATTCATGCATTCATTTCATCCCCAGTTAGATGACTGCAATGCACTCTTCTCATGCCTCACACAACAAAACCTAATTAAACGTCAGCTGATTCAAAATGCCGCAGCCAGACTCATAACCAGGTCCAACAGGCGAGAACAATGGCTTTAAATTCACTTAATTGGCTCCCGATCCGTCTTAGAGTGGATTTTAAAATTTTAATGATCACTTTTAAGGCTTTTAGAGGGTTAGTCTCAATATACAGCTACCTCCTGCGAGCCTGAATGCAATCTGAGATCCTCTAGAAGGTCATTACATTCCTAAGTCAAATCCTAAAACCAAAGATTACTTTTGTGTCCCAGTCCCTCAGTTGAGGAATGGCCTGCCTACATCAAAACTAGGGATAAGCCAATTTTCACAGTATTAATTTTTAGCAGCCAATATACAACTTCTGCCAATAAATCAGCATATGTACAGTAGTTGTACCTGCTGGTAACTCACAACAAGATGATCAAGGGCAAAATGCCAAGTGTTTTTTTATGATCACAGGAGAACCCGGGTTGCTAGCATTGCCAGAACTTGGGTCCAGATTGTGGATAAGACATGGGGATCCAAGAAAGTGGAGGAACCAAGAGCATTGGACACAATGGGATTGGACACTGTTGAATTTAAGGTCTTTGCCTGTACAGCATACAGGTCTGAGTAAACTCATATTAATTGTCGAAAAAAATGTATATTTAAAGAAAATGAAAATGCCGGGTTGTTTTTTTTCTCTTGATGCAATCACAATGTGTGTCTCACTTCTTTTATTTGATAGCTCCTCGTTGAACCGGAAGTTGTTGCCCTCCTTCGTGAAGGTGTCTTATCCCTCTAAAAACAACTTTCCTGGTTTCCTCTCCCCTCCATGATTTCCTCCGTCTCTCCCATGCTTCCTCAGTAGGACGGACATAAGGCTCTGACACACCAACCCGACCGTCAGCAGAAAAGGCAGACGGACTGATCAGTCGGCTCCAGTCTCTCAAAAAAGTGCCTCGGAACACGCCGAAGCGACGCCGACTTGAGCATACGTTATGCGTGTGCGCGAGACGTAAAATGATCTCCATAACAGCAGGCAGCGCTAATCTGTATTGTTGCCCAAAAAATGAAAACCGGAAATGACGGAACATCTCTCTAGACCTAGTAAACACAGAGCATGCTGTCGTGAGTCATTGTGTTGATAGTAGTCAACGTATCATCGACATCGTTGTTGTCATTACTCGCTGAACGGAAGAAAATACGATGGCTAGTAATAAGAAGATACTGGCGTTGTCAACTCTCGGGCTTCTTCTTGTGGAAGAAGCACTGATTCGCTAGTCAAGGGCTAGCACTCCACCAATCAGATTGGTCATTAAGTCCAACTGCCCGATTCAACAAGTCAAATCAGCCAAAATGGATGCCGACGGCTCCTTCGAGTGACGACAGCATGGAACACACCGAACAGACTTGAGTCACCGACCTTGCCAGACTGTCCGACGGCCGATAATCGGGTTGGTGTGTCAGAGCCTTAAGATGCGAGGAAGGGAAGCAAGTGCAGGGAGCCAGGGATGTAATAGGCTCTATGCACGCATCACTTCCGCATTGGCGTAAGGATGCTTGGACATTTTTGGTTACCGGAAGAAAACATTAGACAGTGACAGTAGACCGTTATGATGGCAGAGATGAAGTTTACAAGGTGTTTGCTGGAGTTTTACCACTTTACTACTGGGACATGTCCGGTTGGGTAGTATTTGGTTTAGAATCCTTTATTGGTGATTTTTCACGGTACAAAGTCCTGCTATATACATACAGTATATAGATATACTCCGCTGCTATATACTCCGCTGCTACCTACAGAAGAACTGCATTTTGCATACACTACATTGCGGCACACAGCAGTAGTGGCTGGAAGAGCTGTCATCCCGTCTTTGAAAGGACACTTTCGTGTGTTTATTCATTGTGTTATTAGTCAAGACAAAGTATTACAAGTAAAAACATTAACATAAACATTAACATAAACAACACAACAACGATGAAAATGAACAGTTTTGGATGTTTTGACGACAAGCATTCAATGGTAGCATACGGTAGCACAGCATTCTACGATAACCGGAAGTTTACATCCATCCTAATATTTAACCGGACATACGTCATGCTCGCCTGTGCATATCGCCTATTTCAGGGAAGTGAGAAGCACCTATAGTCATCAGGCTTAGCACTCAAGTCAAGGTGGCCATAGCAATGCCTTTTCAAAATAATGTGAAGGCACATGTGCACATGACAGCTAAGTGTTCTGAAACTAAATAAATCCCTGTCAAGAAAACATGTTTGTCAAAAGGCTTTCTGGGATAAATGGTACATATTACAGAGATAAATGGTGGTTGGTGCATCCAAATAAAGACCTGAATACAAAGGCTTGACTTAAGCACCACTTTAGTGCACGTTAGTCCATGTGTGCTCCTGCCAGAATTAAACAATGCAATCACACAACCTCAGCTGATTTTGAAGTTTCTGTCAACAAACAAGCTAAGAAAGTATGAACACAAGGAGCTTTCCACCCAATCGAGGTAAAGTAGGTATAATTCATTGCTTTAACGTGTACGGTAGAGCGAGGACCATCACGTTCACATACGTATAACAGAGCAGCGTAGTCTACTTTGAAGTCATCTCTTACCTCTACTACAACTATGAGGATATTCAGCTGGTGGCAGTAACACTCCCCCATTCAGGGATGAATGTAACAGTTTATTTTTAGGCAAGATCTTGTCTGTTCAATTTGTATGTTTTACACATAACCCCGTAGCTTATCTTACATTGACTTCTGAAAGGTAAACTGTAGACAGAAGCTCACTGGGCTAAAGAGCAGCTTGTGGACAGTTACACATCCTCCAATTCATATGGCAGAGACCTTTAACAGGGGGTCCATGACCCCCTTAGGGGGGTCCTCAGAATAACTGCATGGGGGCCACCAAATTATTGCTAATTTTTGAAAGTTCAAAAAAACAACTAAAATGTCTTAACATGAATCCACATACAACATATGAATGAATAAAGCAGCCTATTGGTGGAAAAAAGACATATGACTGATAGGCTTACTGGTCTATAGGTAAGGTAGTCACTAAGGTAGCCATCCACAGATCCAGTTAATCCTAAGGATTCACTGCGTATGTTTAACATTGAAACATGATCTATAAAATATAGTGTTATAGGAGCCACATATTGTATGTAGGGTTTAATTAATCCTACAATTACATGCACTTAAAAGGTATGTATAAAGGCTTTAGGCCACCCACACATTATTGTATGCCCAGTTTAATATGCAACTTAATTTAATACAATACACTGTGTGTAATAGGGGGTTCCTGATCCTACTCTCTTTCAGTTATGGGGTCCTTGGCTTAAAAAATGTTGAACACCCCTGTCAATGGGACAAATTATATCTCCTGCATTGTCACTAACAAGAAAATTGTAATCAAAATAAGTGTCAGAAAACTGCTAACTGTTGCTCATGCATGTATTTTAGGTCAATATAGTTCAGAATACAGCCAGCAATTTACACATATCGATTAATTCATTCATGTAGAATGATTACAACTTGAATTTGGTTTAGCAGGTAGCAATATACAGTACCTACAGTAGCAGGGGTGTCGGACTGGGGGGAAAGGGGGACCGGTTATACAGGGCCCTCATGTGAGGAGGGCACGCAAAGATACCAGAATGAATAGCCGTGGATGCGGGGAGGAGCCCACAGAGAATGTCTATGTAGAGGCTCCAGAGTTCTGTGCTACGTCCCTGTACAGTAGGATCTATTGAGAGGTATGCAAGTGTCCATAGATGACACAGTTCAGCCGTCCTGCATCTGGAGCTTTGCTTACAGATAGAGATAAAGGAAAGACTATGTATAACATTTGTTATGTGATGCACTTCTGTGAATTAACACCTTAGTTTTTATATGAGGTGAAGTTATGGTGCAAAATGATAGAGCTTGTAGACTTAACAATTTCAATCTCCACATTTGTGATAATTTATTTCTGTGACTTCTCATGTAGAACACAAGTATTTCAACTGACAGGTTCAAATCTTTTCTACAAGTTCTACATGTTTTTCTTTCTTTCTTTGACTTCAAAATCAGCTCACGTGTGTGAATATTTTTACAAGTGAAAATGTTACCATGCAAGTTCAGATTTCTGCTCTGCAAGTTCTCACATCGTATTCTACAAGTGCTCACATCATGTCTACAAGCTCTCACATTTTGCACCATATTTGCCTTCATACATTTTGGATACTGTGGTGTAAGTGAAAAAAGGATGTGACTGTGGAAGTATCAGTAGGTGCCACTAACACCTTTTCTTATACAAACCTGACATCTACTGGGCAACTACAGAACACTTGGAATAACAATCAGAAAGCATGAAAAATATATTACAATAAAAAAAAAAATTAATTGCTAAAAAATTGAAAAAAAAATTGAAAAAAATGCTATACAGCAAATACAATTACATTACATTATTTGTAAAAAAAAAAAAAAAAAAAAAAAACTTTGATATACAGTGTGTAGTATCTCAGTTTGCACTGCATATATTGAGAATGCAATTCCTGACTGGACAGTATTAATGTTATTAGTATGTTGTTTGGTTTGTTAAGACCTTCATGATTCGTGTACTGCCTGAGCCAGATTGAGATTCTTAGTTTTACCTACAAAATGTTGTATAGAACACTGTCATATTGTTTAGGTCATAGTTGCTTTTCCAATGCTCTAGCATTTGAGAGGCATCTGCTAAGTTATTCATAAAGCCCCATTACTCCTTATGCATTTTTAATTGGCCAGACATAGCCTTTATGTCATGATATGGAGGCTTGTAATGAATATTTACTGTCCAATTATTAATGGCCGGGACGATTAATAATAACCTGAAAGGCTGGCACATAAAATTCCGCCACACTATTCTTTCTCGGGATAAAGGTTGTATTATAAATTGATAAGATGCATTTAATTATCATAATGTTGAGTATCATTTTAATCATTGAGCATATTCTTTATTCTTTGACCTTCATTTAAGACAGAGAGTATTTTTCAGCCGTTATCATTCAAACGACTGTAGAGAAATCAGTTTGCTCTGCATCTGCTCTAAAAAGATCAAGTGACTCTGCAAAAGGTCTCACTCCATTTGTCCCTCATTGGTTGCTGAGTAGAATATCATTGATTTTTTTTTTTCCTGACCATATGTCCTTACCTTGAATGTCAGAGATGTTCATCACCCTTTTTCCAATATTTGCTCACCATCGTGCCGTCCCATCACTCACACAGACTTCCAGTGTATTTAAAAATGCACCTTCAGCAACCCGACGATGACTGCAAGCTTTTACTTTTGAGAAAAACACAATGCATTTGTACAGTTACAATTTGAAGTATGAAAACTGCATGCTGGTTTATTTTTTTTTTTTATGGTTAACAATTTGCTTTTGTTTTTAAACAGCATACACAACACAAAATTTACAACATGAACACATCCCCTTCCCCCAAACACCCCCATTCGTCATCACCACTTACTCAAAGAAAAATTAGGACAACCATATCTATTCAATACAATACAATAAAATAATAACAACATAAACAGCTAAATGATCCAAATAAATGTATTATGTATATGTGACGAAGCAATAAGCACATTGTACACGTCTTTCCACCGTACATGGCTTCATAGGAGCCCTCCAGAAAGCTGTGTAGACATTCAATCTGGCAAACTGTTTATATCATTTTTTTTAAACGCCGCCACCCTAGCCATCTTATAAACCCACTCTTGGATTGACGGAACCCCTTCATTCCTCCATCCTCTCAAAAGAATTTGTCTGGCTCAATCATTAAACTAGTCTGGACCCAGCTTCTTATGTACTTATCCATCCTGCTTAGGATTTGGTTGAGTTTTTCATTAATATGATCCTGCAGTATAAAGTAACAAAAAATAGCCGGTGCAACACAGATGTCTTCTTACTTGACAGTTTTATTACTTAAGGTGCAAAACAGTGACTTACTGTTTTGCACCTTAAGTAATAACACTGTCAAGTAAGAAGACATCTGTGTTGCACCGGCTATTTTTTGTTACTTTATACCGTTTTTGTCCTGCCTTGGTTGCACCGGATTGTTGTGGTCTGCAGAAGCACAGATAACTTTCTCTTTTTTATCATTATCCTGCAGTATTCAGCAAAGTTTGGTGAATCAAACATTTTGCAATAAAAAAAAAGTGCATTGTCTAATCTTAGTTTTCACTTCCAGATCACTCACGGTAACATTGACCCATAAGCACACACACACACACGCATGCACGCACGCACACGCGCACACACACACACACACACACACACACACACACACACACACACCAGTGGTGGAATGCAACCAAGTACATTTACTCAAGTACTGTACTTAAGTACAAATTTGAGGTACTGAGTCTTTTCTTTTCATGCTACTTTCTGCTTCTACTCCACTTTACAAATTAAAATTTTTGCACACAAAACACACGTAGTTTACAAAACTCTTTGTTTTATTATAAATTAAACTACCCAACAATCCGGCTGAAATCATTAGCCGATTAAACAGATTTTTTTTTTGATGCTTTTTTTTGACGTTTTCGACCCTTTTTTGGTTTTCCAGTTTCCCAAATGTGAGGGGTTTTCTGCATTGGGTACTTTTACTTTTAATACTTTAAGTACATTTTCCTGACGATACATACTTTTACTTGAGTGACATTTTCAATTCAGGACTTTATTTTTACTGTGTGGTAGTACTTTTACTTAGGGATCTGAACACTTCTTCCACCACTGACACACACACACACACACACACACACACACACACACACACACACAAACACACACACACACACACACACAGTTACAGCTTGCAAGAGCTGTCCTGTCTACTGTCCACTTCTAGCATTTCTTTAATCACATTTACAGCTGTAATACCTGACTGGTGTGGTGACATCAAGACAAGTGATACCAGGGTGAGAGAGGAACAGGAGGGGAAACGTCTGCAGCCTTGTAGCGAGGACAGTAAAACACTTGCTCACACACATTCACTTCCAACATATCGCATTAACACAAGTCTATGAAATGTTTAATAAAGTCAGTGTCACTAACTGCATCCATTTCATGTCAAGTTGAATAAAAAGCGGGGGAAATAACAAATAAGTCTTTGATTGACGATGTATGTGTGATATTCTGATCTCCTTACTGTAAATGAGGGAAGGTATTGATATCCGTCCCTTTATTTCATGGAAGCCATTTTTGACCGAGCTTTGGCGATTGAATTTCTAGATGGATGTCCTCTATTCTACAAGACACCTGTCTCTTATCTCCCGCTTATCTGTGAGGATCGACGCATGCAGACTCTTGAATTACCTATCCATACAATGTCATCTGTTTGTCCCCCAAGTTGGTGTAACCCAACCTTGAAATCAGAGCCACCTAAAATAAATAAATGAAACCCTAATCAAAAATGCTACTCTCCTTTGGATGGGTGTCAGAGAGGAAGGATGATCCGTCCTGATTTGATTTTGTTTCCAAACCACATGATGCATTCGGACAATTAAAATTTCAGCAAGTCATTCGCTGATAGCCCTGTGAGTGAGTGCCGCTGGGGCCAGGTCTTGGGTTTTGGATTTCTTGCGGTTCTGCCGACACTCTGAGGGCAGGTTATTTATTTTGGCCCGCTGCCATAGTCTGAGAAAACCATGTTTCTCTGAGTGTGTGTCTGGAGTCACAGAGCAAGGTCAAAAGTGTTCAAAGAGCAGTGAAGAGAACCAGCTCACTTTAACAGAAAATAAGCTGCTGTACAGTGCATTCAGGGCTTTGTTCACGACCTTGGTTGGTTGTTTTTCTCTACACAGTATGGGCCCTATCATGCACCTGGCGCAGCGTAGCGCAAAGCCCGACGCAAGTGTCTTTGTTAGTTTAAGACTGACGCAGTTGTCAATTTCCCCGTCCAGCGCCCACGTCGTTGAAATAGCAAATGCACCTGCGCCCATCTTTGCGCCCATGGGGGTGCTGGTCTTACAGGGAGGTGTGTTCAGGTGCATTCTTGGCGTATTGCTATCTTGAGGCAGCGGGAAGTGATCGCACCATTGACCAACAAAAACCTGGTCTAAAGTCAATAGCGTAGCATTTCATTGTTATTTTAACAGCGGATTAGTAAAATGCGCCTAGGCTCGTGCACAGCGCACACTATGCTTGTTACACACACACACACAGGGAAGCGCAGCCATCATAATAGCAATGTGCCAAGGTATAAACACGCCTGGCTTTTAAAGAGAATGGGAGATGACACTCGGATTGGTTTTATTATGCCCAAAACACACCTATGAATTAATGAAGACACTAAGTACAGCCCTTTTGAACCATGCGCCCGGCGCACGGACCCTTTTTTCCGCCATCAAACTAGCAAAAGTGGATTCGACCACGCCCTAAACGAGCCTGTGCCATGCGCTTCACGACGTGCGCTTAGATCGTTAAAATAGGGCCCTATATCTTCCTCATCTGATCACTCATTCATTAACATTTTAGGTAAAGTGTACTGCAAACGAGTGAGTCTTAACTGAGAAATTTTGTTTTGCTGCTTATTTATGAAACGCTCCCAGAGTTGCTCCCGTAGAAGCGTTTCATAAATAAGCTTCCCTAGCTGTGGCAGGAAATACGACACAGGAGTGTTTTCCGTTCTCATATCGAAATGTAACGGGCACTGTTTGAAACATGTTAGGTTTAGGCAACAAAACTACTTAGTTAAGTTTAGAAAGTGTTCAGCTATATTTGTTTCAATTATTCACTTCCGGTTATGCGCGTGATGCAGAACATGACATAGTTCCTTTTGTTCCGTGAAGTAGTAAAAAAACACACCTTTTACTTCTTTTTTCCAAACAGGACATGAACCCTGGCCTCCTGGGTGAAAGACTAGTGTTTGGTAGACCCATCCACCAACCTTACACGTAATTTGGTGCTTTTATACTTCCTAAGCTGCTGTTGCTCATGAACACTTTATTCATCACTAGTAGAATACCTAGACACGTTTTAAAGGCACATCTATGCTAGCATACATGTATATCAACACAGACCCTGTCAGCAATATATATGTGTTACTCCTTAGAATACGTTTTATTCAACAGTGATCTATCAGTTAACGGTTCATAATACTTTACAACACCGGTACCAAAATGAAAAGAAATTAATTTTGGTCAAATTTACTGCACTATGGGGCTTCCATATAAATATGGTTTAATAAGTTATTAAGTTATGCTGTGCCTCATATAATCAGAAATATGTGTAATTTAAGCAGTGGTTGAATTTCATAAGTACATTCACTTCAGTACAATTTAAAGTACTTGTACTTCTGTGTATTTCTGTTCCATTTTAATTTTACGTCACTGCAATTTTTGCTCCACATCCATTTATCTGACAGCTTTAGTTACTTTACAGATTCACATTTTTCATGCAGAACATATACTGATCTTATAAAATGTGATGTATTCAAATAGACTGAACTACATAATCATATATAGAATTATTAAAACTTGCTCCATCTAACCATTTACAACAGTAAAATGCCGCTTGCACATCGGTGAATAGTCCAACAATATCCATATGATGATCACACTCACACTGGACATTGTTCAGCATCATAAGCACACATTTACGTTGGATACATTAAGTACATTTTGCTTACCTTACGTTTGGTATGCAGGACTTTTACTTGTCATGTTTTCACAGTGTGGTATTGCTACTTTTTCCCTCAGTAAAGGAGCTGAATACTTCCTCTACCGCTGAATTTTAAGAAAACATTGAACCAATTGTATACACGCTGTTGTGTTCTGATGGTGTGTTGAAAAATGGTGTCATATTACTAACGCTGTCTTTTGTCTCTATTATTTTGAAGTATTTCTTTTTGGTTGTTTTGTTTGTTTAATTATTGATAGGTATTGATAGTTAATATTCATGATTGCATAGGTGAGTGAACCATGTCTTTCATCTTAAAGTAGATTTAAGAGAATCGCAAACATTTTGTCATTTCACAGTTTGAAAATGTATAGGCAATTCTTTGAAGCGGCAATTGAGGCAGCGCCAACTTATATTACATAACAAGCCCAGTTCCAATTTATTATGCTTCAGAATAAACATTTAACAGGGCATCTATAATGTCTCATAAATACATTAGATTGCATGGATGCATTCTTCACATCAAGTGTTAACATGTTTTCTGTTTGCAGGAAGTTTTCTTTCAAATTGAACAAAAGCAGACTTATGTGTGGATGTCGACATGTGTGTGTCGCTGTGTGTAAATGCATATGTTCCGAGAGGCTTCTGTGCAGCCACTTGTGGTATGTTTTCGCAGCCAGTGTGGCATGGCGCCGTGGAGATAAAAAAGAAAATTAAAGTGAATGTGATTAAGATGAAGTCATCAAGTATAATCTGCTGCTGCAAAGCAAAACCGCAGGGACTTCTGATAGGGGATACTTCTGTGTTGGGCAATGGACGAGCAAATGTGGGTGTGCAGTGGTCCGTGACACCCTTTTACCCAGAGGGGTCTGTCCACAAAGAGAGTGACAGCGATGATGATGTCATCAAAATGGGCCCTGGCATGATGTGCTTGAGAACGGTGCTCGGCTATGGGGGAGTTGTCCATTTAGTAAGCAGCGAAGCATGGCAACTCCACTACAGGCAATGCATAATTCCCAGCAACATGGGGAAAGGACATGTCTTTAAAAAATTAAAAAATTAAAAACAAAGTGTATGGCTTCACCATGAATAATGAAACACAAATGGCGTTCTAGACCTCCTGGCTGGCTTTGCAGGGCTATTTCTTGTTTTTCTTATTACACTCCATTGGGTTTTTTCCTCATTGAATTTTAGTCTTGGAGAAATAGAAGACCACGCTTCAAAAACAAGTCAACCGGAAATAACTAATTGAGCACTGTTCGAGGTTTAAAAACAGTCTGGGAACTCTCTTTATCGGTTTTGCATTATTGTCAGATTGTCTAATAGAAATTGTGGCAGGGCTTTTACTGGGGCTATAATAAACTATATTTCTTTGTGCTCATTTCCCCAGCGCTTTCCTAAGGTAAACGTGAATGGAAATGACACATTTCATCAAGACATTTCTGTTTTTCCTTGCCAACAGGAAGCCCAAAAAAAAAAACATATTCATGTACTAAAGATATTCAGAATGGAGTTCGTCAAGCATAAAAAACACCAAGTGACCAGATAGACAGAAAGATTGAATAGATTTACAGGAAAACAATGAAACCAACAGACAAACAGATAAACATAAGGAAATTCAAAGAATACATGTTGGAGGGGCTAATATTCATGCCAGTGAAGCGCAGTGTGTTTTTACTCCCAATCATCTCAAACGACACAGAATAATGGATCAATAATCATCAGTATGATCCTGATGGCATATACAGTTGTGTTGTAGTTTATGCTCACGAGCAAGCATGTTCTATCAAGTCACAATGCTGCCACCAAGTGGGGGGCTGTGAGCATTACAGTTGCTCCCTGAATTAATTAGCAGGTTGTATAGTGTAATTATTTATTATGTGTATTATTAGATTCAGTGGCGCAACTACCCAGTGACAGAGGGGTATGCAGCGACAATTTTGGAAAAAAAAGTGCCGGACATCATCATGTATGGGCTTTAAATAATTATTTTAAAGTATATCAGCGACGTTAACGGTTGCACGGCAATTAAATTGTGACAATTGGCAACCTAATCATCACCCCTGGTTGATGTGATTTGAGTGGTGAGTAGCTTTCCATCTCTGTCTGCACTATTTCTTCCCCCAAAAAGGACACAGTGAATAGGCTGGTCAACAGAACTTCAAACCATACTGGACATTTAGTTTTGTGTGGTCTAATAGAACTCCTACCTGATGTCATCACTGGTCTCATCTCTACGTGACGCCATCGCCGACCTCATGTCTGTCTCATTCACTCCTTGCCTGTGTTCTTCTCCACTAAGACATATTGTCAAAACAAACATTATGTAATAGATTTTTCATTAGTTTTTCCATATCAATAATATTAAGAAATTAATCTGTTGGTATCAAGTGGCTCCCCCTACACTTCCACCTAATGTTAGACCTACCTGTTGCCTTCCCCTGTCTTTCCTGATCCACCATCCTCACACCTGAATGAAATGAACTCACTGTTAAATATAGCTGCCTAAATTCAGTTCTTAAATCAGCCTAGTGATGGCATCAGATAAGACAACTATTATGCAGTAAGGTTGTGCTGCTGTTGAAATTACATTCACATTTTGTATTTTAAATATTTATATATTTTCTTCATATTTCTTTTTTCTTCTTGTCATTTATTGTGCATGCTACCTTATATTTACCAGTTGTTATTTTACCTTAATAAAATTGAGATATGTCATGCATGGGATTGGTACCATAGGGTTTAACCAAAATCTAAATGTAGCTATCAGCAACATTGGTTTGCATTAAGTTAGCAAACACTAGCCAGTCTGTTAACATGGATATTTGCAAGCCTCCAAGTTTGGTAGCAAATCTATGCATGATTCCATGGTAAACCAGAGTTATTGCATTAGTTATGTTTTCCAGATTATTGTCATTTATTGCACAAGCTACCTTATATTTATCAGTTTTCAGCTCAGCAACCTCGGTTTTGCATATTGTAAGCTAGCCGTAAACCCCCATTTGGCTGCTACATTCCCAGTGTTAGCAAACGCTAGCTAGTCTGTTAACATGAATATTTGTAAAGCCTCCAAGCACAGACGTCACACTTTAAATCCTACCTGTTGCCTCTCACCATCCACTTATTTAACTGCTGTTGCATCCCTGGACATGTCATCTCCTTTTCCCTGTTTCTTTTTTTATTTTTAACCCCAACAGCTGTTTTGCTTTGCTCTTTTTCCATAGACGGAAACTTACTACTGGTACGCTCGTACCTGCTCACTCAGCGCTCACGGCGCCCCCCCTTCTATGTCAACATTCTATGATGGAATCTTATGAGACAGGGCGCCTACTCTAGCCTGTTCTCTCAAATGTTATATAATAACATTGAGGAAATGCAGAAATGATTTAGAAACGCACAACAGCAGCTACATATTGAAAATACCCCCAAAAAAAAAATATATATATATTTTTTTTTAACCATCGCTTTGGCGCCCCCCATGGTGCTGCGCCCCTATGCGCTGAATATAGTGCATACCCACTTTTTGCGCCACTGATTAGATTTACCCTGCTATTGGCTGTATTGTTTTTGTCTGTTTATATTTCAATACTTCAAATTCCGAATCTCTGCCTCCATTCAGTGAGTATGAAGTTGATTATGAATGGCTGATTAAGACTTACAGTCTACAGCCGCTATGTGTCACACATGCTGTGAACTCAAGGAATGAAGAGTAAAAAAAAAAAAGGTGTTAGGCCTACTGAAACTTTTTTTGTTTGTTAAATAATTACATTTTTCCACGGCTAACTGTTGGCAGTTAAAGCAAACATTACATCAGATGTGAATATCTCTTCCTTCCCTTCCAAGCTAAATAAAGAGTGATGGGCAAGTCTTGAATGGGTTTGAGGGGCTAAGTCACTGCAATAGAAATATCCCTTCAACTCAACAGCAGGGATGTGCACAGGTACAGGCTAATGTTGCCAGGGCAACAGCCCGTTTGCTCTTATTGGCTGAGTTACCCCTCTGGAGAAAAAACCTAAATAAACTAGTCCATCATTAGTAAAGTTGAGTACGTTTTCTGACAAAAACAATATGTGGTGCAGGCACGAAATATAGACTACTTCTAATTAAAATACATTATTTTGAAATTTGTGCTGAGCGTCATGAAAAAAAATGCTTTAAAATAATGTTGTCTTTATAATTAATAATATAAAATAATAAAGTACAACCCATTTCAGCCGCATTACAGTTCTTCTCTTTAGCACCTGATTTCTTCCTCTGAGGCATTTTAATGAGTTCAGGGACAGGCTTTTCACAATAAGAGAATCGTTTATGAAACAAAAAAACAAATGGCAAAGATGGGATTTGAACTCGCAACCTTCAAATTGTGGAACAGTTTATCTTCCAATTGAGTTCTGAGCAACAGATTCTCACTCCCATCTCGTAAAATACGGACGCTTGGTCAGGTGTCTTTGTCGTTGTTATTGACGCTAAAAGTCTCCTTTAGTGTCATATCTAAACGCGCTTGGTCGGGACTATTGGCGACCCTTTTGAAGCAGTTATGTTAAGGAAAAGGTTGTGGGTGGGCTTACGTTTCCATGACACGTGGGATGTACGGGGCAGTTGGGTTTAGGAAAAGGTCGTGGGTGGGCTTACGATTCCATGACACGCGGGAAGAACAGGCCAGTTAGGTTTAGGAAAAGAAGAAAGCATTTTTTAGAAAACATCACACAAGGGACACAAACCCCGGTCCCCTGAGTGAAAGTCCTGTGCTTGACCCATCCACCACCCCAACCAACCTCCCTACACGGAATTTCGGCCTTACGTACTACTCGCTACCCTAGTCGCTCTTAGTGTTATGTCATCTTCAAACCCCGTGTAGCTGCTGCTGTATGGTATACGAACATGCTGAAGGGCGCTTTTTTCCGTTGCTTCAGACGCTGACAGCCACTGTCCAAACATCCACATTTTACGAGTTCGGAGTGAGAACGGGTTGTTCTGAGGGCTCTGAAAGGTCATCTCAATATTTCAATTAAGGTTAAACTTCACAGAGTGAGTTGACATCTGTGAAGTAGGTTTCAGGTTATTAATGGGTAACTGTATTACACTATATTTAATGTAATATAAAAGTGATTTTGGTTATCACTTATGTCTTGGAAAGGATTAAAGGGTTTTTTAATGGATTATCTCGCATTTAAGATGTTTTTAATGGATTAACTGTTTAAGAGGGTTAAGGGGCAACATAAGGAACAGACAAACTTTGTTTCTCCGAAGGTTGATGAAGGTGATGTTTCTTCTTTCTCAACCCTGGAAATGGTCCAGTGGGGAATGATGCTGACTGACTTCCAGGAGGTGCAGGCTCAAACCCTACCTAAGGTAAGCCACACAGGAGTGTTTGTGATGGATGGATGTGGTTTCATTTGTGGTTTCCTATGTCGATTTCAACTTGCGAATTTCGGGATTTCTATATTTTTAAAGTAATTAGTTATCACTTTAAATTTGTTTTAATCTGCAGGCTGTTCAGAAATTATTAAAGTATTAAAGTAGTTAAAAGTGTTAAAGGGGTGATAGAATGATTATATAGGGTATTTCACACTGTTCCTTAAGGTCTCCTAATAGGGTATGTAACATTGGTTGGGCTGAAAATGGCCCAAGTGCTATTCTATGGGCCCTTAACTACCCTGTGAATATGGCTCTATTTGTAACAAGAGCTTTTCTTCCAAATATGGTATGCTCATGAATATTTAGATGAGCTGCACGCTGATTGGTTGAGCAAACCACATACACATACATTGGAGAAGAGACAGCAGGTCTCATATTTCAGACACTGCAACGTTATACATTGTTTGTCTGCTATTTCGTTATTAAATTCACTTCTGAGACTATATAAAGCTCAAATATGGGCCGTTTTACAAAAATGTATGGCTAATTGCAAATTTGGTAAGACGTGTCGGACTTCAGGAGCTCCACACAGTCTGACGAGAAAGCGGCAGCCTGCTGGGCTCCATACCCAGTGAAAGTCCCCATTTCTGGGTTACTGGACTACCGGGGCTCGGGGCTCCGCAGGCTATACAATTAAATAGCCTAGGCGCGAGTGGCGCTTTTGCGCAGTATATGCGCATGGTAGGCCTAGGCTATAACTTGACACACGCACAAAACAGACAGATTTTTTTTCTTTTACAGAAATGGATTCCTTTCAATTAATTTCAACATATTGATTGTAAAAGTCCTTATTTCATTTCATTGAAACGATTTAGTCTGAGTGTCATTTTCAATTTCACAGTGAAATAAAACGTAACTCATTTGAACGAGACCACCATCTCAGATATCCTCAGTGTCAAACACAATAATGCATGTAGTCTTTAACTTATACACAGGGAAAATGCACTGGCAGAAATTAATAAAGCCATTGCACAGCCAAACTATGTTCTAGTCTTATAATGTACACGTAGTGATAACAACACCTGGGTGTTCAGTCGTCTCGTGTGTTGAACCGTGGAAATAAATAGACAAACAATTTTGGAATTTGCACTGAGATGTTGTCCGGTAGCCTATACTGAATATTCCGCCATCAGAGATTGCTGACAGGTGTTTCAAAAATATCTGGGAACTTTCCGGAGCTCTGAATGGCAGAGGATAGCTACAGATCAGTTCACACAAAAATTGAAGTAGGCTGCATTATGTATATTGGCTTTGTCAATCAATATAGAAGAGGCGAAGTGCAAGTTCAACAGCAAACAGGACTTTTTCAGCACTTGTCAAACCATGTAGCCCAATGAACACCTATGTAAATAGACAAAAAAACTTGCATCGAAAGCAGTTACTGTAATCTAGTTTCTGAGTTTGTAAACGTTCAAATGTGCAGCACCTGTGCAGGTGCTTCAGCTCCATCATATCGATCCTGGACCGATCCTGGACCCGGACCCCGTCTCCCCTCCTCGACGTCCTTGTCATTGGTAAGTGCCCCAGCAGCAACATCATGACGACTGGCTGTAGTAGCCACAACGTCCTCTGCCTCTGTAGAGCTAGTAGACGCCTGGCTAGAACTAGTTGTTGCTAGGGCCATATTTTCTGATTCTAAATCTGCAACTATTTTTTGTTTTTTGGTGGTAAAACCAAAATGACTTCGGCCCAGGTGGCCTTTTTTTCGGTGGCATAACTGAGTGATATTTATATTTAAGATGTATTGGTGGTATTTACCATTTACCTCAAAAGCCCATTAAGCTAAAAGCAAGGTGACTTCTTCGGACTTGCGAGTGCTGTCAAATCAATCATATGCGGTTTGCTCACATAGCCTAGTGGTGTGGTGGTGAAGTGCAGTCATGCTGCGTTCATGAGCGTAAGGTAGGCTCAGGTCTATGTCCCGTGGTAGCCTATATTTTAAATTACAATGCCACATAACGCAGACACCTTCAGATATGAGAGACCCCCTCAGATTTTTGACTTTTGTCAGATTGTTGCTTTCATGGGAGACAGTTCTCACTCTATGGGAGCTCGGCTCCCTCTGGCTCCCACGTAATTCGAGCACTGGTAGCACGGAGCTGGCCGGTTGCCAGCTGCCGGCATAACTATTGTATATTTACAGATTGAATTTCATTACGGCATGTATATCACAGCTACCCTAAGGTCTTACAAAGCTAACACTTTCGTCCGATTTCAATTTAACGCATTTTTGTGAATTTGAGGGGTGTCGTTAGGAGGAGCTGCTAGCTAGGCTATGTGTCCCATTCAATCCTATGGGACAAAAAGATTGCCGCTACACTTTCGGCATAACTTTCGTCACGGCATGTATATCACAGCTACCCTAAGGTCTTACAAAGCTTAGCTAACACTTTTGTCTGATTTTAATTTAATGCATTTTTGTGAATTTCAGAGGTCTCGTAATGAGGAGGCAAGCTAGCTCTCATTGATAGAGCTCCATGCAGCTCACTCGCAGACAAGAGGCGTTTATTTTCCCGATCGTTTGTTTAAATAACTCAACACACATATCCATTATAAGATTAACTGGAACCTGTGGTAAGAGATTGCTGGCGTAACAAGCTCGCTGACCGCGCTCTCACTCACACACACCGGCCATTTAGCAGGAAGAGGGGAGCTGCAGGCCCTGGAGCTCTGTCAGGGCAGCGGCGTTTGGTAGTCCAGTAACCCAGAAATGGTGACTTTGCGCGGGTATGGAGCACCGCAGGCTGCCGGCCGTGACAGAGCTCCATCTAGCTCACAGCAGGCCGGGGTCTGTGAAGGAGGACAGGCCGGGCGGCGAGGCAGCAACCCAGGCAGCACCAGCCACTGAATTCCGACACACAGTCGGACAATATTTGCAATTAGCCATTCATTTTCGTAAAACGGCACATATTTGACCTCTACATAGTTGATTTCTCGCATTAAAAAGTCTTAGAAGTGAATTTAGTGATAAAATAGCAGATGAACAATGTATACAATTTCTGAGATCTGCGAAACCTATTCAGAAGACTACCCAATCTCAGATCAGTGGTGTAGCCTATGTAAATGTTGGGGCGTGACAAAGGTAGAGACTAGAGCCAAATAAGGAGCAGCCACCAAGTTGACGTCAACTATTAGCTTCTTTGAGATTTGCCCATTTTCAGAGGCAGTTTCAAATTGTGAGATTTGCAGAGGAAAGAGTTATCAATGGGATTTTGAGGTTCTATGTATGTCCTATTTACCCACCAAACTGTCGTTATTCAACTATGACAAGGTAAAATCAGTTTTGCATTTTATCACCCCTTTAAGCCCCTTAACATATACAGAATAACATGACATGTAACTACACTTTGTGTCATGTGACTTTTAACACAGAAAGAGAGAAGATTAATATTAAAGAGACTGTCCTTCCCCGAGAAACTTTCCTGGAGGTCGGTTTTGCAATCACAACCTGGCGCTGCCCTCTATTGGCCGTAGTACTTACGACGGGAGCAAACCAGGAAGTAAGGTGACAAACTGGTTGCACTAGTGCTCAGTTGTGCTCATTTTTAGCAGCGTAAAATACAGTATACTGTATAAATTACGTAATTCTGATTCTAATCATTCTATTTAAGATGAGGCCCTACCACAAGGCTCCAGACCAGAGAGTGAGGAAGAGCATGCGGTGCATCACGTAACAAGTAGACAGGTACATAATGCCAGCTACATCTCTAATACATTAGAGTTACTATAAAGAGCCATGTCAGTAAAAGTATAAGGAGAAAGACATATGCTGTGCGTAGTCTTCTTAATTTAAATGTACATTATAGAACTTACCCAGAATTATATAAAAAAATAATATTATATATATATATATATATATATATATATATATATATATATATATATATATATTTTATAGTGTTTTCATTTGGAGACAGCTCCATCTTCAAAGTCTCTGCTGAGCTTGCACATACCTTTATAGTGTGATAAGGAGAAAGATTGATCTTGCCCACAGCAATAACAAGGCTTTTATTATTTAAACACTTTACAAAATGAGAAAAAAAGTTTTTTTTAAGTTTTAAGACATTCTCTTTATTGTATTTGCTATAGGGTGAGCCAAATGACTTTGCCCAGAGCAGTGCAGAGTACAAGAAAGGACAGACAGAATCAGGAATTGAGGAGAAAGAGACCATATCATTTTCATTGATAGGGTGTGTGTGTGTGTGTGTGTGTGTGTGGGGGGGGGGGGTGTTTGGAATAATTCCCCCCTTCAGATGTCTGTGCCCGTCCCTGCTCACCAGTGGTGTGTTTTGATATGCCTGTCACATCTTGCTAAGAGAGAGCATTCCACATGAATAAGATATAAGAGTTAAACCTGCAGAGGTCACCATAACACTGCGTATAAAATCTCCAGAGCATTGCCTTCCAGCTTCCCACAGTGAGAGGGCCAACACATACTCATGATGATGTGATGTTCTCACATAAGGAAAGCATGGATTTTGCTCTTTTTAATGGGATATACATAAATTACCCATGATCTCAAAAGGGAAGCATTTCACCATTGATGTTAACCATTGTGGTTTAACTTATTATTAGACACTATGAAGACCAGCGGTGGAAGAAGTATTCAGATCTTTCACTTAAGAAATAGTACTAATACCACACTGGAAAAAAATACAAGTAAAAGTCCTGCATTGAAAATGTTACTTAAGTAAAGTATGTATCATCAAGAAAACGTATATAAAGAATTAAAAGTTAAAAAGTACAGAATGTAGAAAAATCCACACATTTTAGAAAGTTGAAACGAACAAAACAGTTCTGTATTTAATTGGCTAATCATTTCAGCTGTACTTGTAGATCTATTCATCTAATTTATCTATTCTAATATCTAAGATGTTGCTTTTCATGCTGCAGAGAGGCAGAGAAATGGACCGCAGACTGACAAAGAAACAGTCAACCTGATTAGACCTAATTTGACTCAGAACCGGATGTTGATCAGATAAAGCTGCTCTGTCTCCACGACAACTAGCATCCACAAGAAAGAAGACAGGATTGAAATTAAGATTGGCCTAATTCTACTTAATGGTTTTAATAGAGCAAAAATGTGTGGGAAGATGACACATGGGCACAGCCTCAAAAAGTTGCATTAGCATACAGGCAGTTGATAGTTACCAAGGTTTTGATATTACAGGGTGTGAGATAATGGCCAGATTGATCAGGGACAGGAGATCTCCCTCTTTGCATGACCTTAAATGTACACTGTGGAGTTGTTGACCACAAGGGGAGCAATGTTTGAATGAGTGAGTCCCTGGTTTGT
Source organism: Sander vitreus (assembly GCF_031162955.1). Taxonomy (NCBI): domain Eukaryota; kingdom Metazoa; phylum Chordata; class Actinopteri; order Perciformes; family Percidae; genus Sander; species Sander vitreus. Next base: position 24,577,495 of record NC_135860.1, on the reverse strand, counting down.
TTGTGTCTCATTCCCTAGAACAAGAAGCAAGGACACACAGGATGCACACATGTATGCACACAAGAGGGTAGTAATGCATATTGATAGACATGAATGTGATTATTACGAGAAAACTCCACAGGGGTATTTTTAATTGAAAAAATAACCCTCCTTATGCTTCATCGTTTCGGTCTGCAATTGTTGCATCTTGTGTTTATACATTTGTTAAGAGGACAGTTTGTCAATGAGCCATCACGTACATGTTAGCACTAAAAGTACAAAGTACAACTGGGGCTGATGGAAATGTAATTCGCTTTGCAGGGATTCGGTCATAAACCAAAGTATTGGACTAACTGAAATGGTTCCCCTGAGGATGGCGCCGGAGGAAAAGTCAGATGACCACCAGTTATTTACAAATCATTCTCAAGGGACCATGAATGTCTGTACCAAAACCCATGCCAATTCATTTAATAGTTATGCAGCTTGTGTGACTGAAAAGTCATAAGTGTAAATGTACCGCTCAAAGAAGCAGCAGATGGGTGGACTATTCATTTTGAATTCTGCTGGTACATCCAATCGTCACCTACATTCGACATGGCTAAAATCCTATTTTGGAGGAGGTTTGCGCAGCTGCATCCCTCCTCCTAGTGTTGGATCACCTGATTTATTATGAATAGCTAGAATGTTCCAAAAAAGTAGGCCAATTTGTCATCGCATCTTTCTCTTCAAAACTCAGTAGCTGACACTACACCATTAAAACGCAGATCGACTTTGACCTACAAATCAGCAGCTCATTGATTCTACATATTATTCAGGGAGAAAATAGGGACATGCTTCACTTTGAAACTCATACCCAAGAGTCCCCCCTAAAGGCAAAGTGATTCCTGTATAATAAGTTCACAAGCATAATCATTGTCCCTCAGTTAGTTACACTGATCAATGGGCAACTCTTGGAGGATAGACAAGGGTGGGGAGGCCCGCCAATAACTGCAGTTTTTCCTCCAGATTGTATGTTTGCTTGTAAACATATAAAGTGTGTAATTTATGTACTGAAGTATGTACATTTTTAGATGTATGCCTTGAATTTGAGTGAATAGCTTGTGATTAATTGGCTGGTTGTTTTATCTCAGGCTGAAGTCGGTACATGTGTTTATAATCAACGTGTTTTATTGTAAATTTGTGCAATTTATTCATGGGAGACAAAGTAACCTTAGGTTCAAGTTTGAAGAAGTTTGATTTGAGGAGAGATTATTGATTGTTTTTTTTTATTTACATCTTTGATAGACACTGTAGCCTGTGACTCACCCCTCTAAACTGTCAGGGTTGTAGGCTTGGACCCAAATGCAGGAAGGCGAGAGAGTGCAGCAGTTTCAAATAATAGTAATTTAATAAGAACACAAAGAGACTTACAAATGTAAGCAGGGCAGGTGAGCAGAACCAAAAACACAGAAAGAAACGAGGAAAAAGCCAGGAGACCAAAAAAAATCACTGACGACAAGTAACGAAAGACAAACGACAACCCACCAACAACAGACACAGAAAGCACAGGGACTAAATACACAGGGTAATGAGGAAACGAGGGACAGGTGACACTAGGGCTGGGGAACAGGTGAAACACATCAGACAATCACAAGGGCGGGAAAACCAAAAGACAGGAAGTAAATAAGACAAGACTAGGGAGAAAAGACAGACTTCAAATTAAAACAGGAAATGGGAAAACCAACTAAACAAAGAAACTTGACACAGGGACTAGATGTGACACTAAACACTTGAATAAACCGCTGATTGCAGCATCACATTTAGTGAAGGCTTGAGGATCTAGTTTTGATCATATGACAAAAGTGACTTTCTCTCACGTCTTCATGCAATGCCTTCCATTGAACATGTTTTCTAATGTCTTTCCGTCAACAATTCTTCCAAATCGTAGGATGATATACAGTAGGTTGTTTATTCCTACCCTCTAATACGACTGTCACTACCAGATGTGAGTCGAATGCAGATGAGTGAGTTGCGCACGCATCACTTTGCGACAATTGCTGTTAGCCACAGAATAATGAGATAGGTACATATATAGCAGTCATTTATTATTTAGCGTAAGGCATCACATTTTCACAGCATGATCCCTGATGTCAGTTCAAGATTAGAGGCTGAAGTAGCCTACAAGAACCTGCTAACGAGAGACTTTTGTAATGTCAATACAATTAAAAATGGACCTACATAACGAAGTTCGTTCACTGCTGGCAACAAGTTAGCAATCAAACACAACAAAGGCTGTCACTTGAATGGCGTTAGCAATCAAACAATCATAGATAGTTAAAACGTTTTTGAAATGATTTCCATCTTCTGTTATTGTTTGTAATGAGAAAAGTTTATTATTTTACGGATTTCACAAATTTCAGTATGACACAGACGCTTGAGTGGCGTTTTGAGCTAACATTAGCAATCAAACAATCATAGATAGCTAAAATGTTTTTGAAATGATTTCCATCTCGAAAAGTTCATTATTTTATGGATTTCACAAATTTCAGTATGACACAGACGCGCTATGACACAGACGCGCCCACCTTGCTTGTAGCCGGATCCCTTGGCATCATGCCGTAAACCTTTAAATCTGAGCATGCGCAACTCACATCTGCACTCGACTCACATTGGGTAGAGACAATGACCCACAGGAGCGTTTCATAAATAAATGTCCCTAGCTGTGGCAGGAAATACGACCCACAGGAGCGCTTCCGTCCTCATATCTAAACGTAACGGTCACTGTTTGAAACATGTTAAAACTGTGAAACGATTGCAGTTTAGGTTTATGCAACAAAACTACTTAGTAAAGTAGTAGTACGCAGAACATGACCTAGTTCCATTTGTTCTGTAAAGTGAAGAAAAAAAACTTGTCTGTGTTAGTTTGACCCAATCCCCACCCCATCCGACCTCCCTACGTGGAACTTGGCGCTTTTATACTTCCTGTTTTGCCCCTGTCATAATTACTACTACCACATAGAGGGCGGCGCCACCTAACAATAAAACGCAAATATGGGTCGTGATTGCTGATTGTACAATCGACTTATGAAGTCATTTTTTCGTGGGATGTCTCCTGACTCTGACTCTGTCCAACCAAATGCTACTCCTAGTGTCTATTACATTTTTTTCTGAATGCTTAAACCCTAACCGTGATTGTCATAGCACAATTTCTAAAACTATTAATACTTATAGCAAAACCACTCACTGAGTTTGCAAAACTGAAAGCACAAACACTGCTTTGCACTCAGTTTGCGTAGTGGACCATGTAATCAACCATGGAATGACCCTGAGGGATGCTGGCCAAAGGCCTAACTTGAGCCGCTACACTGTAGCAAGCATCATAAGGACATTTCGAAATGAGAATCGGTTAGTACAGTCACTTTGCACTAAGTTTTGTAGCACTGCCATACCCTAATGAGAAACACAACAATACCATACATGTAAAAATACTGAAATTGTTGAATTGCTAGACGTCCAGATGCTGGGGGCAGAGGAAGAATGTTCACTGCAGAACAAGAGACCCATATAGTCAATATGGTGATTGCAAATAAATAATTTGAAAGAAACAGTGAACGTGTGAAACAACTGCGATATGACTATGTGCAGGTAAGCTATAGTATCATTGGTACTGAATCTGGAAGTGCATACTGTAGTGCTGTGCATGGGCCTGCTGTGCTGCATTTGTTTTGTCCAGAGAGTGATGGAGCTGGAGGCAGATGCCATGGGTCATGAGCTGCTTTTTGTGGATGAGGCAGGTTTTAACCTCACTAAAACAAGGAGACGTGGCAGGAACATTATTGGACACCATGCCATAATCAATGTCCCAGGACAACGTGGTGGTAACATAACTATGTGTGCAGCTATAAGTCAATGTCTATGACCGTCATCCCCATCAACGCATAGCCCTTTTACAGGCAATGGAGGAGGCATGTGGGGATATTGACCAGGCATCATGTCAGGGCTGGATACGGCATTCCAGAAGATATTTTCCCCAGTGCCTTGGACTAGAGGACATTGCATGTGATGTAGACGAAATTTTGTGGCAGGACCCAGAGAGATGACATGATGTAGACTGATTTTTTTTTTTCTTCTCAGTGAAATTACTATTTTGTGTTTTGACTTGGAAAAAAACACGTGTTTGTTTTGATGTGTGTGAATAAAGTTTGGATCCCTGTATGTTTAAAGAACTATGACAAAAGTATGACCTCAAACTGACATAGCCTACCTTGTATGGAGGAAATATTTATTCATAATTCAAATTGAAAGTCCAAAGAGAAAACGAAGCGAGATCAAATTAAAAATATTATTATTTGACTACGCTACTAGGAAAAATCATGCCATAATTAAATTGAAAAAAGATAAAGGAAACTGAAAAGGCAAAGTTGATATGTAAATGATTTATCTTTTGAATTTTCCATTTGGCGTTTCCATTTGGATTTAATATTTGGATTTTCAATTTCAATTTAACATTTGGCTTTTCCATTTGGATTTAATATTTGGCTTTTCAATTTCAATTTAACATTTGGCTTTTCCATTTGGATTTAATATTTGGCTTGTCAATTTCAATTTAACATTTGGCTTTTCAATTTCAATTTAACATTTGGCTTTTCAATTTCGATTTAACATTGGCTTTTCATTTGGACTTTATTTACAACAACAACGGACTTTATTCTCCGACATGTATTTACAACAATCACTCCTGATTGATCTGCTATTTCACCACTAAATTCACAATTGTTTTTATTTTTTACGAAGGTTTGAAGAGTTAAGAAAGGTTTATTAGCTTTTGCAAGAGAACTACAATGTTTTGCTGATTTGGTGAAAGGTTTTCTTTTGTGTGTGTAGTGTTTTGCAAAAATAGCCAATAGTTACAAAAAATGTGCCTAAGCAATCAGAAAAAAATTTAAACTGTGTCGAGGCATATGCGTACACAGTATATGGCAGTCAGTCATGTCAGTCATCAACATACCAGTTCCAGCTTTGAGCTTTTCATCAGCCAGTCCTGAGTGTGGAGAGGAATTAGACTCCATGGTGTTCCATGTGGACAGGAAAAATTAAAGCTGATGACATTTCCTTCCTGCTCAAATTGGATGTTTCCCTTCCTGTAATAGCTCATTACAACATCCTGGTTGAGTACACTCAGTAGACTCAACTACATAACTAAAATTGGTCATTTGACCATCCCTTTTGTTGAGGAATTAAAAAAAGGTTTAACCATCACAAGAATTAGAAATGTTGTATATGGATATTTATTAAAAAAATGTCAACCTCAAGTAGCAGCCTGTAGAGTAGGTTTTTGATATTTTTATATACCAGTATTTGTCACAGTTGCAGAACAGGCAGCAGGAGAGGAACCCAAATGCAGATGAAGGACAGGCAGTACAATAATGTAATAACTGAAGGCCTACAGTCCAAACACAGGCAGGTAACGAAGGTAACAAGTACAAAAAAATACAAAACGACAGGAGAAAACCAGGAAAACTGGTTATGCTAGGACTGAGGCTGGTACTTTGGACACTGGAGTGACAACGAACTGACGACAGACAGAGGGAGCACACAGACTAAACAACACACAAAGCCGGAAGTGAAGTATCAGAAATGAGATAAGGTGTGATTAACAAGTAGTGACTTATAACTATGACTTATAACTAAAAATATTTCTTATCAACAGACAGGGATGTGACAGTATTTTTGGTAACAATACAAATAGTAATAATAGTAATAATTGTCATGAACTTTAACTCCTCATGTGTGTCTTGTATTTTTCGTCTATAATGACATAATTATTTATTACGTTAAAACATTTCACTGTCTTAAAGCTAACAAAAATAAAATGACTTCAGATACATGAACACTGTCTATAAGTGGAGGCTACTGTATTAACAGATGACCATACAGCAAAATGCACCCCTTAAATATTTCAATGAAGATTGGATTTGCAGCACCTTGCTTATTGCTCTATATTATCACTTTTGAAATGTTTGCCACCTCCACCATGAAAGACTGAATGTCGACATGATTGCAACATATGGAACACCTTCACTCTCCTGCTGACAATTTGATTGATAACATTTTGATTGACAGACGAGGTTAGCTGTTATTATTACTGGAGCTCCCTGACAGAGCGGAGGGGGCTCTGCACTCTCTCCACCTGCTCTCACAGTCCATTTTGTTGCATTTTTGAAATGGTCGAGTGTCCTGAGAGGAAATGAACTGAATTCAAACACACTTTGAACCACATCTCACATCTGACAGCCTATTGGCATTTTCAAATTGCTGTGAAATCTTTCACTAGTACATGTTGGAGTTTATGGAAGTGTTTTTTGAGAGACTTTCCCAACTTTATGAAGAGTTTGTGATCATGGTTAACAATGCTGCCAACTGCAATTATCTTCACCAATGTCTTTAATAATTTGTAGCATCAACAAGTCACAGTGTGACAGTCTTCATTCACGCTCAACAGTTCTAGATTGGATTGAACAGCCTTTGTTTTACCAAAAAGGTCTTTTGAGATTTTATTTTCTTTGCTGAGCGCGATGAGCAAGTCATCTTTCCAAGCTCATGTTTCTTATATGAAAATCCAATACATTTTACAAAATGGTTCCCCTTTCTTCTGCTTACTCAGCTTTTATATGTTACCAAAATAACTGCCAGCTCTCAAATGAAAACATTACAGTCTTAAATCAACACTAAAGATTCTTTTGTATCGGCTTTTTGAAGCGTGAAGGCTACCGTAGCTGTAATACGTACTTTGAACTGCGTGGTGCGAGAGAGTTGATTGCGATATATGATCTCAATGCTAGATGGCAGAAATTCCTACACATTGGACCTTTAAACAGTTTGATAAACTTAAGTGTTTCATGAGTTTACCTTGAAGCAGTGTGGGTGGTAGTCTGGATCAACGGAAGTACATTTCCAGGATAATTGCCTGACCTCCCGTGCCGGATGTCCCTCACCTTCCACTCTCTGTGGAGAAAACTTTCACTCTCTGTGTGAAACTTTGAGCTAAAAGGCTCCATGCTGAAAATGGCAAGTTTTTAAAAAAATTTGGATTGTGCAGGCCTGCTTGGATTTTTCAGGGAATGATTGTAAAGACTTACAAGGAATACCTTTACGGCATTTACTCTCTAACTGGGACATTTTTGGACCGATTGGAGAGGATTGGCTGTGGACGAAGAACACTGGTAAGAACAAATTACATTTAACCATGTATCCAGCTCATTTAAATAAAAGGCTTAAAAGGCTTGCTGCAAAGCAAATCACTCCGCCCAAGTAGCAGAAGTAGCAGAGCTTCGCCTTTCTGAGAATATAGTTCCCAGTTTGTTTACAGTTAGAAGATGGCTGTGTCTCATGTTACATTGTTTTTTGTACACGCTGTGACTCTACAAATCACAACATGTAAATAGGAACATGTTGGCGTTATTTTGTCACTTATTTGGAGCAGTAGGCTAGTTGGAACCAATTACCTGCAGGTTTTGTGCTAGGCTAAGCTACCGGTGGAACCGTCAGACAGCGTTACAACACGCACGGACACGAGAAGGGTATGTATCGACTTGTCTTACTCTGGGGGTTACGGTGAATAAGCTAAAGTCCCAATAAGTTGGCGTGTTCCAAAGTGTTGCAAAGCCTGCTCTTTAAACAGGAAATATTACAGAAGTATCATGTCTGACAGCCAAATAAAGTCAGACAGTTTACTTTAAGAAATTATATTTTTATAAAAGCAGTAATTAATTTGCACATTTGGAGTTAGGTAGACACTCACCGATTAGTTAGTTGATAAGAGCAATCATCAATATTTAATTAAAAAGCATGATTAAAATGATGCAGTGACCTTTGATCGTGTGCAGATGTGTCTTCTTGCTGTGTTTGCACAGTCCTGGAGGCGATGAGCACCCTGTTTAGAAAAATAAGAGCTTATCTTGTGTCTGATAAATAGGTTAATGAGATCATTTGTTTACACTATGATAATATAAAAGGGGGAAATGTGTTGATCATGGTACTGTGCCACAGTAGAGGAATTATAAAAATCAATCATATAGCTGTTTTTGCATTGTTACTTGTGAAGTAGTGTTAAATTGATCTTTTGACTTCGTCTATTTTTTCTCCCTGTACTCAAAGAGACTAAGGGCACATCAACGACGCGCTCCACTTCCAGGATTGTTCAGGGGCCGCCGGAAATTCCGCCGGATCTCCCTCTTTTTCAGCCGGATGTCCCTCACCTTCCACTTTCTTTGTGTTGGCATTCTAAACTCCGGTGGATTTCTGAGGACTATGGTTAACTGCTCCTCAGATCTCTGCAGGGTAAATCCAGACAGCTAGCTAGACTATCTGTCCAATCTGAGTTTTCTGTTGCACGACTAAAACAACCTTTGAACGTACACGTTCCACCAAAACATGTTCCTTCTCGAAGGCTACTTTGCAGAGGCACCGTCATTGTGTCCGTGGTTTAGCGCTGACCAAGACGATTTTGATTGGTTTAAAGAAATGCCAATAAACCAGAGCACATTTTTCTCCCATCTCGGAATGTTGTGTGGACTAGCCAGACCCTCCTTTGCAGCGCTGTGGAGGAAGGTCTGGCAATGCAAGACTAATATCAGCTGCCTCTGATAAACAGGGTGCTGGTGACTCGCATTGAGCCAATCCCGTCCTGTCACCAATTGTCTTGATTTGATTTTTGCTTCCACCACACCACCCTGCTTCAGTTCTAGCTCTCATGCCTGGAGAGACTTTGTAGAGATTTGTTTTCACGTTGAAATGAAACGGTTTCTATTCTGTTGGTCACTGTCAAAAAAGCCACGTTGAATCTGCTTTGTGTTAAACACTAAAACATGGGGGGTTGAATATGTTTATCGAAATGTTGGTGTTCTATTATGATGTACAAGGATGCATACATTTGTCAAAATTCAATTGTGCCAATAAATAGCATAATCTGACAGCTGATGATGTGCAGTTGAGGTGTTAACAGAAATCTGATAAACAGTATGCATGTCATGTCATAGCTCGCATAAATTATAATCCGAGGATGTGTCAGTTATTGATCATGTCTATGTCCTTCTGTTCTTGCTCAGGCACACAATTTCTTCTTTTCCTCTTTTGATTGCTGCCTTGATCCCCCATCTTGTTACATTCACTATCTCTACTCTTGTGCTCTCCTTGTTATCGCCGTGACCTTTCACTGAAAAGTCAAGGATGAGATGAGAGGCAAAGCAATCCTATCTCATCAAATGGACTGCAACCAGGTTTAAATGTAGAAGACAGGGCTGTAACTAGGTCTATCAAAATGGATACCTTTTATCGGAGATGTTTCATTTATTTGGGCTCATGATATTCAACAGGGCTCAACAGTGATGTCGGGCATCCAAAAGCGTACGGACAGCTAAAGTTGCCATACCAGGACACTGGTTCTCAGGGTTATAGTTCCAAATGTATTCCTGATCGCTGGGCCAGCGAGGGCAACTACCACCACAGCCTTTAATATCTGCAGTGTTTCTCCTGAATTTTAATAGAGGGCTGTTACTGTGAGAGTTCATTTTAAGGTGCCACTGAGCTCTCTCTTAGTGAGTCTGAGGTGTGAGTGTTAAAGCAGCTCTGCCTTGACCTGACCGATCAGGAGTCTGTCATCGCCCCATTTGCTGCAGCCCACAGGATGGGAGAAAAGAGAAATCCTATTTTTGCCCGTTAGATAAACGCAATGTGCTTGTTTGTCATTAGGCATCAACACTCTAAATGAGCAAGCTGGTGCTCTGAGTATCACAAATGTTATGTATAGAGCCGCATTGTAAAAATGCAACTTGGGAAAGATGACAGTTTTGTACATTTTAGATTGTCGTTTGGATGGCCTTTTAAAGGGCATGGCATGTGCATCCAGTTTATTTTAGCCTGATTTACAGGCTCTCCAACTGCCTATAGGTTACTAATTGATAGGAGCTGGATGTCTACGATTATTTCTTTCTTCAATGCAGTGAAAATGAGAAATAAAGACATTCAGCATATGGTTTTCTTTTTCTTTTTTTGTGTGTGTGTTAGAGTGTTTTCCTTATTCGAACAGGTTCATGTTTATAGACTTATCAGAAAAATTGAAAAATTCACAACCTCATTGGTGTTCCCTGTTCTTGTTTTATTCCAATTTTAATTTTGAAAAGTCAGTTAAAAGGGTTGTAGGCTACAGTGCAGTCATATTTTGTGCATCTATGAAGTCAATTATGAACCACACCGTTTCTCCACTGAGAGAAGGTAGTATGGCAATTTCATTTTGATTAGTAATGTAATTCCCTTCATATCTTCCTGGCATACCTGCAGTCTATCCAGAAAGCTGTATAAGGGGTTCACTACTTGTCATTTGATTATATAGATTGTATTGCATTTCATCACTGCAGTGCTTCAACCTTAAATCCCTCCAGACTTTAGGCTACAGTACATGTCACCTATTAACAAATATGACTTTTTAAAGGTCAGTATACATTGCGACTTATTGTGACTTAAATCCATAAATATTTAACTTTATAAATTACTGTACAACTTTCCATTTAAAATTAAGCAGGGTTGATGTCCAAAGTCTGGCCCATGGACAAAGAGCAAATCTAGCTAAATGTATAGTAAAAATAGTACCTGAGCTATCAATTAGTCTCTGTAGGTTATTTTTCTGTCAATGTAGGCCTAATGGTAGTCATATTTTGTATGCGTGTTTAAATTATCCTTTTGTAAACAGTTCTTTTAAAACCTCTTCTCAAAATTAAAAGTTGATAATTAGTAGGCTATTATAGCAGTAGCAGCCTAGTAGAAGCTGCAGCTGAACGTCTTCCTCATCCCCACTCAGAATGTAATGCTGCGTTTCATGTGGTCACGTGACCAGCTCGCTGTCTAATCACGTCGCTCGAATGATGTGACGCACGAGATTCAAAGTTGGCAGCAACGTTTCTGTTGAGATACTCTACTAGCACAACTTGTTTGTTTTCATCCGCAGCTGAAGCTTTAACCAGCCTATAATATATATATATATATATATATTTCTCCATGTTTTCATACGAGTGAAGTGGGTTTTCACTATCAGAATGGACGGTAAAGTCATCGGACCGGGTCCATACAGGGCGACCAAGTTGGTGAGTCTGTTAGCAAGGCACAGAGAAATTATACGTGCTAAAGCTTTTTGTGAAGTTTTAACGTTACAGTGTAGCTTAACTAAATGTGCAAAGTTTGTTTCATGTTTAGAACGTTAGATTACGTTGATAATTTACATCCATACCACACTAAGCAGACGAAAGCTGACGTAACGTTACTTTTAAACTTTTAAATTTAGTTAATTAGCCAACAGTTGTTTTACAACTAAAGCGTTTAAAATATTGGCCTCACGAAAAAAGAGAGGCTTGCAAAACAACCCTAAAAGTATGTGAGAAAAGTCAACAAAAGCAACTTTGTGGGAAAATGGGGCTCTGCTCTGACGTACTAGTAGTACCATAATTATTATTATAATCCCCTCATTTACAAGAATATCCCGGTGTTTACATTCAGACTAATTGCATTCCGATATCGGATATCAGGTTCAAAGTAATGCTAATGTGTTCACTGTGTTAATGTATCATGTGTCCTTGGCACTATCATTTCATGTAAAAGCATCAAACACAACATACACGCTATTACTCTCAAATGTTTCTACAAGCTCACTGGCTGTGGCTTGGAATCTTAAACCCCTTTCAACTTTTAATAAATTGCTATTGTGCAAATTGCAAAACCGCATACGAAATGTATATGTTGTAGCACGTCATTTTATTATTTATTATTTATTTTTAAAGGCAAATTTAAAAACTAGCAAGTTAATTCACCCATTTCCTGTTATTTAAAATGTCCCTGTAAGCTTTTCATAGAAGACATTTTGACTTGTCATATTAAGAAAGGCACAGGTGTTACTAACAACGTGACGTGTCCCATTGAGCCGCCAGCATGCACAATAGCAGAACCTTGAAACCAAAGTAGCTAAATGGAATTCAGCCATCTTTCATTTTTATTATTTGCACCTGTGCCTTTCTTACTGTGACATGCAAAATGTGAAGAAAAAAATAAGCATAATACTGTGACAAGAGGGTCTCTACTGAAAAGTCCTGTGCTGAATCGGGATAAATGAGATACAGAGTTTGCAGTCCACTTGACAAAACAAGAATGACAATACTATTTTTGTATCCTTTCCCTTGGTTTCTGCCTAGTTTAACCAGCAACAGTACCCATGTCTTTTCAGACTTCTGCCTATCCTCTTCACCTACTATGTGTATTGCATTTGTGCAATCTGGTATTGAAATACAGTTCAACAGAAAAGAAGGTAGAGACAGACATACAAAGACACTCTCGACACTGGTTTCCTTCTGTGGTTCAGAACCTTTTCCGCATCTTTTTAAAATGAAAGACCATTCTTCTCCCAATAGGCTCTCAAGACTAGCCTTGAGTTAGGCTTTTACATGTCTTAAGTTCTCTCTCTCTCTCTGTGCTTTTATCTACTTCCTTCATTTTTCTCCTGGCCAGCTGGATACTTTGTAAGCTCTGTAACCCGTAACCTCTGCACTATTCAAAACACTGAGGAGATAATGTTCCATTTGTTGTGATGTCTGCCTACTTTTTGGTGACCAAATGAGTGTGTTCTGGATCCTTTGTGTGATTTGAATCACTATGAAGAGAGACAGCTGTGGCCGTTAATGCACAGATTTGCTGCTGCAATATTTAAGGGCTGTATGTTAGTCTATTTTTACACACATTGTGTTTTGTGCATCCCTTTCTGACAGTAATAACAAAAATGTTCCAAACTAAAACTTGTTGAACGCATCAAATGCTGTTATCTGTGCTATATCAGAGTTGTAGCCTATAAATATCATATAACCGTATACTAGTCCCTATTCACCCTATTACCAGGGGACCTCATGTGATTTAGAATTTACCCCCCATGTCTGTGTTTCGTGCGGCGCACTCGCACGGGATAAGCAAAGTCTGTACTTTACTTGATTACACGTGGGTCGACTACACGACTACCCACATATGATGTCAAGGCTTTCCTTTATTATTGCCAACGCAGCGAGTACAATTCCCAACCACAGATGTTGATTCGCATAGGACTAATATTATCACACAACGTCTGTGCGAAGTATGGTAGGTAACTTGCAGTGGAATTTTTACTTGATAAATAACATGGCAGATTGACATGGGATTAAGATCACAGATGACCTTCGCAATTATTACAAACTACTAGAGGTCCCCAGGTAAGAATAGTCCCGTGCGACTAGAGCTTTATACTAAATTACAAAGGCACACTCACAAAATTTGCTGTCTGTCACAAATGTTCTACAGCATTTTTCAAACCACATTATATCCCTTTTGTCACATCTGTCTCCCTTTTTTATACAGTGGAATGAAACCATCAAACTCTTCCGTGGAGGCATGCCGCTGAGAAGGCACTGGGCGCACTTTCGCTACTATGATTGCAGTTTCGCAGGATCCGAAGCTGTGGATTATCTCCATGAGCTGCTGAGGCGCAACTACAACTTTGGCCCCGAGGTGACTCGTTACCAGACTCTGCAGCTGCTCAGGAAGTTCCTCAAGGCCCATGTCATAGAAGACATCAAGGGACGCCATGGGTCAGAGGACTTTGAAGACAATGGCCATTTGTACAGGTGCTACTTTGTCACCCTGTACTGTTATTTATGTTAGTCGATACACCATTGGCATTAGGGCTGTTGGAACAAATTCCGAAAGTCAAATATAATTCAAATAGTAAAAAAAATCAATACTATTCGAATGCTGAAATTACTACTATATATATATATATATATATATATATATATATATATATATATATATATATATGTATGTATGTATGGCTAACACTATTGTTACTTAGTTTATAACACATCGTGTCGTTGTGCTAACCGAGCAACGTTAGCCTTTACAACAGAGCCGCTTCAATACACTTGTTAGATAATGTTTCATTACAGAGTTCTCTGTTGATTTGTGTTTGTCGCTGTGTGCCTGGTGGAATATAACGTAAACAGAGCGGCGAGCCAGAAATGCAATGCGCTATGATGTAGATCCCCTTCAAGGCCAGACTAATGTTAGAAGTCCCTCCAGTGGACAGAACGTGTGACAACAACCACATGCTTGTAGTGGCATTGCCAATGCATAAGCAACAGACTGCATTTGAGCATTTAATATTTGAATATTTAAAAAAAATAACAAATGAAATTCAAATGGTATTATAGAGGAAGACAGCTCTGATTGGCATTGCTGCTGCATCTTCACAGTTTGCCCTTTCGTTCGTCGGCTAAGCCCGGTGCTGCTGTGTTTTTCTCCAGGTTCCCCTCCTCGTCCCCCCTCAAGTCTTTTCCAACAAGGCCTCTGTTGAGAGACAGCACTGACCTTCCCAGACTCATTCGCTGGGACGACTACGAAGAATTGCCTCAGCGGGAAAACATTCCACCCCTGAAGTCTGCTGTCATGGTGAGAAAGAGACAAAGATGTGTCAGCTCCTCCACTGCTTGCTTGGCGTCGTGCTGTGTGTACGCATATGCAAACGTAATATAGAGCAAATGAGAACATTTTTAAGTATCTTCCCTGTTGTAATTACTCCCGTTTGCTGACATTTACATCATTCTGCACTCAAGGTTAAACAGCACACTGAAAAATTAAAAGCAATCCGGAACAAGAGCCCAACAAAAAAATACTTCTTTACTTTCAGTGTTTGTTCAGACTGCTGCTGATTGTTGTTTCTTTGTTGAACTCAGTTCTACGGCACATCTTCATGGCTGTTGTGTTGGGCAGCATTATATTGAATATATCATATTTAGGGAATGTATAATATTTTGTCCACCTTATTTACATATATGGGCGGACAAAAACTGTAACCCTCACACGTAATAGTGTAATGCATTACCATACAAAGTAAATTCGGACCTATACCATTACAAATAGTGTAAATATCAACACATCTCTGAATCAATGTCAACAACACTTTCTATGTTTTTTCTTACTCTGTAAGTCAGAAGGACACTTTTCATTCATGTCTCCATTCCTTTTTGATCAGACCTCGGATTTGTGGAATAAAAGGCACAGTGTAGCTATTGGGGATGTGCATGAATGCAAGCTCATACAAAGGAAGGAGATAACTCCAAAGCAAGTGGACCACATCTGGAAGTCAATGACGGTTGCACAGTATGTAACCCTTTTACATAACTCATTAAACATTTCCACTGTTCATGTTGTGTGTATCTTTTGCAGTAGATCAGTGGTTCCCAGACTTGTTTCAGACCATGATATGGCACCTCTTCAAAGGACATTTTTTGTCAGTCAAGTTGTGTTCAGGGTGACTGTTATGAGATGTATCAGCATTTCTTTGAGCTCTGTTTACCGTGTCAAATCTTTCCATTGCTTGCTCCGACGGTCACAATTTTGACTGCTGAGCCCTTGGAAAACCTCCCGAGCCGGAAAGCGACATTGTGCTACTATGGCAACCGTGAGTTGTCGCGTAAAATAGCTACGGCAAAACTGCTTATTAAAGTTTTTAATGAGGGGATTTTGATAACAGTTGCTTTTTTCTTCTGATTTAATATGTTTGGAAACGTAACATACAGCATAGTTAATGTAAATGTTGCCATTTCTTTTTAAATGTTTAAGATTCGAGGCACCCTGGGTGCAGTTTGGGAACCACTGTTATGAGATACTTGACGCCAACTCTGTTGTTTCAGTTTACAGAGAGTGTTGGGCCTAACGTCATTGGATGGAGTTTTAAACCCAACGCATGTGAGCGGCAAGCACATTGTTCACAATGTGTTCAGCGTTAATAAGACGGGCATAGTCATATTGGATAACAAAGCCGGTATGATGCATCTGATTCACAATTAAAAGAACAATTGTTTGGTTGCAACTTTGAACCTGTTAGACTTATGACTCTATCTCTGTTGCATCTCCAGAGGACATGCCATATTGGGTGGTATCAGCAATGAAATGTCTTGCCAATTGTAAGTATACATTTTGTGCTCACTCTAAAAATTGGTAAGAAAATAAAAATCACTAACTGCTTTGGGACTGCGGTGGTTTCATGTACCCAAGTAAAATCTCTAAAATGATTGGGTAAGCCTCCAGTCTGTAAGCTAAAGCACACTTTAACTGTTTTTCACCAATGATCATTTTAAAAGAGTAGGTGCCATGTTGTCGACATTTTTGTCACTTTTTGTTTATACAGTATGAATGTATGTGTGTGAGTATACTATGAAATCTTAAGTACCATTTTGCATGTTTAACATTAACGGAGGTTACCTGTATATTTTCTTACAGGTTTGCATTCTGTGTGAAGCACTAAAAGTGGCATCTGTCTTTTTTCTCAGGGCCTAATGGCAACGAAAGCAAACAGCCGGTGTACCCGGGTTTCGAGAGGGATGTTCTGAAAACAGTGGCCGATTACTTTCAGAGACTCAAAGAACCCCTGCTGACTTTCCATCTATATGAAGTCTTTGTCAACATTCTCAGTGAGTGCTTCACCACCGATATGTGTACACTGCCACAGATAAACATCATTCAACAATCATTTTGTATCTAGCCTGAATGTTTGCCCTCATGAGCAGGACGCCTTCTCTCCTCGTATCTCTGCAGGTCTGCTGCAGGAGCAGGAGGTCGCCACTGAGGCTCTTCAATTCAGCTGTCTCTTACTGCCGCCGCCCAACCGAAGACGCCTCCAGCTGTTACTGCGTCTCATGGCCCGGGTCTGCCAGAATCCCCACCTGCCTCCACTCAACGACGCCATTGCTACCCGCACACTGGTAAACATACCTACGAGTTTATACTACCTTCATACTACCTTTTTTAAAGCTTTTTATATTGTGTAAGAGAGGTTGAATTTCACAGTTTGTTTGTGTTGGACTTTGCAAGGTGACACAGTCTCCATTGGGGACAAGGAAAAAAACATGCAGGCCAAGGGACAGAGAGAAAGTGCCAGAATTCTGTAATTTCAGAATCCTTGCTACGTGGATTGGAATACAAAGTGGTCTGAATCTGCCCGTGGTAGACATAGCAATACATTTCCTAGGATTTGACTTTTATCGATCAGAATGTATTTAGAAACGACCCCTGCAATGTGTGTACACTAACTGCACAATGCTTGCTATTACTCCTATACAATATTAGTTATTCACATATAGAATATTAAAGCTATAGTTTGTTTCTGTCTCCCCCATGAGGAATTCTAAGTAATGACAACAACGCTGTCGGCGCATTCACATGATACAAGCCTTTGGTGATCTCGCACCACCCCCACCCCTCCTACAGGCATTTGCTAGTAGCGTTCATGCCGTTAAATCAAGGTGGTCAGTGGACTCTTCAGAGGAGGTCATTTATCTTGTAATTTTCATGCAACAGCAATGCGGGCGGTCACTTTCGTTTTTTGGATGTTAGTCCTTCTGCTGAATGTGTAGGTCTTTTCCTAGCAGTACAATCACAGACTGAAACATTCCGTGGGCTCTTCTTCGGCTTTTACAGCCATGCGTTCACCTGTTGCAGCAGTCCTCTTCGTCTCCAAAGCTGAACGCTGCCGTTGTCCTTTCTCAGCGGTGACGTAAAACGCATCCCTCGAGCTTCTGCGTGTGAATATCGCCGGACTACACCGTTTTGTTAACATAGCCATACTGAGAAATACAGAGAGAGTTTTGTGGAGCTGATAGGCTTAATTAGCTTTGTAGCAACTCATTTGACAATGGATTCAAAGATTCAAAATCCTTTATTAATCCCACAATGGGGAAATTCACACTGTTGCAGTAGCAAGGGATAAGAGGAAAGTAGAGGACACACGTTAACACACAACAATAATGAATATTAAATAGAGTAAATATTACAATAGTAAAATGTGTTTACAGTAATTTCACAGTAAATAGTAAAAAGTAATAGTAAAATGTATTTACAGTAACTGCAAAGTCACATGTTGTATTGTATGTCTTATGTTTTATCAGTCCTGGTGTGTGTATTTTGTCCATGTGGTCTACTGAGAGCAGTGCTGATTGTAGAGTCTGACAGCAGCAGGCAGGAAAGACCTGCGGTATCTCTCCGTGACGCAGCGCGGGTGCAGCAGCCTGTCACTGAAGGAGCTGTTCAGTGCTGACAGAGTGTCCTACATGGGGTGGGAGGAGTCGTACATCATGTAGGATCATTTAGCCACTATCCTCCTTTCTCCCACCACCTCCACAGCGTCAAGGGGGCAACCAAGACCAGAGCTGGCCTTCTTAGTCAGCCTGTCCAGTCTTTTCCTGTCTGTCACTGCAATGCCACTGCCCCAGCAGACCACCCCCAGAGTGAATGGCTGATGCCACCACAGAGTCATAAAAAGTCCTCAGGAGTGCCCCCTGCACCCCAAAATGGCTTGAATGCAATGGACGTTCATTAATATAAAATAGTTGCACAATGAAAACCCAAACAATTGTCAGTGCCATCATCTTCATCTGAAGAACTGAGGTACTTCAGTGCTATTGTTGATGGCTGTCTCACGTTTGGTATACTACAGATAACGTGAGAATTGTGTATTCAGGGAATGATACCCCTCATGGTCACTGCAAACCTTTCAGCCACAGCAGCTCCAGTCTTGCACTCATTTCTCCACAGAATCCTGACACCATAGAAAAAAACTATCTAAGAAATACTGTCGGGCAAATTCCTCCCAGGGGAACTAAGATACTTTATAAAACACTCTTTTCACTACATAAAAAGAAGATCCTTCAAGTAAAACTGCAGAAAGCCTCAGGAATAGCTACAGTAAGTGAAGTAAGGTGGTCATCACATTGTGTATACCACCAATATGATGATGATGATGTTGTAACATGATTTGTATAGTGTAGTTGGTTTCTAACCCTTGTCCTGTTGTGGTCTCTGTCCAGATGGTGCAGATGTTCTCGCACTGCGTTCTGGGCTCAGTGGATGAGATGGACCTGGATGAGCTGCTTGCCACCAAATTGGTGACCTTCATGATGGAGCACCACAACACCATCTTCCAAGTTCCTTCCAAGCTGCGTCGCCAGGTCGAGGAGCACCTGTCCCATCTCAAAAGAGTTCAGGTCAGTACACTGTCTGCAGTAATGAATGAGTCCATGTGTACTGAGCCATATCTGCGCGTCATTTGTGAAGACAATAACCCAGATTGGTTCCATCATCTTGCCAAGCAATAAGTGTGGAAAAGTAGTACAGCCACTGGTAAATGTAGAAATTAATTAAAGTAATAAAATTGGGATATTACATACATTATTTTAATGTGAGTGGAAAACACTTATCGCATTAGCTTGAGGCAATTGCCCTGCGTTGTTGTTTAGTGGGCATTCACACAGCCTGCCAGACGGTGTGGCAAAAAATGCAGGTCGTTCCATTCATTTTAAATGGGGGTAGTGCGTTTAGGCTGCGGCAGGGTTGAGACTGACTCAACTTTTGGAGAAACTCAACCCAAAGTCACGCTGCGGTGGCCAATCATATAACCGGCGATCAGTTTGTGTGTTTGAGGCGGTGTGAGAGTCCGTACAGTAAACGGGAAACATCACTGCCTCTATTGCTGCCACACAACATTTTAAAACCCGAAACACAAGCACTGTACTGCCCAGGAGTTTGTGCAACAGCTAAATGTTTAAAACAACAAAGCATAGTCAATCCTTCTCACTCGTCTCTTTTCTTTATCTTTCTCTGTGAAATGAAGCTGCCTTCAAGTGCGGTCAGAAATGCCCAGCTCTATAAACAATGTGACGGAAAACAGTAGCTTAGTTGTGAAATATAAAGTCTACTTGTGCTACATTGGGAGGTTAAAGAACACAACAGGACGTCACAAAAATGGGCCGTTTTATTGACACTCCCCCCGCCGCACAACCCTGCGGCAAATTGCCGGATTGCTGTTTTTCTGTCTGAACGCAGCCTTAGTGTTCATCTGGCAAAATTACTTATTCGGGTTTGCTTCTATAGTTAACTGAGATCTGTCAGAGTGGAGGTGGGAGCAGCCGGTTAGCAGCATTGTTGCAGAATGATCATGGGATAAAATTAAATTCACAAAATGAAAATATGAGAGGCTCTAGTTATGGCAATTACATACATTTAGTTTGTACAGCAATACCATTAAATGAAAGAGGTATTGCTAATCCAAATCTGATATTTAATACCAATACTATCCCTGCTGCACTGAAGCCTGCTTTTCCTGTAACTGGTTCATATCTGTTGCCATGGGAAACACCATAGAATCCCGAAAATGAGGCGACAATCCATAGGAAGTTAATTCCCTGTAGTCCCCACTGGCTCAAGGTTAACCTGTTTTCTTTAAAGTGCCCATATTATGAAAAAAACACTTTTTCTGGGATTTGGGGTGTTCTTTTGTGTCTCTGGTGCTTCCACACGCATACAAACTTTGAAAAAAATCCATCCATGCTGTTTTGAGTGAGATACGGTTTCTGAATGTGTCCTGCCTTCAGTCTCTGGGTGGGTTAGCCAGCTCGTTTCGGCTTGTGATGTCACAAGCCGAAACGAGCTGGCTAACCACAACTGTTAGCTCGTAGCATTAGCGTTAGCATTCTACCTCATTCTTAATAGCAAAGCACTGCTACAACACACACAAGTTCACCATAATCTACAAAAAAACTACTTACATGTGCGCCCTCATTTAGAAGTCTCCCAGCTAATCTTGCCTTGTAACTGACCGAAGTTGGAGAAACAGCCTTTCTTTTACTGTCTATGGAGCTAGCTAGCTGACATGATCTACATCTGAGCTACTGCGCATGTGCGAGTGCAATCAAAGATAGTACAGAAGAAAAGAGGTCTCACTCTGTAGCTAAAACAGAGACCAGGTGAAAAGAGGATCTGTAGCAGTGAGAGAGAGCGGTGCAGTACAACAAAAATATGGTGTTTTTTGAAAATTAAACCATGTAAACCTATTCTGGTACAACCTTAAAATACAATTATGAACCTGAAAATGAGCATAATATGGGCACTTTAATGTAACCCTATAACTGTAGCATTTCTTTTAATAAATAAATGGGCATGTGACTCATTTTCCATTTTCCATTTAGTAGAGAACGTTGTGGACTATTGTTGGTGGGTTCATATTGATTTGTGCATGTTGTTGTGTTTTTTTTTGGCAGGCACATCAAAAAATGTTGACCACAGACTACTGACAATCATTTGGCCTACGAATGATTGATTTTATCTTTTTAGTCCAAGAGTGGATGGATAGGCTTACACATCCCATGCTGTTAATAGGACTGAAAACATGTAATCTCAACTGAATGCTGTAAATGAGATTTTAAAACCGTTACCACTCCTTTTTACAAGTTATATGAATTATCTTCATTGAACTTTTGAACGTTTTGGGGAGCATGTAGTAGGGCTGGGCTCCGAACGTCGATACTTTTATGGCACCGACCGAAAAACTCCGATCCTATGAGTATCGAAAAATTATTTATCTTTTGGCGCCAAGTTCCAGTTCCAAAAGCAAGAGTCACGTAGCATACTTGCGTGTAAGGAGCGTGTAAGGAGCGCGTAAACGCAAGCTTATCTGTCCTCTCTGCATATTGACAGAGAGCGGAGCTCCAACACGCACGCACGCAGAGATGCAGACGGAGTAAACTTGAGCAAACTACGTCGGCTCTGCAGTTTTGTTGAAGTCACAGTGAGTCACGGCCAGGGCATAAAGTTAACTTTTTTGACCACCAGCCACTGTGGCAGGTGGATTTTTAAATGCCACAGTGACTTTTTACCAGCCAGTTGTTGTTGTCGTTTTTTTGCCTCCATAAAAGGTGAAAAACAGGAATTACTGTGTCTCTATGTTCCTATCCTGTCCTATTGATGGACATTGCGCCGTCATCACGTGCTGTAGTAGGGGGGCCCGCCTTGATAATCCTGCATAGGGGCCCGGTGTTGGCTCGTTACGCCACTGCATATAAGAGATGACTGACAAAATCAGGAGTAGCCTACGCGCACCACAACAACAACAAAAATACTGGTGAATGTGCACCATAACACATGAGTTGTTGCAAAAAAGTTGCAATTTTTTTTGTATAGTTCTTAAAAATATATAAAAAGGAAACTTGTTTTGGGTAGAATAATAATTATTACTATTAATGAATTACTCTGGATACTCTGGAGATTTCCTAGGAACCTTACCAAAAAGGCTCAAGATGCTGCAAA
The DNA here is from genome assembly GCF_031162955.1 of Sander vitreus. Taxonomy (NCBI): domain Eukaryota; kingdom Metazoa; phylum Chordata; class Actinopteri; order Perciformes; family Percidae; genus Sander; species Sander vitreus. Next base: position 24,555,337 of record NC_135860.1, on the reverse strand, counting down.
TGTTGGTAGGCTATAATATGAAAACGGCTGGTGGATTTAAGACACAAAATAATAATTTATTGAATGAATCACATATGGGCATATCTGTCATTGTCAGTAGCTTGTTGATCTTTACATTGTTAGTTAATTTCCTATCCTGGCCTGGGACACACATTCATACGGTTTAATAAAGTACTTATTGGACTTTAACTTATCATTGCACTTACAATAATGAGCGTAGCTGTCCTCAATTTAGGTCAAACTGTATATCTCATCTGTGTTTTTTCCTGCATCCACCGTGTGTGATTGTGTGTGTGTGCGCGTCAGTCGCGGGGAAACGGAGCAGCAGCCCCGCCTGCTGCAGACAGCCGACAGATTGAAACAGCAGCCGCTGACTTTAGAGTGAAAAAACGTTACAGCGTACATTGATGTTAAAATGTATACAGTCTGAAATGTTTTGCACGGTCTTTCGCTGTACGTCTTGTTGGTAAATGTGAGATGTTCGAGTCACACACATCTCGCCTTCATAACCGAAACAAGGAAATTAATTTTACCCGTTCTCACTCCCGATTGGTCAGTGGCTGCACGTGGGACTGCTGGGATTGTGAGAGTAATGAAAATGCGATTGGGGGCCCTAGCTGTCAATCAATGTCTTCCAGTGATGCGGGCCCCTGATTGGACTAGGCCCGTCAGCAACCGTGTACCCTGCTTACCGATAGTTACGCGTCTGAATCACTCAATTCTCATTGGCTACCTGCCAATGTGGCAGGTAGATTGACAGTGTTACCCGCCAATTGCAAAATCCACCCGCATTTGGCGGGTGGTCGGGTGTTAATTCCATGCCCTGGTCACGGCACTGCCAATAAAGCGGTAGCAAGCGTCCATGCAGACACCGTTCGCTGCAGTATAATATAATGGCGGGCCGAAAACGATCGCGGTGCGGTTACACTTCCTCTGAGGCAGGCAGGCACAACAGTGTTTTCTGTTCCCTGGTGACTGACTGACAGGCTGGAGGTTGTAAGGCAAGGCCACTTTATTTCTATATCCCATTTCAGCAACAAGGCAATTCAAAGTAACATTAAAGAGCAGTTTAAAATGAGAGAGAAAATAAAACAGGCTAAAATAGAATAAGATACAAATACAAGAATGAAACTTCAGTGAAATGAGTAGCTTTAGGATACTGGCTGTATTTTTTTTTTCTTCGTATAAGTGCTTTTGCTCATTTTGTACAATAACCTTGACCGTGAGTTGAGTAGACATTCCTAATGTACTTTCATTTACTTCTTTATTTTTTAATACTATAATAAAAAGCAGGAGAGCAAATATCCAGAATATCAGGTTGTCACACCAGTTAATCGCTAACTTTTACATTAAGCCAACATTCCCTTTTGTGTCTTCCATCAGATTAAATACGCAGGTTCAGACACAGACTTCAGTGCATCTCCAGCATTCTGTAAACAGATCAGCAGGGTGGAGTCCAAGGAGCAGAAGGTGATAGGGACCCAGACCCCCCTGCAGGCGCTGCTGGAAGGCCTGATAGCAGACAAAGAACTCCCTGCCAAGGACAAGAGGAAAAGGCTTAAACAGGTATGGCTATACTATTTTGAAATCTTAAAAGAAAAATGTCATTAAATGTAGACATTGAAGGAGGTGTCTCTTTGATTTTGCTGTATTTGCCCATTACAATTTCAGACTGCTCATACAATGCGCTGTAAAATATACATATGAGCCATTTGTATTTTTCGAATGTGCTCGTATGTTCAAAGCCTTGTATTTCAGTATGTTTCAGTGAGTGAAGAGCTGTGACGAGCCCCCCCCTCCCCAAATCCCCATCCAAACGGTATGTCTTTGGTCTATTTTGGCATACAGTATTGATGCACATCCTCCACTTTTCAGTTCCAGAGGTCCTACCCAGAGGTCTACCGCAATCGATTTCCCACTGAGGAAAGCAAGGCTGCTGTAGTACCTGAGAAAACCCCACGACTCAAACCTCACCTCATGTTTTTCAACCTCAAGAAACCCTTCCAGCCCTTTCAGAGGAGCTGGAGTTTTAGGGCGTGATCTGCCCCCGCTGACACATTTCAGGCTACACTTCAGGCTGTAAACACATCTCAAGCTCAGCGTCGCGAGACTAGGAGCTGGAATGGTGCTCTGCTAACACACCGTTAACAACAACAATTATTGTTTAAAAATAACGACTTGGACTTTGTAGCACTGTTAAACTAAGATAATAATTTAAAGGGTCAGTTCACACAAAGAAAATAATATTAACATCAATAATAATAATAATGGCATTCCCACTGACTCCTAGTCGTATGTAGCCAGATAGCTTGATTTAGCAACTATTTTCAAACTGCAAACACCCTTTTTAACAAACACTAACACTTAAAGAACCACTGATGTTTCTTAAAATGAAATTGTGTATTGGTAAATTTTTCTACCAGGATATTATGCTAGAAAGATCTACTAAGCACACATTGGCTCTGTAACTAAATTGCATTTCAAATGTAGGTGATTAGGTGACACAATTTTAGGTTGTGAAAAGTTAATGAGATAGATAGATATATATATATATATATATATATATATATATATATATATATATATATATATATATATATATATATATATATATATATATATATAATTAGTTTTACTATCTATAACAGAAATATCCAGGTGCATTTCTTGGTATTACTTTCAAACTGATGTTATGAGATGGACTCTTGCAAGGCAACGATGCATTTCATTTTGATGAATACTTGCTGATGGAATGGTCATTGTGATCTTGGCAACTCTGCGCCTAATCCAAAAGACTTCTCTTTTTTTTTCTTTTTTTTTTACTTTGTCAGTTAAACAGTTACTTAATGTCAATGAACATATCAAGGGTTGTCTAAGAAAGGGAGTGAATGTGACATGTTACATAACTGAGGTGCTGTAGTAGGAAAAAAAAAAAAAACATTGTCCTTCCTCTCTAACCCCCTACTTACACCATACTTTACTGGTCCTGCTTCATGTGCACTCTTAAAAAGACTCATTTCATGTTTGTACTTATTTGTTTTATTGTGTGTGTATATAAGAACAATTGATTGGTACATATTTCAATGTCTCAAATACTCTTCACTCTTTTTTGTCATTTTCTATTCGCTGCTGTTCTGTCATGTCAATCAGGTTGTTTTGGACTTAATTTGAGACTTAAATTGTTTTTGTTTTTTTGAATGAATAAGTGCTGATATTCCTATATGGATTTTGATTAATGCTTTTGAACAAATGTAATAATGCTGGAATAACTGTTACACTTGAATTGCTGCTCCGTGCTGGGAAAAATCAACTGGATAATGATGCTGATTTCCCTATAAACATTCTAACTGGTAAATGTAACTCTTTTGTTGTCCTCTTTCTTGGGGGTTATAGTTACAGTATATATGAGGGATACAGGTTTTGATGCAACTGAAACATGAACATAGGTGAAATCCATCCTCCAGTGTTGGGAACTGAATTTGGTGTACTTTCCTGTGCATCCTCACCGCCTGCAGAACGGTAATAACACTGCAAAAACAGGCACAGGCTACTTGTGGTGATTTAAGTCTCATTTCTGTAGCTTTTTTTCCATTCAGGCCCAGTCTGGAAAGCAGATATGTAATGTTTTAAATGAGATAAAATCCATTAGGGTATTAATACTGTTAGTACTTTATCCTGAATGCAGTCAGAGTTTGAATGGCTTAAGAGCCCATACACTTAATCATTGTGATGAAATAATGACACGAGCAAGAGCCTGAGTTTTGTATTGTATTATGAGTATTTTTTTCATTAAAAATAGTGCACTTGCCCATTATCAAGCAATCTTAATTAGCATTTCCCCCAGACATGTACTCCAGAGTGACAGTGTCAATTTAAAGTGTCTGCCAGTTTCCATCTTCTCTTTTTCCTTGCTGAATGCACACACGTTCAAATCTTTTAACTGGTGGTAATCATACACCATGATAGAGATTAACCTACAAGGTGCTAGAGTTATTTTGTGAGCCAGCAAAAGAGTTGCAAGACAGCTGCTGCCACCTGTATGAGTTTACAGAGAATCATCCCACACAGTAAACACTTGGGCTCATACGCGGAGGTGGAAAGAAAACTTCAGTAACCTACACAAGTCATACATTTGAAGATTCACAATGTTGAAGCAACTGTGCATAGACTTTTTTTCTTTCTTTTTTTTTTTTTAAGCATCTTTTCAAGTTATTCTGGTGGCACAAGTTTATGGTTTTAGACAAATTATGAGACTGACTGTGAAAGTAAGCAGTAAGTCTATGGCCTTCACCTCAGTGCCCAGTCCACAGGCATACAGTGTTGATTGTTGTCGCATTGTCTTTTTGATACTACCACTAGGGGGGCGTCAAAGTTGGACATTTTGTGTGTTGAGAAGTGTCAAAGCACATGAAACAAGACTAACTGCTTGTATCTACAGGAAGCGTTGCAGCTGATGGAACGGGTCATTTCTATTTGAATCAATAAAGCTGCCTTCACAGGCCCTGAAGTGTAATTTACGCGCATATCGACAGTGACCGTACTATATCTGGGACACGTCTGCTTTCTGTCCCCAGAGTCACAACTAAACAGGGGGAAGCAGAGTTCAGTTTTTATGCTGTTGTTCAGTTGAGTTGTTGTCCTCCTACGTAAAAAAAATTGAAAATTCCGCTTTTGTCAATGTTTGTGTAGCATTTTTTTATGTTTTTGGCGCTTTTTTTTCGAAATTTTTTTAACCTTTTTTCAACGTTTTGATGCTTTTCCTAATGCTTTTGGCACTTTCTTTTATCATTTGTATCACTTTTGCCAAAGTTTTTCACGCTTTTTTCGACATTTGTTGCTTTTTTCCATGACGTTTTTGACGCTTTTTTTCAAACATTTCCTGATCATTAATTTTACTTGTGAAGAGCAATTTTTGGAATGATCCGTATTATTTTTGTGCAATTTGGTTAAAAAGAAACCCATATTTCTTATATAGAAACTTGGAAAACGCGTCAAATTTGACCTGAGGACAATGTTCACTTCTTATACTGCACTGTAACTTTTATTCTCGTATTTTATCTGTTACTGAAGTTACATTGTTGAAAATTGGAACTGGAAGACAATCTATGTAAGCATATAATGAGAACTAAAAAGTTAAGTGCAGTGAGACCGGCCGTTCTGGAACGGCAAGGATTGCGGGTGAATTACGTGTATAGCAACGGCGTATACTTTGTCCCACACTAGCGTCATAAAATCGTGTATTATCTGTTTTTATATTTTCTATTGTTTTTAACTGCTCTTTAATGTTTTATGTAAAGCATGTTGAATTGACTTAATTAACTGTGCTATACAAATAAAGCTGCCTTGCCTTGTATGGGAAGAAACAGCTTTACCATAAACGTCAGCATGCTCACAATGACTACAAGATGCTGATCTTAGCAGGTAGTCTTTACGACGTTCACCATATTCATTTTGGCTTTTATGTAAACATGCTAACATTTTCTCATTAGCACTACATGCAAAAGTACAGTTGAAGATGTATATAATGTAATTAAAGGTGCTCTAAGCGATGTTGGGTGACGTCACTTCTTGTTGACGTTCAAAGTATTGTCAAAACGTAGGCTAACTTGCCCCTCCCTCCTCCTCATCCCGTCCCCTCCCCATCCCTTCCGCGCACTAACCCCCACCCCCAAATCCTTCTTGTCGGTTATTGGCTGGAACAATTTTTTGTTATGTTTGGTGGTGCAGGTTGGCACAAATTGTTTTTGTTGGCGTTTGTGGAGCCTTGGCTGTCTACGGAGACCGCGTTTTTTTTACAGTGTGTTCAGGGGACAGGCAGCTAGCGGATAGTGAGGAGATGTTTGCTGTATGTGACAAAAAATGTTGTAGCCTAAAAAACATGTGCCATCGCTTAGAGCACCTTTTATCTTGCGGGGTATTTGGTCATAGATCAAAGTAGCTTATTATAGGACCAATCTAAATTTTGACCAGATAATGGCCCTAGATGGAAAGCTGCAGGATCACTAAAGTTCATAGAAATTCATCAAATACAGTAGTTGTCGAGATATTGAACAAAAAAAAACAACAAAAGGTTAATTGCATGGTGGCGCTAGGGGATCATCAAAGTCAGTTGGCTTCACCTGTGGCGACCATGAATGTCTGTACAAAGTTACATGGCCAAACTATCTGGTAGCTGTGGAGATATTTCACAAGATAAGATTTTGGGGTGCTCGCGTTGCTGACCTGGTTGAGGGTGCGCCCCATGTACAAGGCTCAGTCCTTACCGCAGTGGCCGAGGGTTAGATTATGACCTGCAGCCCTTTGCTGCATGTCATTCCCCCTCTCTCCCCCCTTTCATGTCTCCAGCTGTCCTGTCTAATAAAGGCCTAAAATGCCCAAAAAATAATCTTAACAAAGAAGATTTTTGACTCGATGGTGGCGTTACATGAAAGGTCAAGGCATCACCAAATTCATTATTATTCATCCTCTCAGGACCATGAAAATCCGTACACAATTTAATGGTAATCCATCCAACATTTGTTGAGATATTTTTATCTGAACCACACGGCCAGCGTGGCTCTAGGTTTCGCTCAATTCGAGAGAAAAAAAACATGAACTCACACGGTAGCCTTAAATTGCTCCTTTCAGAGCAAATTTGCAATTTTAGCAGTCATGCCACCTGAAAGATTTGCTTTGTTTAGTGTGAACAACATACCTACAGGTTTTCCTGTCAATATCATCAAGCACTATGTGTGTGTGATCAACTGGCTAAGAACCAGAAAATCTCAATTAAAACCTGCTGGATTGGGCAATGTGCATGTGATGTAATATTGATTTGAAACACAATTTTGATGAGGACGATGCACCAGACTAATGAACATGCGCCTCTTGTTGCTTACCTTAAGAAATCCATCTTCCCTCTTCTGTGTAGATTAGCCCATATAATACTAATATTAATCTAGTTTTTGTGATCAAAGCAATGCAGACCGATACAGGAACTAGAGATACCAGCGAGTCTGAGTATCTTAAAGACATCAAAGTTGAGGAGACCACTCATTGGCCCTCTGGCCATACTCAAACATTGAATTTGGTGATGTTATAGAACCACACTAGCCTGGAAATCCAGACCCAAATCTGAAAGATTAAGGGTCTGGCAGTGAGTAATGAAAATGGCCCAACTCGAGGGGCGGAACCAAGCATGCATTTGAAAATCTCACTGCACGCAATTGGATAACACTACGACCAATCACAACAGTACACGGGTGACGTAGCCACATCGTACCCATACTCTTAGCTACCAGGGGAGCTAACTGGTAGATTAAACTCTTGCTGTATCCGGTCGGCAAAACAGCAAACACGTCCTTCTTGCAAAGGAACGATTTGAGCGCCGTCTTCTGTTCCTCTTTTAGATAAAAAGCCAAGTCTAACTCGTTCATTGTAGCGGCCAAAGCCGTTTCAAACAACTGATGTTTATCCGTAGCCATCTTGCAATGTTTACTAATGACTTTGACGTCGCAGCGCCATCGTCATCTGTTTAGCTCGCCTCTGGCCCGCCAATATCAGATACACCGATGTAATTGGTGCAGCTCGGCTACAAGGGCATAGTTAATGAGCATCGTTACTGAATGCCAGAGTGACTCGCTGAGCAAATTCAAATTGTGCTCTCGCGAGAACTATGGATTTCCAGGGTAGAACCACATATTTAAAAAAAACTACTAATGTAATAACCCCTGTAATGATTGCAGATCTCTATTAAAGAGGTCTTAGTAGCAGGCTAATGGCTCTCTAGAAGGTGATGATAAAAATGATGCTCTAATATGAAAAATGTATGTAAAATGATCACATGACGCTAAGGAATGGTGGCGTGGAGAGGTCTGTGGTCATTGTGCTTCAGGTATTATCAGTGCATTCATATTCCAGCCTGCAGCCTGCAGTAGGGGTTCCATTCAGGGTGACTGGGACTAGCTGATGTCTCAGCACTGGAGTGAAGGAGAGAGAATTAACTCCATTATGGACCTCTTCAGCCTTTGTAGCCATGAGAGTGAAACCTGACCTGAATACAAAGCGGCCGATCTTCCATTATCATGCATCAAGATTGTATAGCTGGCATAATGTACAGCTTTAATCTCTGTTCAGGGTCAACCTGTCTGATCTTTAACTGTTGTTGACAAGGCCTCTCTTATGCAAATTAAGCCAAATAGACAGACAAAGAAAGAAATGTTGTACCATAATTTTTTCTAATTACTGTTATTAACTATTTCCGCAACGCATGAAGAGTGGCACATAAAAGGACAATTCAGAGACAATGTTCAAATATGAATAGATATATAAATAGCATAGTCATGCATTGCATAACGGTGTGCTTTCTAAAGCTAATCTGTAATAATGTCATTTGTTTTCCCATATTGTTGTATTTTTGTCCTGTGTGTGCTACTGCTTAATGTTCACATTGGTCTTCTGCAGTTCTGATTCTGTCAAAGTCACATGTGCCCAGCCATATTACAGTTTTTTTGTGTACTTTGTGTTAGTGAGTAAATTCCTGATATCCAGTTGGGAAAGCCCATGCTGGTTCCCTAATGCTTTTCTGGGAATAGACATGTAGCTGTGGTATTTGGTATTTCACTCTGGAAGGGTTTTGGCTCTGGACCTGAAAGCAATGTAACACAGGGAGAAAGCAAATCCTGCTGTATTGTCCCTCTATCACATGCAGAAAATACATAGACATATGAAGTGTGAACATGAATTATTGGTTGCCAGTTTTGTAGCGCTGCCAACACTAATTTAGTGGATTACTTTACTGCTGCTCCTGCATGGTAGTTTGCTTTTTTTGCCGGCAGCAGACGCATAATGTTTTAAGTGACATTCTCTTATATCCTAAACTAAGAAAAAAAGAAGATCTTAATTGATTCAGATTTTTACATGCTGTGCAGTAACCATGTCTCCACTAATCGTGCATCAGTCATAATTACCAGAGCATAAACAGTCACAGCGTGATGTCCACCTGCTCTGCATAAAGGCAGTAAAACAGTTTCTACTACTTTCTCTGACTACTGAATGCACCATTGTGTTACTGTTACTGCAGGATTATGCAAACACAAAGGTGCAGAAGAGGAAGATAAAATCCAATGCACATTAGGAAGATACTTTCCAAAAAGGTATGTGCATTGATTTGTATCTTCCTTTTCTGCACCTTAGTAAAGCTTGTGGTAAACACAGCTTTTCTTTCATTTAACAGACGGCTTAAGCACAAGTAAGCACTGTAGAAGCTAATATGATAAATGAGAAAAGTTGAACATTAAGTAAATTAGCAATGTTGAAATGTCAGGGAAATAATTGCAGCGTATATGCATTATAATGAATAACTTCAAAGGTTAAATGCCGCAATACTCACACTTGGTAATAGGTGACCTTTTCAAATTCAGCTCTCTATTTTGAAATATGTATCTGGTCTGCACCACTGCTCAGTGAAGCTCAACCTGAACCCATTCTCGCCTCATCAATGTCAATTAGATAACAGCAGATTTAGAGGAAATGAGGCTGCGCTGCCTCTGCGTGTCAGTAAAATGAGCCCAATGTTTGCTTCTAAATGAGTGAGTGAGTGAGGTATCTTTAAGTCTACATGTTGATCACGGGTTGGGTTGAGTGTTTCTCTGCTCCGTGCAGCGAGAGTGCTTTTTGTCTCTTATCCTTCTGTGGTGTGAGTGGCACAAAGCTTTTGTGCTGCTGTTCTCAAAGTCTGATGGTAAGATTAGCAGCAATGTGTCATTTCTTCATGACAAAGAAATGAAGAAGCATTATGTAGCCTAATAGAAAGCTAAAAAAACAAACAAAGATGAATATGAAGAAGACATACTTTATTAATCCCCTAGGGAAAATTACATTTGAAGAAGAGATGAAATGAGCTTTTACTTACTGTGCGTGCGTGCGTATATATTTTTTATCAAAAATATCACACTTTCTCTGTAGTCTACCGTAGCTACCGTAAATGTAGGCTACTTTTAAAATGCCATATTTTCTCTCTGGGCTCACCAAAACGGAAGTAAAAAGCATATTAACCATTCACTGCATGTGATCGCTAGTAAACATATTACATTTGCTCTGCTAGTCTATCGTTAGCTAGCTAGCTAGTGCATTTAAAATGCCTGAAGCGAAGTGGTCGAAAGGATTTCGACATCGCAAAATGCAACAAATGTTTCAAAAGAATTACGTGCAAAGGGGGAAGCACGTCAAATTTATTGAAACATGCCAGAGAAGGCAAATATAGTCATTTTTCTGCAAAAGAACTGCTAAAGTTTGAAGCTGGTTTAGTTAGCATACCAACTCAACATTTTTACATTTTGTTGTTATTTATTGTTAAATGATTGTAGTTGTGTGTCAGGTGACTTAGGTTTACTTATCAGATAATTAAGTACTTTAAAACGTTAATATATTGTTACATTTAAATAATTTTCAATAAAAAAAAAAAAAAAACTATAAAAGAGCCTTTCTTTGATGTCATTTCAAGAATCGGTTTAGGAATCGGAATCGTTTTAAAAGTACCGGTTCGGCATCGGAATCGGAAAAATCCAAACGATACCCAACCCTACAAATGACTGAAGTTGTTTGGATGAGCGGCTCTCCAGAAAGCTGAAAGTAGCAATACAGGGCGCCAAGTAATCAGCCTGTTTTCAATGGGGTACTGTGTTAGTTTCTTTAATAAGAAGCAAAATCTGTTTATTGCTTTTTAATGAAAGGACAGTTATGAATTAGTATCACTCTTTGCAGTTCTAATGTGAAATATAACCATAGCTGTGATACCTCCAGGTGAAAGCTATAATAATAATTCCAACTGACTCTCCATGATTTATCACACACTTTGAGGTTTTTGTTTTGCAAGGGTTTGTTTATAGGCAGAGCTACTGTTGGCAGGAATACAGATAACTTTTACATCAACAAGAGCCATAGTTCTTCTGTTGCTGCAGCTATCTGAGTGATATAACTTGAATAGCAAAGAACATATTGTGGAAAAAAAGGTCTGGACGTCTGCTCAATTCATTCAGGCACATGTAGATAGAAGCATGGATGCTGAACGTACGGGCCACACACTGTGTAGTTGCAGTTATGACGAGAGAAGGCATCCACAAAACCTGTCATCATATCAACTCAGATATCTTGAGACTTGAGAAAAATAAGTCAAGTCACAAGTAAATGAGTCACAAATACAACTGTAATCTGGAACTAGAATACATTTGTCTAAGTAAGCAAGTATGTACAGTATGTTTATCAGTAGTCAAACCCATGTGAGTGTCAGCCAGCCTGGCTAACCAAAACAGCCATGGTGAATAATGAGTTGGAGAGACACAAACAATGTGCCCATATATCACCTAGACTTGGCCTTGCATAAAGTGTATGGAATTTAGTGCCAACAGAACAGCACTTGTTCTCAAAGCTTGATCACCCACTGCACCTATCACAGCGTGTTTGTTGCCTCAATGTTTAATGTATGCAGACAACGTGTTTGAGATGATTGAGCCACGCTATCGGAACTGAGTTTTACATAAAATTAATTGGATTTATTATTTTTCCAAATGCACACAGCAGTGTGTGTGTGTGTGTGTGTGTGTGTGTGTGTGTGTGTGTGTGTGTCTAACTGCAGATTTATCTCAGCTATTATTTTTTTGCTTTCCATACAGCTCGCCTTCTTTGACCTTTTTATTAAAATTCTTCAGAATGTAGTACATCTATAGAATCACATTATTATTAGCTAATATTGTTGTATTATTCACACAACTAAAAGCCTAAACGCACTAAGGGCCCTATCTTGCACCCTGCGCAATTGACTTTGTACACCGACGCATGTATCATTCCTATTTTGCACCCGACGCACAGCAGACTTTTCCCTCCACAGACTCACGTCGGTAAATTAGGGAATGAACTTGGCGCTCCCGGGGGCGGTTCAGCAAAAAGAGGAGGCGTGTTCCGGCGCAAACGTTCCCTAGTGCTATTTTGCAGTTTCAGAAAACAACAATAGTCTAAAGTCAGTGGCGCGTTATTCAGATGCTATTTTAAGGGCACATGCTTGGCCGTAATGTAGTGTGCACACCGCGCATACATTTTGCTTCTCTCATCTCACAGACCCAGCAGTTCCCATTTTTGCAAACCATACATAAATACAAGGAAAAATATGAGCTTGTTTTACACAACATTTCCATGAATCATGGATGTGTTGATGACATAAATGAGGAAATATTAGAGGACTTAAGGAGATGTGATGTTGAACTGCATGTGCCGATGCCACTTAACCCAAATGCCCCAGCAGCAGCACGGGAGAGGAGAGACAGAAGAGCTGCATCGTCTATAGTGAGGTAATCTCGGTCTGTTAGACTACATTGCAAAAATATCACCATGCATTCATAACCTTGTGATTCAGTGAGCCCAAAACATCGGAAAGTATGTTTTTGTGACATTTCTTTATTTACATTTTGTCAAAAACAAAAATCAATAGCAAACATCGGTCTCCTCGGCTGTGAACCGCTCCTGGCGTGTACCCTCGGATGTATTAAGAGCGTGCGCCTAGCAAATCCGCCATTATAATAGCAATCCGCCATGGAACAAGCACGCCTGCTTTTAAAGGGAATGTGAGATAACGCTCTGATTGGTTAATTGCATGTTACGCCCAAACCACACCTATAAGTAACAGTGGTGGTGGTGATGGCGCAGTGGATATAACACATTCCTTTGGTGTGAGAGATCTGGGTTCAAGTCCCACTGCTGCTACATCAACCAATGTGTATCTGAGCAAGACACTTAATCCCTAGTTGCTCCAGAGGTGTGCAACATCTGATATATAGCAATTGTAGGTCACTTTGGATAAAAGCATCAGCTAAATGACATGTAATAATGTAATGTAGCTACTTCAGACCAATCCATTTTAGATTTGCGAGATCCGCCCACAAAGCTACTTGCATTTGGTGTTTGATACTTCCGTTTCAGATCGTTAAAATAGGGCCATAAAAGTGTCTTGCGAACCCATTTTTGAAGTACACCGATTGTTTAAAATGGCCGAACATGCACCAACAGCATTACGAGGCACGTCAAACTGCTCTGACACCCCTTCTCCGACCCTCTCTTGTTTCAATTTTGGAGCGTCAAATTAGATGAAAGCTGTTTTTCTGCAGCCGCAGTACTATATATTTATATTAGGGCTGTCAAACGATTAAAATGTTTTAATCGTGATTAATCGCTGAATGTCTATAGTTAATCGCGATTAATCGCATATTCTATCACATGATTAAAATTCTATTATTTAGCATTTCAGAACAGTTTTTAAATACATATTAACAATCGAAAGCCATTCTTACCAGTGTATCTTGATTGGGAATCAAATGAATGCAAAGAAAGTTACTTTATGAACTTGATTTTAAGATTTGTAATTATTTATTTACTATAACAAAAGAAAAATGTGTGAATCTGTCATTATTGCACAATTCCTCCAAGTACCTAACTAAAAAACTAAAATCCTTATCCTCACTAGAGTCAATATAGTGTTTAGTAACTGACGTCCAGTGATCACCGGTTAATGAGACAGCGTTTTCACCTTGCAGCTGTTCCAGTGTGGCTGCTTTCTCCGTGTGGTACAGGCTGTGTGTGGTGAAACTACTGTCTCCCTCGACGGCAACGAGACAGGTCAACCGTAATACGTCTTTAAGACCCGAGTCCTCTACGATGCTGACAGGTCTGCAGTTAGTTGTCACCCGTTTCAGAGTGAAGTGTAAAATAAATTAATAAATGCCGGCATGCAATTAATGCGATTAAAAAAAATTAATTGCGTCGGGGCGTCTGCCCTGATTAACGCATTAACGCTGACAGCCCTAATTTATATATATTGTTAACTTTCTTGAAGGTGGGTACTCTGTTGAAGTTTAAAACTATTGGATCTGCCCAGAGCCACTCTGGTAGCCTGGCTCCGCCCTCCTACGTACTGTCTGGTAGGACCAGACTAACAAGAGGGGAGACGACTATCAGCTTAGCATCGCTAGCATTAGCCAACTCCTTGACCACTAACGGAGCGAGCTGGAAAATCAAACTGTTCCCGAACCCCGTTGGGAGGAGGGCCACAACATCATGGCCACCAACACAACTCAGCAAAGATTGTTCTTGCTCGGGCTTTAACTTCTGGATATTTGGCAGCGTTGCCACAACGGACCGCATCTTTCTCCGCCGCCATTACGGAACTATAACTCAAACTAGCGCACGTCACGACCTCAACGTCACTGTTCTCAGCCACTCCCTCTGTTCACTGATTGGACCGCCAAATATTTGGCCGGAGAAATCCCAAGAATATACCGCAAACCCAGACGGAGTACTGAAGGGAAATGAAAATTGAGCTGAAGTATGTAGGAGGGCGGAGCCAGGCTAACAATAAACTGTTAAAATAACATAAATAATAGCACACCTACATTATTAACATAACTAACATTATTAATTGTCATTTTGTTGTTAGTTAACAGTAAAATAACTATTAACTATTCACCATTCATTATCCATGGTTATTATAAAGTGTTGCAGTTTCTAGTTTTATTTCAGTAGCACTCGTGGAGACAACTGCTGCTTCTAGTTTCAAAGTTTGATTGATTGATTGTTGTATTTTTCTTTCGGCCATCTGTAACCCACAACAGTTAATGCATTGATAGCAAGCAACAAACAAAACATAACATTGTTACTTTTATTTTCACAAACAAAACAAAAAAATGAACAGACAAGAAAACAAACAAACAAACAAAAAACACCAACAACAATAAAAAAAAAATTATATATATATATATATATATATATATATATATATATATAGGACCGAAAAGGTGTAGGCTGAAGCCTGAGCTTATTACACCTACCATTTTTACATTAATTTTATTGTCATACGAAGATGAAAGTTACAGAAACTTAAATATAAACTATTTAACCCAGTACAACACAACAAATCCCATATGTTTTGTGTACCTTCTGGTATTCACACTTCTGTTTTATATTTGTTAATCAGCTTATGTTAAAATAAAAAATGTTATCGGTCGATTGTGCTACACATTTTCACGTCAATTTCTAATTCATCTCACAGTTTAACTTCCACAGTTTAACTCCATGCACCGAAACACATCTTTGTTTTACATTTGTATGTAAACATTACTTGTGTTTTACACAAGTAATGTGATACAGTATGTTTTGGTTGAGATGTTTTCCCATGTACCAAATGTAATGTGGGTAACGTTCTGTTCTACTCTGTTATCTTTGCTAAATGCTGATAAAGACCACTTGTTGCTAGATATTTACAGTACAAGGCATTATGGGAAGACTCCTCAGATCTCTCAGGGATCATTGGGTTGAGTTGATGCCAGGAAATGTTCTCCACTAGTGTGTAATCAACAAAACCAAAACTCTGAGGGAACTGGTGGGAACCTACACTTTATTATTTTCTCTCTGTTGGCCACAACCCATTGTGTCAGTGAGGCTGATGAAAAACTCTTTTTATCGACGCGAAGGCCTCGATGAGACGCAAGAACACCGTTTCATTTGTGAGAAAACACAGCAATTTGAAAAATGCAAAGCAGGTATCATAAAACAAAATGATTTCTTCAAAGCATTGCAACAAAGTTTAATATAATTGTATAGTAGCACTGCATAAAGACACAATCAAAAGCCTGGATATGTTTTAATATACCATCCAGATATCGAGTACGTTAGAGAGTCTAACTGTTTTCACATTTTCAAGCACAGAAAGATTTAACAGACAAATGGTAAATGATTTGACGGCTGAAGTAATACAGGAAACAAGTTTGAAAAGTCACACCAGGACCACCTTACTAAAACACATGAAGCACTGAAAATCTGTACAAACAGTATCATTCAAGTGAATAAACAAATACAAACTTCAAAAATGTGAATCCCTCGAGAAACCTCCTCTAAGAAAGAGCACCTGTTTTGCATGTCCGCGCTCAAGGACACACTCAGTGTGTTTGCTTCCACATGCTCTTCTTGACGTCGCGTTAAAAAATAAATATTTTCTTTCTCCTTTTTTAGCACTAAACTTTTTGTAGGAACAGCTCGCACATCTAAACAAATTCTACCATGCAGGTGCGTCGGACGACAACATCAACTACTAGCACTAAAAACTGAAATGATGTCTAGAAAGTTGTATTTGCAAAATTAAAGGCAACACTTTAGAATACAGCCAGCAAATTGCAGTGTACTTTTTTTTTTTCATACGGGGTTTCAAAGACCAAATAGTAAATACTACCTTGTGTTTACACATCATCATCTGTTCTAACTTTGCGATGAACATACTGTATTTTGATTTCGGATTCAGTATTTATTGGCTGTGATAGATGGTACACTGTAAATATTCCAGAAAAAAATAATGCTACAAATTTCCCAATGATTATTTTGTAATTGACTTAAAAAATAGGTTACAAGAAACTGCTTTATGTGACAACCGGCATACCCCGGACTTAAAGGTGCATTTTCAAGGCTTCTATCTGATGGTAGGACTGTCACTATAAAGTAATGGCCATTACAACAGCACAAATTCCTCATTTATGTTTTTTTTTTTCTTTCTTTAGTTTCTTGAAGTTGTTTAAAAAAAAGAAAAATTAAACTGAATAGCTCAATGAACGTGGTTGAAGTTTGTCCGTGAGTTAAAGCATATATGTGCTTTATGTAGCCTCCATTCCCTAAATCTTTATGGTGTCAGTGGTGTAGTCTAATGTATTGTAGTGGGTAGGCTGTACTGTATATTAGCCAGAATCTGCCTTTGGGGGAGGGGGGGGGGGCATATCATAGTGGGGGGTCTGGGTGCCCTCCCCCAGGGAAGTTTTGAGCATCAACGACTTCATTTCCTGTATTCTGATACACTTTTATGCACCAATTTACAGTGGAAATACCTTTATTTAGCATATGTGAAGAAGAAAAACACAGATGACAAATCAAAATATATTAAAAATATAATGGAAAGTATGTTGTCGTGGGTCATTGTGCATTTTTAAGTGGGTATATGAAAATCCTGGAGCTTTCTTAGTGGGTATAATGTGCATACCTGCGTATCACGTAGACTACACCACTGTATGGTGTGATATGACAGGACATAAAAAAATCTCTAATCTATTTTGGTTATCAAATGGTTCCTACATTGGATTCCAAAACGACATGACTGTTCCCCACTACTTTATTATCATTATAAAAACACAAATATAACTCTTTTATAGCTAAAGCTACAGAGGTAGCAAGACAAGATTTTGGCCAATGTTTTGTTCCCCAACAACAACAGGAGGAAGCACTCCCATAATTATATTTTTTTATATGGTAATTTTCTTTTTAAATATATTGTGATTTTAAAATAAAGGATACCATAACTAATTTGATTTTGTTAGTATTCCTGTCTTGTTGTGATAATTCCCTCTCAAACAGTACAAAAAGTATCCCCTTATTCTCTGACCACTTGTTTTCTATGTTCTCTATACTTACATGTTTGTGTTGCAGTAAGTATTATATACTAAATAATTGCACCATAATGTATGGGCTGTATTCTAAAGTGTTCTGCTGAAAAAACTATTATTTTGTTCATGTGCTTTTTATATGGCTATTTAGTAGGAAACAACACTCTGTGTGTTCTTGGTGATACAGATGTGCAATCTGTATCATCTGCAGAAATTCCATTAACTCACATTGCCTGTTGTGTCCACCATTATCTCACCAACAAATAGCCATGTTCATCACAACACCTAGATTAGATTTCCATGCACATGTCCCATTTAAAAAAAAATCCCCAGTCATGTATAGGAATAAATGAGCATCACCGCCAATACAGTCAGTGATTTAGTCCATCGACTGCACCTCCTCTGCTCTCTGGCAATAATCCTTTCACATGTCAGATCCTCGCTGACAGAGAGGATGAGAGACTGCTGATTACACTGATTAGTTCCTCCTCTCGGGATTGAAGTCGGTGTTGATGAGTCATATCACCTGTGGGCTAACCTCACGCTGAAAATGCCCCAAAAAAACCTGATCTCATCTTGGAATCTTTTTTTCAGGCAAAAGTGAATAAAGGATGTGACACGTTCCTTCAAGTCCACGACTTCCAAAGATGTACTTAAAATACTGTGCGATACTGCAGGTCCGAGGTAAAGGTCCCGTATTGTGTAGTTTTAATGATCTTATTATACTGAGGTAAAGCTGCTGTGTGGAGGCTTGGCACATCACAAATAGCATACAACATTCAAATTCTTCACCTCCACAGGATCTCCTGTTAGATTGTTTTATGTTTAGAAAGATGGCTACCAGAAAGGGTCCAAAAAATTGTGCATTAAGCTTTTTATATGTCCAACAGCCTGGCTCAGTCACACAGCACGACACAATCTGAAAACTGTCAACATAACATAACAGCCAAATAAAGAGTGAGGCTTTTACAGGCATATGTGAATATCATCTTCAGTGTCTATAATATTTACAACCACATTTAAAATACAGGCATAGTAAGTGCAATGACAATGGTCGTGGTTTGTATTCTTATGTATTCTCATGTTGTCAGCAGTGTTAGGCAAGTTACCTGCAAAATGTAATCAATTACTCTTTACATTCCTTCTGTTGCTTAGCTCCGACGTAGCTTTTAAAAACTCCACACACACACAGACACAAACGTTGCATCTTATGTATTTAACGTGTAGAAATAGGAAAGCACATTGTTGCAGTTTAAAGGTGGAGTCAGCGAGTCTGGACAACAATGAAGGGGGGGGGGGGTGTAGCCGGAATAGTGTTGTGTGGCTGTGTTCTAGCCACTTTGTTTGTTTCCCATTTACAGAGCCAGCTGTGCCTGAGCCATATAGACTGTATAAAATATCGATGCAGTCTCCATGATGTCACCCATAGGTTTCTAAAGAACCAAAATCTCAAAGTGGGCAGCTCCCGGTTGCTCTGGCCGGGGCCATCTTGGCAGTGCCTGATGCCGCATTACTCCCGGCTAATCCAAAAGTGGGCAAAGAGGTGGAGCGTGGATGGAGCATGGTTGGGTCGAGTGAAGCCTACAGTCTATGTTCACCACCTGTGACTGCTGCCACCTGTCACTCAAAGCGACGTGGCCCTAATTATACAAAACGTTAAGCCTGAATGTAATTTAAACGGGTGAGTAATATAATACTTTACCCCCGTACAGTTGTCACGAAGGGGAAACTTAACTATTGTGTCCAAAGGGTACCAGGCTGTAGACATGTTTAATTCTGCTGTAAAGTTGGACATTTTAACCTGGGGGTCTATGGGCATTGATCTGCTTTTGGAGCCAGCCTCAAGTGGCCATTTAAGGAACTGTAGTTTTTGGCACTTGTGCATTGGCTTCATGTTTCAGCCCCGGAGTTTGAACACCAGATTTATTTTCCGCGCACACACAGAGCGGACAGCTCCGTGAGGAGGTGTTTTTCTTGACAAAAAGTGTTTTGGATTAGAATCGCTGACTCCACCTTTAACAAGGGGCCAGCCTACACTTTGTGTTGTGCATTTTACATTGTCTGAATTTACAACATATACATTAATGACAATTTTGCAGTTACTAGGAGTCACATTTCTTCTCTTTTCATAGAGGCCAGCTGCCTGGAGCCTCTGCGTGAAGCTAACCAAGCTAATATGTCCCGGATCAGTTTCTTTACTGAACGCACATCCCACCATCTAGTTCCTGATAAGACAGAAAACAAGCCGACCCTCTAGCATCAAAGTAACAGAACATTACTAGGATTAGTAAGTGTAATGTGTTTACTTAATTTTAAATGATAAGCCCTTCCTTCGTTTTTGAAAAAAAATCACAATTCTGTAAAATGTTCTTCAGACAGAAAAGACACATTCAAACAGTATAGTAATGCAATAATAATCTTGACAAAAGTCTTCCAATTGAGATTTTGAATCCGTTTGAATTACGTATTGGCTTGCAAATATACCGTGATGTGACGTGTAAAATAGTATCTACAATCAAAACAAGATTTTACTTCAGGGAGAGGGGAATTTTCCTGAGTTCCAGACCCCACAGGTTTGTGTTATGAAAGAAGGGAACAGAGACTGATAAAAGAGGGACTAAGCATTCCTTGCAGCCACAGGGGCTTTATCTTCTCTAGTCGAGGTATAAAGAACAGTGCTTACGTGGAACAGCACAGCTGTAGCAAAACCCAAGCAACCATACTTACAGTATGTACAGCAAAGAAAACCTCTCATGTCTGATGGCTCTGTCACTATGACTTTACATTGAGTCTCAGTGTGACAGTCTCCATAGTTCATGTCACCATCCACACCCGGCCAGTCAGACGTTGGTGCAGTTGGTGGAGGGCGGAGTGTCCGCTTTGCTGCGGATCTCCTTGACGTCATTGAGCGGGGAGTCACCGGTACCGATCTTGCATTTGAACACCTGCTTGTAAGCCTTCCTGAAGTTCTCCGACAGGAAGGCGTAGATGACCGGGTTGACAGACGAGTTGCTGTAAGCCAGGCAGTGGGCGGCCACCCGTAACACGAAGGAGGCCTGGTTCAGCGGGAAGGTCCCGAACTCCACCCACAGGTGAACCACGTGATGAGGGAGCCAAGAAATGCAGAACACCACCACCACTACCAGCACCGTCTGAGCAGTCTGGGAGCCACACATGGGGGACAAAGAACAGAGAGAAGTAAGAAATAGATTTAGTCAGTGCAGTGGCAGTTATAGGGGTGGGGGGGATAAATGATCCACCATCTTCTCCAGCTAGTGACTAACCTTGTCCATCTGCCATGTTGTGCTTGGCAGGTATTTGGATTGAGTTTGTTCACCATAAACAGCTGCCTGCTGTGGCTGGAAACCAGGTTGACAATAACACAGTTGTGGCCCAAAAACCAAAACAATGGGGGAAAAGATGCAAAAATGCTCATTGACTTGGTAATATTTACCTCCACCAAGGAGGTTATGTTTTCGGCTTGGTTTATCTCTCTGTATGTTTGTTTGTCAGCAGGATTACAGAAAAACTATATATATATACTATATTTTTGTGATATATATATATATATATATTTTGTTTTTTTAAACAACATGAACATTAACAGGATTGATCCATCTCTATAACAAATAATCTTAGGCTGGCCTGATTTTTTAGAAACTTAGTGGAAGGGTCATGGGCCATGGAAGAACCCATTAAATTAAATTACATTCTTGGAGTGGATCCGAATCACGGGGTGGATACACAAATAATTTTTTCACTTCCGTTATCGTTATCCAACATTTATTGTTTGTTTCAGTCTCATGCTCAGCCGGCAGCTGTTTTCAGTGAAAACGTTCTGATAAATCCGCTATGCTATACCTGCTTATCACCAAATGTCAGAGTTATATTAGGGACTAGCTAGATAGTGAACTTAGTGGAGCATCAATAGAGCCATATATTTCCCTCAGAAGAACAGAGCTGAAAGTAGAGTAAATATTGGGCTTAAATGCATCAAGTGGCCAGAAATACGACTCCAAATATCTCCCAAATACATGTCAATGTTGCTCCGTGTCTGCTG
Source organism: Sander vitreus (assembly GCF_031162955.1). Taxonomy (NCBI): domain Eukaryota; kingdom Metazoa; phylum Chordata; class Actinopteri; order Perciformes; family Percidae; genus Sander; species Sander vitreus. The sequence goes on along the minus strand of NC_135860.1, from coordinate 24,533,833 downwards.
GATGTGTAAACAGGCGACTGTTGCTAACATTCAACGTTCACATTAACAACTTCATAAGATGATGATTTATCAGTGTTGTTTGTTGCGTTGCAAAAAAAGGATTACATTAATTAAGAAAATGAGTACAGTACAATGCAGTAAAATGAACACAGACGAAAGTCATTATGGCAAAAAGCTTTCTAAACTTTCCAACTCAGACCAAAATAAAATACCTTTTGTACAGTTGTAGCCTAAAACGCTATACTGACAAGCAGTTCTTACAGTCGAGTGCAGCATTGATCAGTTTTATAATAAACCTTATTGATCATGTCAAATAACTGTCGCTGAGTGGACCATGTGCAGTTTGAAATGAAAGGTCAATATTGGCCAGAGAAGTCAACCCGATCATAATACAATACGTACACACGCAAGCACACACACACACACACACACACACACACACACACACACACACACACACACACACACACACATACACATAGACACAGTGGTTCCCACAGAGCAGCATATTAATAACCAGGCTTTGTTTGGATAGCCTCCATAACACATTCATATCTTCACCTCAACCCCCTGAGAGCCATCAGTTATTGTAGGCTAATCTAAACAGCAGCATCACCACAGGAAGACACAACGAATAAAAGTCATACCGTCCTGTTTGCTTATTTATTTATTTTTCTGTGGCTGTGGTTTTGTTTTATGTATGAAATGTTTAGTTTTAGTTAGACACTTCATGGGTTATTTTTTATTTTATTTTCCATGCAGCATATTCTGCTGAAATAGAGACCTGTGTGCAGTGGTGCAATGCCAACAATCTCATTCAATCACACTCACTAGGGCGACCTGGCTTTCTCTCCCGCAGAACCCCAGCCTGGGAAGTGTGCAGTGCAGAGCGGCAGCAATTAGCTAGCCAGGGGGACATGACCACGAAAGAAGGGAGAAACAGGGAGGGCCAACCCTTTCAAAGGAAGGGACTCACATGCACTAACGCTTAGCCGGACTAGTCTAGATCCACGACGTTCCACTTCCGGTATTGGTCCGGTGCTGCCGGAAATGCCGCCGGATGTAGGTTATTTCGGCCTGATGTCTGTTACCTTCCGCTTTCTTTGTGTTGGCGTTCTAAACTCTGGTGGATTTATGAGGACTATGGTTAACGGCTCCTCAGATCTCTGCAGGGTAAATCCAGACAGCTAGCTAGACTATCTGTCCAATCTGAGTTTTCTGTTGCACGACTAAAACAACTTTTGAACGTACACATTCCACCAAAAGAAGTTACTTCCAGAGGCTATTTTGCAGCAGCACCGTCGCTCCGCCCGGCACTTATCGCTGCCCAAGACGATTGTGATTGGTTTAAAGAAATGCCAATAAACCAGAGCACGTTTTTCTCCCATCCCGGAATGCTGTGTGGACTAGCCAGACCCTCCTTTGCAGCGTTGTGGAGGAAGGTCTGGCAATGCGAGACTAGACCAGACTAACTATCAAATCGAAGAACAGAGAAGCTCAGTTCATATTTGTTTGGTGCTATATTAATGTTCTGAATGCTGTCTACAGCACCTTTAAAATCCTATGTGAAAACTCTAGGAATGTTTTCAAATCTGGTTTTAAACAGGTATTAGAGGGAGGAAAACTGATAACCAAAATGATACACTTCACTTTGAGGACCCTTCTTATTGGCTCACTGGCATGGATGTCCCCAGGCGTGAGGTCTTGAGTTGGACCCTCATGACGGTTTAAATTGCATTTTGGGGACTTTAAAGCACTATTATTGAACGGAAAATGTTGCCTAATTGAATTAAACGTCCCCACCTTTTTTGTAAATGTCCATTAAATGTTACTTTAAATTACTATTGAAGCCACTGAGAAATGATTGTGTGATGTTGAGTGACGCTGTTAATTCATTCAGTTAGCATAGCATTACTCAGATCAGGATCAGTAACACTCAAATAAGTATCTCTGTCACAGACAAGCTGTCTGTCCCTGTTTCAGTTTATGGATGTTGTTAAACAATTTCAAGACGACTTGGCCAAATATTCCATTTTCCTAATTGGTCCATAACCATCTGTGTGCTCCATCTGGAGCCCCGACAGGCTCATACTATTGAGAAAAAACTACAGTAATTACCAGCCATTAAACCTCTTGTTCTACACTGAAAATCCATTAAAAGACTATTATTTGCCAAGAAAAATTAACTAATGAACTCCAACACTCTGGTATTCCCAAGAACATAAAATTTCATCATCATTTGTCATAAATTTGAAGAAAAAAAAATAAAAATACAAAACATTTTAGGTTTGAAAAACAGAGGGGGGAAGAGATTCATAGAACACTAATTTGTCTTATGCACAAAGGACTTCAGGAAAGTTTTAGGAAGTTTTACTGCTTTTTGCGGGGGAGATTTGGCTTTTGAGAATGTCTCGTTTGACTTTTGGAGGCTGATGGATTCCTACTGAGGGTGATAAGAGGTTTGCATTGGGAGTAACCTTGCTTTTCCCAGCTGTCACTGACATTATAGTTCACAGGCCTTGTGAGGAGCTAAAGAGAGCTGAGTGAACCACACAAATTATTGATTAAAGACTTATATGAACAAATTCTCCCTGCTTTCCACCAAGGACACCGTGTGGCCCATTTGCAATTAATTCATTTTTCATTCATTTGACCTTTTGTGAAAAGCACTCTTGACATATCCGCTAATACTAATATGACAGCACACAAAATGAGCTTCCAAACATGACACCAACTAACTTCATAGTTACTTGATAGCCCTACTCTGATTCAGAACAACCACGATTTTCCTTTGAGACAACCTATTTAAAGCTTAAATAAATACTAGATGTGCTTTTTCTGCTTTCTTGCCGAGAATTAGATGAAAGATCTATTTCACTCTCATATCGGTACAGTGAATATGAAGCTACAATCAGGAGATAGTTAGCATAGCTTAGCATCAAGACTGGAAGCAGTCCAAAGATTTACAAAATATTGCCACGGACAGCTTTTTGCATTTATGATGGTTCAACTTTTTTGACTTGTTGCCACGGGTCGCCGTATAATCATGGCAACCCTAGCAACTACATTGAGAGAAATGATAGAAATGAAAAATGAAACAGAAAGTTTGCTCAGGCCGGTCGGACAACGGCTGGGGCTTGGTTTTCACTTGATTTGGTCACAAACTTTCTCATTTTACAGCTAAACAGTACAGTAAAATATGTTTGTGAAAACATTTTAAAGGTCCTATGACATGCTGATTTTGAATGCTTTTATATAGGCCTTAGTGGTCCCCTAATACTGTAGCTGAAGTCTCTTTCCCGAAATTCAGCCTTGGTGCAGAATTACAGCCACTAGAGCCAGTCCCATATTGAGCTTTCCTTAGTATGTGCCATTTCTGTGTCTGTAGCTTTAAATGCTATTGAGGAGGAGAGAGTGGGGGCAAGGTGGAGGGTGGGGGTGTGGCCTTGACCAACTGCCACTTTGCTTGTTTACAAGCCATGATGTCTCTCTCTTTCTCATGGGCGGGCCAAATTCTCTGGGCGGGCAAAGCAGAGAAAGGGGAGGTAACCTTTCCCCTTATGACGTCATAAAGAGAAGATTCCAGATCGGCTCATCTGAGCTTTCATTTTCTCAAAGGCAGAGCAGGACACCCAGGGCTCGGTTTACACCTATCACAATTTCTAGCCACTGGGGAACCATAGGCAGGCTGGGGGAACTTAAATTAATGTTAAAAAACCAAATAAAGTGAAATTTTCATGCCATGGGACCTTTAAGGCAAGAAATAGGCAATGCAGTAACAGAATCTTGATTCATATTTGATCATCGCAGCCCAGTTTGACAGTTTGACCACAGTTCACGAGCAGTCATTTACACTGCGTTGGAGACTCCTCAAGTCTGATTGGTTGTTAATCTTCGGGCGCGGTGGAATCTTGCAAATGCCATTAGGAGCACCAGGAGGAGACAAAGAGACATACTTTTTTTCACATATTACGTACTACTGTCAGAATATAATGACAGTTTCAGCAAATATGACAAAAAGTTTTTTTTTTTTTTAAACTTAACTACTAAAGCTTTGAAAGAGTCACTGCTGCTGGCCAAGAAATAATGTAGTCCCTCACATAACGGTCTGTAAAACTGCAACTTTCTGTTATCATAATTTGGTTTTTCCGTTATTATGCATCCATTATCTGCAACCACTTATCCTTTACAGGCTCGCAGGGGGAGCCGATCCCAGCTGACATTAGGCAGACACACGGATGGCAGCGAGTCAACATGCAAAGCACTGGCCTGATAGCCAGGCTAGCACTTTCTGGTCTTTATGCTAAGCTAACCTGCTGCTATAGGTTCATATTTACAGTACAGACATGAGAGTGTATTTATCTCTTTATTTAACTATATGGTCAAAAAAGCAAAGTAGTTTCCAGACTGTTGGACTATTCCTTTACATATACAGTAAGCATTAATCAGTGAATGATTGATTATGAGGACTATCATTCATATTTCTTTGACATTTGGTGACAGCTAGAAGACACTGTATTGTCATTTCAGTAACAAAGACCAACAATGTGTGAGACAGTTTAACACAAGATACCCAACAAAGCAGCCTGGTCATCTTTTTACAGTATCTCCGTTGGAGCAGCTGTTTTCCAAACTTCGTAGTCCTACCCCTTCAGTAACCCCAGCCACGCACTCTTAAATCATTTTTTTGTTCTGCTTACCACCTACGTCACTTCTCCGTCACTTCGTGTACCCCTGGGGGTACACATACCCCAGTTTGGGAACCAATGTGTTAGAGTGCAGAGAAAGCGGCCAGGGAGTCACAGTGACCTGTAACAGGACAGGTGTCTTGTCAAAATAAGTTTCCTCTTCAAAATGTGCTTTGCCTGGCAGCCCCTTTACCTAGATTTAACCATGGAAGGAAGTGAAAACTGCTTTGAGTGATGGCTTTCATATTGTAATCGCTAACTTCTGGACGGAGCAACGGTGGCTCGTGTCTCGGGAAGGAACATGTTTTGGTGGAACATTTGCAAACCCCGCAAAAGAAAACGCCACATACAAGATTAAATGAAGTTAACTGTTCAGACAATTCAGAAACATGAGCTATATAATTTAGCTGGATACATGGTCAAACATCATTTGCTCTTTGTTACGCGCTCCCCGCCCTGCTCTCTTTTTCCTCTGTTCATCTCAGGTGTTCCTGATTTCTGATTAAGGGTGGCCCCACCCCTGGATATAAGAGAGGCTAGGAGACAGAAATCTCTCTCTGAGACTGAAGCAGCTTATCACCGTTGTTTTCTGTTGCCTTCTTTTGTGTTTCATTGCTTTGAGGATGGAGTTCTGGTAGTCTAGTTGTACACTAGTACACTGGTACCAGTGTATCGCCGTGTGTGTATTTTGTCCTCAGCAAAACGTCCCAGTTAGAGAGTAAATGCCATAAACGTGTTCTTTGTAAATCTTTACAATCATTCCCCGAATTAACCAAGCAGGCCTGCCTTGTTGCACGATCCAAATTTTCTTCAATTTGCCATTTTAAGCATGTAATGTTAGTTTGCTAGCTCAAAGGTTCCAGATGCTGTTCCTGGATGCGACCGAAGTTTAACATAAACACAAAGAAAGCGGAAGGTGAGGGACATCCGGTGGAACTTCCGGTAGCGCTGTAACCCACAAAATGAACCGTCATTGATCCAGACTTGACCAGTCTTTATCTAAGTCCACAGAAACAGCGGATTGTAAGGGGGGAGGCAGAGCATTCAAAAGCTTAGATGCTACGAACTCAAAAGCTCAATCACCATGGGTCTTAAGCTGGGTGCATGGAACAGACTCGATGATGTTTTAAGCCCCCAAGGTCACCTTCCAGGCAGCGCTGCGACCATTAACTTCAAAACACCTAACCATACCCATTGCCTAATCGACTTCAAGGCAGCGCTGCGATCGGTGACTTCAAGGTACCGAACCCTAACCTTAACCCTAACCATAACCATTGCCTAATCCTAGTGCCTTCCAGGAGACATTGGGGGCTTAAAACACCGATAAACATGGAACAGACTACTACATATGTATCATATTAGACCTAAGAGAGCGAGTATGGGTGAAGTAGTTCGGCCACATATGCAGGAGCCTGACTGTGAAATGCTCTATAATTATCATTGAACATGTTCTATGACACACACTGAACAAACCAGAGACCACTGCCAAGGAAATATAGCATTTGGCACCATATGTGTATATTCACTGAAAAGTAAATCTGCATGTTGCAGCTTTCAGTGTCAAATAAATCACTGAAGTTGTTGATACCTTACTCAGATTTAATGTGTGTGCATCAGTCAGTTCTGACATTAGTTATAGTTTAACAGTAGCTAGCATATCAAGGTAATTGTAGAGGTGGGCTTTAAAGCACTGTTTGCCAACAGTTTGTCACAAAGCTGTCAGTGTAACATTCCCTCTGTGTAGTCTGGATCAGTAGCCTGCTCTGCACAGTGAGCACTGTAAATCATCAGAATATGTGGTGTTCCTGTTTTAAGCCTCATGGCAATAAAGCAGGTAGAGAGGTGCGTATCAAAGCACCTTCAGAGAGACAGAGAGACAATCAAGCGGGCGACAGCAGATAACCGGCTCTCAGAGAAGCTTAATGACCTCCCCAGGGAAAATATTTTTTAGCTGATAAATTGTCAACATTTAGCTCACTTTCCTCACATTTAGCGCATTTTCCTCACATTTGAGACAGAAATGATATATATATATATATATTATTATATTATATATATAAATATCTAAATGTTAAATCTAAATATTATATCTAAATCTACATGTTAAATCTAAATCTAAATGTTGAATATATATCTAAATGTTAAATATATATCTAAATGTTACATGTTAAATCTAAATGTTATATCTAAATCTAAATGTTAAATTTATATCTAAATATTATATCTAAATCTACATGTTAAATCTAAATCTAAATGTTAAATGTTAAATCTAAATGTTATATCTAAATCTAAATGTTAAATTTATATCTAAATGTGAAATGTTAAATCTAAATGTTATATCTAAATCTAAATGTTAAATATATATCTAAATATTATATCTAAATCTAAATCTTAAATATATATCTAAATGTTAAATGTTAAATCTAAATGTTATATCTAAATGCGTCGCCAAGTGTAAAGCTAAATATTTAGAAAATATTCAAATCCCCAAGGAAACCACGCCCACTGCAGCGGCTTCAAATCGCGCTGCACCCAGTGATGCCCCAGCAAGGGGTATCTCTGCTGTAGCCAGTGGGTACTTGGAAAGATTGTGGAGCAGCTTATCTAATCAAAATAATAATTGAATTATGATTGATTTAAAACAATATATCAGCTAAAACAGCTCAACACATATGTTAAAACATATAGCGAAGTAATCAATGGTAGAAAAGAATAGCTAAAAGTGGCCTACTGACTTAGCTAACAGTTGAAATGTAATAAGCTAAAAGTAATGGATGACTTTTGAAACATTAACCACACTTCAAGTAAAAGGTCTAGTTAGTAGAATTTCTGACCAAACCAACCTAAATGTTTACAGTTCAATTGCATGAAAATGTAGAATATTCACTTTAATATGATAAATAGTGTGAACACATTGGGAATTGATAGGGCGGGGTATGTGAGTTTATTTGACAGGGCTGTGGGGGAACCTCAGACCAGAAGGGTTGGAAAGCACTGATTTACAGTATTTTATATTATTGACCGACCGGTATATTACAGACATGCCTTAATAGTTGTGTTAATCACAATACCGTTGTTTGAATTACATATCTCCGTGTGTGACTAACGTCATCCTTCCCAAACAATCTAACATTAGCCCACCATGGATAAAGTCCAGCTATGCATCCAACATATTCATCCGAACACAACTAAAATGTCACAATCCAGCCACTTGTAAGAAGTTTTGTAATACTGGTTACATAGCTAGTTATCGTGTTTTATTAACCTTAATTCTGTTTGCCAAGGCTATATTTTATTGGCTTGCAAAGTAGCTATCCGTTGCTAACGCTAACGTTAGCTAGCTAATTTATGTCAAAAAAGCAGTAGCTAACTAATGTTACTGCCAAGATATGGTTTCATTGTAAGACAGTGTAAACACATGACAACACTTGACGAGTCTTACAACACCTCTCTGGTCTCTAGTGAAATCATATCTTGGCAGTAGTTAGCTAACGTTTCTGCTTTTTGAGATAAATTAGCGTTAGCAACGGATAGCTCCTTCGCAAGCTAATATAGCAACATAATTCAGGTTAATAAAATACGGTAATGGAACCAAAGTATTGAAAACTACTTACATGTGGCTATAGTGTGACAGGCCTACTGCTGTTCAGTCTCGCATTGCGAGACCTAGCTAACTTAGCTAGTTACAGTGCTGCGAGGCCTGTTCAGATGACATGTCGGCTGCAGTGTGTGAGCTAGATTGCTTGTGAAGGATGAGTCAAACTAACGTTAAACACACAAGGAGATATGAGTCAAACAAAAACAACGGCATTATAGTACACACAAATATTAAGACATTTCTGTTATATAAGTCAGTAATACAAAATACTGACCGAAATGTGTTTTAATCCAGTAACATTAGTCGAACAGCTCCACTGTAGTCAGTATTTACTGTACCAACAGGTGTTGACTGAAAATTGCGGTGCAGCGCGATTTGACGCCATTGCAGTGGGCGTGGTTTCCTTGGGGATTTGAATATTTTCTAAATATTTAGCTTTACACTTGGCGACACATTTAGATATAATATTTAGATTTAACATTTAACATTTAGATATATATTTAAGATTTAGATTTAGATCTACTATTTAGATATATATTTAAGATTTAGATTTAGATATAATATTTAGATTTAACATTTAACATTTAGATATAAATTTAACATTTAGATTTAGATATAACATTTAGATTTAACATTTAGATATAAATTTAACATTTAGATTTAGATATAACATTTAGATATAAATTTAACATTTAGATTTAGATATAACATTTAGATTTAGATATTACATTTAGATATACATTTAACATTTAGATTTAGATATAACATTTAGATTTAACATTTAACATTTAGATATAATATATATAATTTCTGTCTCAAATGTGAGGAAAATGCGCTAAATGTGAGGAAAGTGAGAAAGTGAGCTAAATGTTGAAAATTTATCAGCTAAAACATTGTAACCGAATTTTACATTCGGCACCCCATAGGAAGAGGAAGGCTAGATGGTGGCTTGATTGCACATCGCCTTGTGGCCACTTTGCTGGAGTGTGCCAGTTAACAGTAAGAATTATAACATTAATATTCATCATTTTGGCCCTAAGGAACAACAGAGACAATGGAAATAGTTTCCTCTGACTGCCTGTTGAATCGGAGGAAATGTTAGAGCATATGGTGCAGACGGACTAGCTCCCTTGCTGATTAATGTGCGCAGGACTGTGGGTCTGTGTGGCTGTGATATATCTTCCTAAAAAGGCCAAGCACACTGATCCCTGCTTTGAATCAAACCACATGTCCACATAAGAACATGTGGCGGCTTAGTGAACCGTGAATTGCACAGATCCAGATGGATGGAGGGTTTTTCAGGAAAAAGGTACACCTTGGTGACATCTTTTGCCGTCATAATCATCATCATTGGCAACATTATCATCATCATCATAATGATGGCGGTGGTCACTTGTATGTAAAAATGTATTACACAATGAATATTTTCAGTGATTTAAGTATGATTTCAATCAAGTAAATTATCTATTTCATATATATTTCCAAGTAAATAATATATTTTACAGTGTTAAAAACATCATTTAAATATGTAAATATCTGTCAAACATACAATAGGCCTATATGTCATATCCGTCTATACCTCAGATATAGAAGCAACTTGTTACATTAATAATTATGTATTTATTCCAGCACCATTTACACTTTTGCATCACCCTATTGTATTACGGTTTACAATCCTCATAGAGCTGTTTGTTCACGTGTGTATCTACATATGTGTATGCATATGTATGTGTATGCATGTGTATGTGTAGATGCACTTTTTTATAGTCATACTTATATCTGTACATAGTAGTCAAATGTTTGCCTTGTCCAGCTTTGTTGTCCTCGTTGTTAGCTGTCAGACTGTTAGACTGTCTATTTCTGTGTATGTACTTTGAGAGCAACAAAAAGCCAGAGTCAAATTCCTCTTCTGTGTTCACACTTACTTTTAAAGCCATTAAAGCCAATTCTGATTTTGACTAAATTTCTTTCACAGACTATGAACTTAAAAGTGTGCCATTCCACAGTCATATTGTTTATAATTTAAACTCCTGCACGTTGATGTAATTCTGCTGTAATTCAACAGGTAACAAATCACCCCATCTGTCCATCTGTTATCCAGTGTTTATTCAGTGTGTGTTACTGATTGCAGTTTGCTAACACATGGCTGTAATCCATGACACTCCCACCCCCCCAAAAAGACAGCTTAATACATACCTTTTTCTTTGATGCCTCTGACTTTTTAGACATATTTCTTAGTTTTTTGTGCAAGTGATTTAAAACCTGTAAGCAAAGAAATAAAGGTAAGATATATTTGTTTGATAGTCTCCATAATTATTGAGTGTGAATAGCTTTCCTTACCTTTGCATAACAGAAGGAAATCAGCAGCAGAGGCAACACATAACCAAAAACAAACGTGCAAACGACATAGACTTTCTTCTGGTTTTGATCGGGCCACCATTCCCAGCAGAAGGTGTGATTCTCTCCTCGGTGGAAAAGGCTCTGGTAATACATGACGGGCGCAGCCATGGCCAGAGAGAGGATCCAAATCACCACTACCCCGATCAAAGCATGCTTTGCCACCCGGATGGAGGAGGACTTTCTGGAGTGCACGATGGCAATGTATCGGTCCACGGACATGGCAGACAGAGTGAAGATGCTGACCAGCATGGACACAGTGAAGAAATAGTGGATGAATTTGCAGATGAATGCGCCCAGGACCCACGTCGGCATCATGTAGATGGTGGACTGGAAAGGGATGCAGAAGAGCAGGTAGGATAGGTCTGCGATGCTCAGGTTGAGGATGAATATGTTAGTGGTGCTCCGTGGTTTCCCTGGTTTGCTCCGCGCCAGCACGGTGATCACCATGGAGTTGCCCAGCACGCCGAGCGTAAAGATGAGCCCGAAAACCAGCAGCGTGATGAAATTATCTGTGCCGATCCCGAATAAAAGTTTCTGGTCCTCTTCCTCCGATCTGCTGAGGTTCCATGGCTCTTCCCAGAGCCAAACAGACTCCGATAAATTCATGATTTATTTTTTACCCCCTTTAGATGAACTTGAAAGGTTGCAAATAAAAAAGGACCTATGGGAGGTCTGTGCCTCGCTGCTGCTGCTTCATGACAATTTTAAGAGAAAGAGTGTGTGGTCCCGTGCGTCTTCATGAGCGCTCCAGTAGACACTGCTTTCTTGTATCTTTATTTTTTGTAAATCCCTCGCTCTATTTTTTTCAGAACTCACATTAGTAATACGTGTAAACACAGCGATGTACTTCACTGTAAAGCAAGTCTAGCCGCTGCGCGTCTTGGAGTCTGTCCTTGTGCGCACCTGATGCGTCTGCGCACCGTCCGCGCTCATCCACACTGTAGCCCGTCTTTGCCTGTGGACTTTTCCCCCTCACATTATAGCGGGGGCTGGTCTGTGCCAATTCACGTCAGCACCCAGTGTACCACTTCCCAAGAAAAGCTGAGGGGGGAAAAGGAATATGTATCTGGAAACGTTTTGTTTCTAAAAATCACTTGTGTTCAATTTGGATGCCAGAGGCCAAAGTATTTTTCTTAGTCAGACCCAATTAGTTCTGACACAGTATGGCTCTGGTGCAAATGCTTCTCTCATTATTTGCCTGTATTGTGGAAATTCCTATAAACCACTCAACAATCGTTTTCGGCAGTCTTCGTATGGTCTTGTGGTATGTGAGGTTTTATTCTCCTTTCATAAAGGGGAAATATGCTTTATGAAAACGTCAAAAGGTCCCACGTCATTTCAGCAATTATGCATGAATGAAAAATGTATATAAAGCAAGAACATGTGGTATATTTGTGATGTGAGTGGGGGTCAAGATGCCATGACAGCTGTAGTGTACAAACAGTACACAGTGTACAGTAAAAGTGCTGCATAATCAGCAAAGGGATCAGGCATGTCAGGATGTCACATACAAAAGAAATTATGGACTCTGAAGTAATATTTTGGATTTCTTATTGCTTCACAACTATTGTTGTGCATCTTTGGATTTTAACAATTCTGATTCCAATTCCGATTCTTCCTTTTGATTCCGGATCTTATCGATTCTCAATTCCAATTCTTTGAGGGGTGTAGTTAAAACGGGTCACATGCTTATTTCACAGATAAGAGGGACATTTTATTTTGATTTATTGGTAATTTACAGTTTTTTCAGCACCACTTTAGAGCACCGCTTACTCTGTGCTTCATGGCTGCAACATAACAAGCACCTGGAAGTACGGTGGCCGTTACAGAAAACCAGAACTTGTGCATGTTAAATTTGGAACCGATGATCGGATTCGAAACCAAATTTTCCAAACGATTCCAATAAAAACGATTCCATTAGAATCCTAATTTTTGAAACGATTCCAAGTTGGAACAACTCCAAACAACTCAAAAGTGTGTATTGTAAATAGTTTATTGTATTTATGCAGATCATTATGTGCTTTCCCAAACTGCAACATGGTTCCATAAAGGATCCATATAGTCAAGTTAGACGATAAATATGGAATAACACGTAGACGATAAATATGGAATAACACGTTGGCTGATTCTGAACTGAATTGACGTAAACATTTCTTATAAAGATTACAAAAACAATCTGTAACATAAGATTCAAAAATGGCAAATTATTTTTTTGACCAAAGGGCATTCTGTCAAGATGAGCAGATTCCCCAGAAGATTAAAGGGTCATCTTTAAGTCCAAGTTGTTGTTGACATTTTCCTGTGTGAACTATTGGCTCATTGTGATGGAAAACCCTCTGAGCTGTGGATCACCAAAAATACATTATTGAAACATTTATATTTATCTCCAAAATCACCGGTTCCTGCCGCTGCTACAACTCTCAAAAAACCCCATATTTTTGTTGTACTGCACATTGCTGCAGCTCCTCTTTTCACCCTGTGTGTTGAGCTCTCTGTTTTAGCTACAGAGTGAGGCATCGCACTTCTGTTCCATCTTTGTTGGGAGTCGCATATGCACAGTAAGTACTGCTAGCTTAGCCTGGTCCTACCAGACTCTCGTACATTTCATTTGTACAGACAGTCTGGCCTCTCTCCATTGACAAGTGTTAACTTCCTTGAAGGTGGGTACTCTGTTGAAGTTTAAAACTATTGGATCTGCCCAGAGCCACTCTGGATCTGCCATAACCAATCGCTAACGTTTGGTCGTGACGTATGTCATGCGCATGTGCAACAAGAGGGGAGACCGACAACAACTATCGGCTTATATTTAGCATTAGCATCGCTAGCGTTATCCTTAGCCAACTCCTTCACCACTAACGGAGCGAGCTGGAAAATCAAACTTTTCCCGAACCTCGTGGGGAGGAGGGCCACAACATCATGGCCACCAACACAACTCAGCAAAAATTGTTCTTGCTCGGGCTTTAACTTCTGGATATTCGGCAGCATTGCTGCCACAACGGACCGAATGGCTTTCGCTCGCATCTTTCTAGTGCACGTCCTCAACGTCATCGTTCTCAGCCACTCCGTCTGTTCGCTGATTGGACCTACAAATATTTGACCGGAGAAAACCCAAGAATATACCGCAAACCCAGACGGAGTACTGAAGGGAAATGAAAATTGAGCTGAAGTATGTAGGAGGGCGGAGCCAGGCTACTGCTAGCTTGTCAGTTGCAGAGTATGAGGGTGTGCCATGCTAACAGCTAGGCGAGCATTATAACGTGTGTTATAAAGTGACACACGTTCGTCACGGAAGTAAAGGCTGGACTACAATAGAGCTGTTTGGATCAGTTTGTGAACAGTGTTTTCTGGTGGCGATGGTAAGTCCTTTTGGGGTGGACTTTGGGCTTGTAAACCTATTACATGCACAAAAAAAGATATATAACACAATAAAGGAAAGTGAAAAAGGCAAAAACCACAATATGAGCACTTTAAAGGATCAATCAATTATCATATTTCTTATGCACACTGCTGTCAGTGGTGAAAGAAGAACCTTTACTTAACTGAAAGTAGCAATACTACAGTGTACAAATACTCTGTAATGAGCAAAGATCCTGCAAAATGTTAGTCAAATAAAAGTACATCATAATATACTTAAAGTACCAAAAGTCAAAGTACTCGTTATGCAGAATGTCCCATTTCACAATAATGTATATTACAAGATTACAAATAACGATGCATTCATGTGTACATCACTTTAATGTTGCAACTGGTAAAGGTTAAAAGTACAATATTTGCATCCAAACTGTAGTGCAGCAGAAGTCTAAAGTAGCACAACATGGATATACTTAAGTAAAGTACAAATACCTCAAAGTTGTACTTAAGTAAAGTACTTGAGTAAATGTGCTCAGTTACTTTCCACCACTGCTGTCTGGTAGCAGTGGACTTACGTTGGCAAATACACCTGAATGTCCTGCAACATGAAACTTGAAGGTAGTTTTCTTTCTAGAGATAAGGCCATGCAGTGAAAGTCTGTGCACTTTAATGCCATGCATAGCCTGACCTGCTAATAAGCTGAAAGACACTGGACAATATCAGATTTCATTTGTTTTAACTTTGGCTCCATCTTGGGGCTCATTGCTGTGGTGTTTGATTGCCAGGTAATGATTACACAGTACAACAGGAAGTTAGCTGTGACACCTTTATTCTTCAACCTGCAAGCATAAACAAGTTGTGAATACAACATTGACATAGTCTCACCTTTTAAGTTGATATGGTGAACTTGTTAGCAAACAGTTGTGTTTTTATAAATCCAGCAGTTACGGAGAAACATAATTCATTTGAAGTCGTGTTTCGGACCACCTGGTGAATATAAGTCCAGTCTTCACTCTGTTTTAGCTCGGTTTTTGGTCTTTACCAACTCCAGAGGGAAATATCTGGCTCTTTAGCTCCTAAATGCTCCACTATGTTCACTAGCTAGTCATTAACTAGTCTCACATTGCCAGACCTAGAAGGAGGCTCTGGCTAGTCCACACAGCATTCCGGTATAGGAGAAAAACGTTCTTAGAGCAGCTTGCTGCAGCTTGAAACAACGCTATGAGAGCTGAAGTTCACCATAAAGCCGAGGGGAAGCTGCAGATTCAGGTGATAATTCCCTGTAGATTCATCACTAGTAGAGACCCCTGTCACATTGTTTTCACATCATTAGATACGATTACGGCCGCTTTACGTTTCTATTGGTGAATGAAGGGTGTGTTTCTGTCGGTGCTGTTGTTTTTCTTTGTCAGTTCAGTGGCTATCACTGCTTGTTCTACTTCTAAACTCTCTTCTTCTTCTTCTTCTTCTTCTTCTTCTTCTTCTTCTTCTTCTTCTTTTCTGAACAATCCTGAGAGAGATGTAAAACAGAACACTCCCTGTGTGCTAGAGAGGACTTTTCCCAGGACAGATCTACTACACAGAAAAGGGTTTAGAATAGCAAATCCTAAAGTTTTTCTGGAATGGATGTATACTGTTGTGTTATATCAATCAGTACTAATCCAAAAATGTAAATTGATTCTTTTTTTAATGTCACAGATAATTGCTTTCATACTATCAAATGCAGTGATGTTAATGCAGGTTACTAATGTATTGCAAATGATTGCATTTAAGAGCTTAAAGCAACCACCTGTGGATGTCAAACACACTTCCTTCATTTTTCATTTTGTTTCATGCCTTCAACTCCAGACTGAGGGACAGTTTTTACCCCACAGCCATACAGGAACTGAACTCTAACCCCCCCATCCCCCTCCCTCCACAACCACAATCAATCACGTGAATAACTGCATATGCACTTTGTCCAATCCTACAGCACTTTATCTTACAGCACTTACACATCTTATCATGTTTTGACCTCTTTTAACAGCTGTTTTTTTATCGTAATCTGTGAGTATGTGTCAGGAGTTTCAGGGGATGTAGGACCCAAATGCAAGATTGCAGAGACAAGAGTAATCTCAAGGATTTATTTAAATGAAATCCAACGAACAAAAGGTGTCCTGGAACAGCAGGCAAAAATCCAACAAAAACAGGAACAGGCAGAATCCAAAACAGGAACAGGCAAAACATCAGGAACACTGAGCCCAACAGGGTAGATGACACACAGACACTCCAAACAACATACAATGATCTGACACAGGACAAGGGGAACACAAAGACTAAATACAGAGGTAACAAGAGGCAGGTGACACAAGGGCTGGGAAACAGGTGAGAAACATCAGGCAATCACAAGAGCGAGAAAACACAGGGAGTAAAACTAGACAAGACAAAACAGAGAACAGACTATCAAAATAAAACAGGAAACAGAACATAAAACAAGACCAATAATCACACAACAGAAGGAAACAAGACATGACAGAAAACCAGGCTACAAAAATGACAAGAAAACAGACTACGATAAGACAAGACAAAACACCAAAACCATAACAGTATGTGAATGTGCGAATGAGAGTTTTTCTTTTATGAGAGACAGGAACATTTTGCCGTATGTGAACATGCAATGACAATAAAGGCATTTTATTCTATTCTATTTTGACATTCCTCATAACACTGACAGATTGTTCTCACAGCAGTGCTGGTTGCATTTCCTTGTGGACGGTGATTGCGTTCATGTCAGAAGGTACGCTCCTTTTCGCTGGCCATCATTTGCCTTTCTACTCTTCTACTGACATCCTTTATATTGATTTGGGTCCCATCAGACTCGAAAGTGAAACAGGTGCAGGTTCACCAAGCTCTGCCAGTAGCGTTGGCAACGGAGCTGAGAGTTGTAGGAGAATAATACAGTGTTTTTTTGCTCTTGTTGGACTTTAAGAGCACACTTGTGCAGCTTGGTGCCTCCCAGCACAACGGTACTGACACGAGGCGAGGCAGAGTGGAGAGTGGAGAGACATCACACCAGCCATCCATCCACATTTGAGCATGATTCGATTGAATGTAATCTCCAAATGGTCAGCGCAATTGTTATTCAAAGGTCAGACACAAAACAACCAATACAAAACAAATAGATAAAAGGTTATTCTTCAGTAACATGATGGAACATTTTGTGTATACTATTGACTTTTTGTACATCCTAGTTTGTTATACATACTTTTTAGTCTTTGTAACTGCTATAATTCCTGGCTGTTCTTATTAACCATCCGTACAAAAAGCTATGTGAAGTAATGCACTGTAATTCGTAAGCATCCCACGTAAGAGCGCTGTGGACAGTGTAGGGAGGAGTTCAGGTTGGATGGATGGGTTGTGAAACACAGCGCTTTCAAGCCTGGGAGCGGACTTCGCTTCCCAGGGAAATCAAAAGACTTTCAGCCAGGAAATGCCTGTTCCTTGGGAGTGTTTTAATTCAATCCACTTTTTCCTAAACTTAACTATTCGTTTTGGTGCCTAAACTTAACTGTCGTTGCCGCATGACGCTCACTTTTTGTCACCTAAACTTAACTGTAATGTCTGCCGAAACAAATGG